>NC_139537.1:74261260-74600606 GCF_965153285.1 Podarcis tiliguerta
ATTAATTTAAAATTAACACATGCACCAAGTAAAGTAGAGTGATTAAAAGCATGTGTTGTCTTTAGCGTTCTAATTAAAAGCTTGTTTTTGTTTGTTTCAGAATCTTCTCACAAGCGTAACTTTGCTCAAGAGACTTAACTTTCTGTGTCTGGATCCTGAATTGTGCCAAAGGTAAGTTACATGGATTTCATTTGAACTAAGAATACTTCTCTCTTTCCCACTTAAAATCGCTGAACTAATTATGTCTTGCCTCCATTTCTCAAGTGCTTTTATCATGTAGTATGCTTAAGGCTGCGACTGTAGTATCAGTTCCAGGATGGTGACTTCTGTCATGTTGCTTGTGTTCACTCTTAAATATGGGGAGGAATCCTTAACTTAGCCTCCTTAACTGCTTGTTCCAAGATATGGTGCAGGAGGTCTTTAATGCCATGCATTCCTGAGTGAACAGCAACGGAGGCAGTACCAGTTGTGTTACTCAGTGGAGATGGAACCATCTTAGAAATGTCTAGTCCCTGGAAAGGATTTCTGTCCTCTCCCCTTGGAAAGGGGAAGACAAAAATCTTCCTTTGGAAGGATTTCTGTCCTCCCTCCTCACATATTTTCTTTCCCTCACCTCTCCATAAGGTTACAGTTTCTGGTGCCTGTAAAATTAACCAAGTGTATAAAATAATTGGTTTTGCTTCCTTTCTGAGTAGCAAAGTTTGATTATCTATCTGCGCCTCCTTGGATTTGCAAATGAGAAGACAGTGTTAGTTGTGGTATCATTGGTTATCTTCATGTTGTCGCCATAATTCCAGATAAGTTGATTTGTAACACTGGCATTAGTAAGAAGGGAAGCAATTACTGTAGTGTAACTTTTAATAATCCCCGTAATTCAGATGGGAAGATGCAATTGACTCTGAAGCTGATTGTGCAGGTAGCCATGTTCTGAAAGGGAATACAGTGGTACCTCGGGTTACAGACGCTTCAGGTTACAGACTCCGCTAACCCAGAAATAGTACCTCGGGTTAAGAACTTTGCTTCAGGGTGAGAACAGAAATTGTGCTCCGGCGGTGCAGCGGCAGCAGGAGGCCCCATTAACTAAAGTGGTGCTTCAGGTTCAGAACGAACCTCCGGAACGAATTAAGTACTTAACTCGAGGTACCACTGTACCAAATGGACAAGACCATTATGGAAATCTCTGGTCTGGAGGGAGTGGAAAGAAGCAAAATGGATCTGAGGGTGCATTGCACTTCTTCTGGGAAACAAGATGTTGAGGAGTTGGAGCAGTACCCATTAGAATTAAGTAGTCCTGTGTAGATTTCCATCAACCTAGAAAAATGTGGCTTCATTTTCTCTGGTAAACTCTGCCATCTCCAAAGATCCAGAACTGGAAAGGAAGAAGCTTTCTTCTTTTCTCCAAGAGGCATAATCAGCTTGTTTCAGGTGAAAGGGAAACTGCAGAAGTTTTCTTTCACAATGGAGACGGACTTTCTGTGTTGTAGCCACGGGCCATCTACAGGTACCAGCCAGCATCAAAGCAGTGTTGTGCTTGTTAAGTTCATTTTGATAGTTTTTTTTTAAAATGATACAGTGATACTAACCATCGTCATCAGTTGATGAAAGAGATCAGCTCTCAACAGTCTCTGAAGCTAAGTAGGAAAACTGCACCTGTTGTTTCTTATGTGGGCTGCAGTCATGAGCCATATTGATTATTATTTTTTTAGCAATTCCAAACGTAGAACAAATTGCTAGTCCTGTTTTTTATTTATTGATTGTAAGTAATGTTACATGATGGATAGAAATCTGGTACGGCTATCCCTATCCCTTGCTGAAGTGCCCTTCAATATCATTTAAGAAATCAGCTTTTCCTGCCTTATCCATATCATTTATTAAGTAGCTGCCCCTGCTCTTCAACCGAGGGGCAAAAGGCAGAGTCATAATCCATCTTATTTACATTCCCTTATCCCTGACTCTCAACCTTGCCTGGCTTTCACTAATCTATTCTTCTCTTCTTTTCTTCTTGTAATGTTGCCAAAGTTTTAACTAGCCTTCGTAGCTGTGTTTTTAACTGCGCCTTGATGTTATTCATGCATATCAAGTTGCAGGCTGTATTTCATTGGCCAGTTGGCAATCCTAACTCCTCTCGATTTCCTCAATCAGATTTATGACTGTGAAAGAATAGAAAATTACGAATTCTACCAGTTGTGATACATGTTTCTATGGTGCTTGGATATGTATTGCATTATATGCATAATGATGTCCGAACTAAATAAGTAACTTGATTGTATTGTATCCATGCGAGATCCCCCCCCCCCACACTGCCCAATTTGCAATTTTATTTAAACTGTAAAATATCTGCAGTATTCTGATAATACAGATTGGAATACATGTTTCCCTTTCAGAGGACAGAAGGGCCGGTAATAGCATTTACAGACAGCAACACAGTAGACTCCCTTAGAAAGTAGGTAATAGCTTTCTAGGGGATTAGTAATCAGGTTTGCAATATTAGAAGTTTCGGAGTTTTGTCCTTTGTAGGTAAGATCAAGGTTAAATTTGCACAGTTTAGAAACCAATCCCCACCCCACCCCCACCCCCGCAAATGATAGAAGTGCTGTGATGCTTCTGGAAAAAGTGAATTGAGAACAGCAGCGGCTCTTTCATGTGAAAATCAATAGGCCAAAAGAACAGATAGGGCCAGATCTCATACAAACTTCAAAGTTTTGAGACTGGCAGTGACTTGCACTATATATTATCTGCACGCTGGAGGGGATAACTGCAACGCACCAGGTGACCAGTCGGATATTTATTTCTCTTTTCCCTTAAAACATAGGACTTAGCTGTTGTAAAGGGATTGTGTCTTGCCACCCTAGACTGGGTGAAACACTGAAATTCTGTGACGATAGCTTATAGACAGAGGATCAGTGATTCTGCACCCAACATGGAAATTCCCAGATCACGATGGTCTTGATTTAGACATTGAATTGGAAAGGCGAGTAAACATAATATTCTCTTCTGTTTTTATGCAGTGTGTATTTGCCAGCTGTGAAATCCATGGGACTTGGTTGATCTCACACACACACCGCTCATTTCCCCTCTTCTTATATAATATCCAAAATGCCACAGATTCTGTTTTGGAGAAGTACTTTTGCAAGCAGAACTCTTATTTATTTCTCAGTTCCACCTTCTTCTTTTGTTTATATGGAACCTGTGGCCAAATGCTCTTCATTGCCTTCCTCTGCCTAGAAATGAGGAAGGAAGGACAATGGGCACTCTTAAAAGCTGAATTCCAAGGGATCAAGGAAGGAGTTTCCTGGTTTGTTCAGCAGATTGCTCCACAAAGCAGTGAGGAACATTTGGAGTAAGGCAGAACCAATCTATTAAGGAGGCTACCCTGTGACCCTTGTGGTCTGCTCAGGATCTGGTTGGGGTGCCTAAAGTAATAATAATAATTTATTATTTATATGCTGCCCATCTGGCTGGGTTTCCCCAGCCACTCTGGGCAGCTCCCAACAGAACATTAAAAACCACGATAAAACAATCAAACATTAAAAACTTCCCTAAACAGGGCTACCTTCAGATGTCTTCTAAAAGTCAGATAGTCTTTAAGAGAGACACCTCTTGAAATATTTTTTAAAGTAACGTTTGTTTAATATTTGAGGATAAAGCACAAGAAAGAAAAGAAGAAATACTCCATTACATAAAATAGAAGAGAAAGAGAGAAAACCTTTTAATTTTGGAACAAGCCAATCCTAGGAGTTTACAGTGCTATGTAAAAGAGGTAATTTTATGCCCTGAAGGCTCATTATTTAAAGTAGACAGATGTGGGCTGACATTGGAACTGGGGGACTGGAAAGTAAAATTTTCCTTCTCGTAATCTAAATCTTCCTGCTCCCTTAAAACTCAGCAGAGGACTCTCTCCTTCTCTCCCATGCATTGTGCTAAGGAGCCGTCACTATAGTCATCCAAGTTCACGCTTTTCATGTCTCCCACGCTATTCTGTATACCTTCCGCTTCTTCTTTTGTGGGTCATTTTTGGGACTGTGGGCACGTTTGGAAGTTGGCAGAACTGTTGTCATAAATTGGTGTGCATGGGGCAGTTTTCCAACCACAACAAGATGACTGCTTGGAGGGCCTGTCTGGTCCCAGAGAACAAATAACTTGCCTGAGAAAATGAGTACAGTGGTACCTCGGGTTAAGTACTTAATTCGTGCCGGAGGTCCGTTCTTAACCTGAAACTGTTCTTAACCTGAAGCATCACTTTAGCTAATGGGGCCTCCTGCTGCCGCTGTGCCGCCGGAGTACGATTTCTGTTCTCATCCTGAAGCAAAGTTCTTAACCTGAAGCACTATTTCTGGGTTAGCGGAGTCTGTAACCTGAAGCGTATGTAACCCGAGGTACCACTGTACAACCCCCTCCCCCAAAACAGGGAAGCCGCCCCCCCCCAACTTCAAAACCAAAAAAAAAGAGGCCAAAACCCACACGCCTACTCCAGAATTAAGTAAGAGAGGCAAAACGCAAAGAAAAACTCCAAAAAGAACCCCCCCCCCCCAGGCTCAGCACTCACTTTGCATCCTAGTGCCTCTCATTCATTCCCCAGTGGCAGGGTCCTATCTGAAGAGATTTGGAGGGAGGATACGAGGTGGAGCATATCGGTTTCTTTTTCCCCTCTCTCCTTGCCACCCCAACCCCTTTTGACCCTTTCTTTTCCAAGAAAGGAAACAGCAGCTGGTTATCTGGGAAGAAGGCGGGGCAGCTTGGAGCCTTCTCTTCCTTTTTTCCAGTTAGCCCAGCCTGCTGCTCATCAAGGTAAATGAAAGTAGGCTGACAACATTTTATTTTTTTTGTTCGGAGGGCTTTGATGAGCATCGAGGGGGCATTGGGTGCTGTCCTGCCCATGGGCGCTGCTTCGGGAAACCCTAGATCTGGTATAAATAACCCATGAATTTAGGGGAATTCGTTTTGTGGTGCCCGATCGGAAGGTTGGAGGTTTGAATCCCCACAACAGGGTAAGCTCTTGTTGCTCTGTCCCAGCTCCTGTCAACCTAGCAGTTCAAAAGCACACCAGTGCAAGTAGATAAATAGGTACTGTTCCGGCGGGAAGGTAAACGGTGTTTCTGTGTGCTGCTCTGGTTTCGCCAGAAGCGGGCTTAGTCATGCTGGCCACATGACCCAGAAAAACGCCAGCTCCCTTGGCCAGTAAAGCGAGATGAGTGCCGCAACCCCAGAGTCATCTGCGACTGGACTTAATGGTCAGGGGTCCCTTTATCTTTACATTTACCTGCAATATGTAATGGTAACAAGCCAATGCCTTTCACGTGGTTGCAATCTTTTAGACGGTGCCCTTGCTCAGCACTCGAATGTCAACAGTTGTTCACGAACCTGGAAGGGGACAATGGGAGGCGTAGCCCTGGTGTGATAACCTTGGAATGGTGTATTACTGTCTCCCACATTACTGCTTTACTGCAACATAAGTAATTGAAAATGCTATTTATTGGTATTGCAGCTAGATAAGCTTCCTTGGTAACCCTGCTTTGATAAATGTGAATTAATATTTACGTCATTCACGCAGGTGATAAGTAGTGGTGGCCCTATGGCAGCCTATATCACAGTGCTTTTCATGTTCCAAATTGCCGGTCTGTTCTTACAAATTTGCAGAGTAGTTTTGTGTTTTACATGCCACACTCACACAAATTCCTATGTCCCACAAATAACCCAGAGATGCATTTTATATAAAAGGACACATTCTACTCATGTAAAAACATGCTGATTCCGGGACCGTCCGCGGGCCGGATTTAGAAGGTGCTTGGGCCAGATCCGGCCCCCAGGCCTTAGTTTGCCTACCCATGGTGTTGGCAGTGGCAGAGCTTGCACTCATCTCCAGCAGAACAATTCCTTATCCTGACTGTGCCATTTACATCCTTCCTTAGCATAAACTGAAGGAGAACCTCATTTGTTCTTTTGTGAATCTTTTCTGGCTCTTTATATTGATGTGTGCATACTGATGGTGTCGCCTATTTCTCCCTTCTGAATTGTAGTTTGTGCAGGGGCAGATCAATTGCCTAGGCCTCCATGTGACGTTCTCTTTTGTGTTTGTCGTGCATTACAATGCTTTGTTTAGTGATGGGCTGCTGCTTTGTGTTGTCAACGTGGCAGCTGTAGTAGAGGCATCACTGCCCAGACGGGCAGTTGTTTCCCCTGAACGAGAGCTGTTCTCGGTTGCCGCACTCTAGCAAGCTCCATAAGAGCCAGTTCAAGCAGCAGGTTGTTGGCACACGGAAACTGCAGGTAGGACTCCATTGTAGTTGCAAGGTATTACAGTGGCAAGTCTGTGGACAGGAGTCACAAGTACCTGGTTTGTCTAGGTCACTCCTGAAGGATCCTTCTAGTGGTTCGTATAAACTAATTTAGAATCTCATTTTCAATAGTCTCATTCTGCAACAGTTCCACCAGTGACACAAGGTCTCAGGTAACAGGTTTTTACAATTGTCAGGGTATGGCAGTTGTTAAATTTGTTCACATATTCACTAGTAAGACTTGCCTTGTTGGGTTTTTCACCCTTTAAGTTTATCTTTCCTTAAATGGCATCTCACAACATAGTCAGTAATAAATAACTATATACTAAAAACTCCGGATCATTTATTTGTTTTAAAACTACCTCATCTGGGTCTCAAAGCTGCTTGCAGAAACAAAATTAAAATAGCAGCAGCAGTAAAACTATAATTAAAGTACAGCACCATAAAATTACCCAAAATAAGACTTGAGCAACAACAACAAAAGTCTCCAAGTCTCTCCTAAAGACTAACAAAGAAGATGTCATGTGTATTTTCTTTTTTTGGGGAGGGGGTTATTCCAAGGATATGGGGTCACCACAGAAAAGGCTTTGTCCTTTAATGCTTGTCAGTATAACAGCTCTAAGCAGGGAGCCAGGCAGGTTCATATAGGTGCAGGTGGTTGTTTCGATAACCATGACCCACACTTAGGACTTTAAAGACTAATACCAGAATCTTAAATTAGAACTGAAAATGAATTGATACAGAATTCTACTGGCCAGAACGACAGCATGACTTAGTTGAATTATCACCCATAGAAATAAGTTGAAGATAGTCCGATATAGAAACATCTTTTCTGATTGGGATAAAGTTGTATCTTGTAGTATATTTGTGTGTGTGTGTTGTTAAGTGGCATTTCATTGTTTCTTCAGAAGATACAAAGGTTCAAAGTTTCTAGGAGTGTTTTTTTCCTGCCTGAGAACATAAGCATATATTAGGCGCTTGTGGTTGCTTTTTTTGGCAGTTTGATATTTATCAGTGACATTTTTTTCTCTCCCAGCTGTGATAATTTTGACAAGGAACATCTGGTTAATCAGTATTCATGCATTCTTCCTTTTAAAAAGCCACAACAGCCTTTGTAGCTTAGCACCTAACAGGTTCCCTGCAAGTTATACTCAGATGCCATAGCAATGTTGCTCCTGTAGCAGGAAGCAGAACTGTGTGCACTTTCCGTAGCACTGCCTCCTTTAATACAGGGTAGCACTGTGGAAGCTGCGTTCTGGATTTGTTCAGCCACCTGTCCTTTGAGCCAGTGCTAGAACTTGGAATGACTTGGGAAGTGGCAGAACTTCCCAATAAATTTATTATTTATACCCCATCCATCTGGCTGGGTTTCCGCAGCCACTCTGTGTGGCTTCCAACCGAATATTAAAAACAATGCAGCGTCAGACATTAAAAACTTCCCTAAACAGGGCTGCCTTCAGTTGTATTTTAAAGGTAAAATAGTTGTTTATTGCCTTGACATCTCCTGGGAGGGCGTTCCACAGGGCAGGCGCCACTACCAAGAAGGCCCTCTGCCTGGTTCCCTGTAACCTCACTTTTTGCAGCGAGGCAACCGCCAGAAGGTCCTCGGCGCTGGACTTCAGCGTCCGGGCTGAATGATGGGGCTTTTGAGACTGCCAGTCTGCACTGTGCATGGTTCATCTTGAGTCAGGACAGACTCCTAGGATGGCCTTGGAGGCTGAGACTAGTGGGATAAGTGTAGTATAGTTGAGTGGGGTTGAAGGAGGAGTGGTGCAACAAGTAGAAAAGGGAGTTGGCCATGAGCCCTGACCTGCGAGTAGCTTGCATAAAACATTTAGATCCAGAATTGGCCTCCACAGTCACTTACGGACTCACTGTTAAGACGGTGTTCATGGAAGACAATCTTACGCGGCTACGAGTGATCGCCAAAGAAGAAGAAGAAGAAATCTTTTCTAGGCTAAAGTCAGCTGGCTAGCTCACTTGGTTAGAGCATGGTTCTGATAACACCAAGATTGCAACTTTGATCCACATAAGGAAGAACTGTGCATTGCAAGGGGCTGCACTAGATTAGGGTCCCTTCCAACTCTACATTTCTGTGATTCTAAGCTTTCTTTGAACAATAGCATATTGCAGGAGACTTCCAAGTTTAAATTTGACTGATGTCTATTGTACAGTTAATGCTGCCAGAACAATGTGTATTCTAGGTGGCATGTTGTTGATTTTGCAGATAATTAGGTGGAAGGGATAGAGGAGCTTCTTGTTGTTTTGGATTGTACAGGAGTGTATTTTTGTTACTGCTTTAAAACATCTTCACTACCTCAAAAAAAACAACCACCACATTTGTTTTTGTCATCTTGATGGAATCTGTCTTGCCTTCTCATTGACCTCCAGCACACCTATTTTTTCAGAGTGCTTTTAAACTTTCATTGCTCTCTGCCGTCCTACAACTCATGGGCAGAAACCATGCATTTTGGCCAAGGAAAGGACAGCTGGTGATGCAGTCGTGTGTTTGTGTGAGCTGGGTTTATGTTAACTGTTACAATCATGGTTAGTTTTTCTGTTAAAACTGGGCAAAATACGGTCAAGAAGGTACCGCGGTCAGATTCCCCCCCCCCCTTTTCACTCTGGTCACACATCAGAATACCAAAAAAAAATATTCATTCTGTGATGAATCATTTCAGGATTAACAACAGATTTAAGGCTGAACAATATGATGCACAGAATGCATTTTGCAATACTGTTTTAAAACCACATATATGCAATGTGCAAGTGCAGCTTCTGTGCCAGTAGTGGTGTGTGCAGCACCCTTTCGTCTTGCAAGGAAACTGCATATTTAGCTTTTGAGGTAGCCCATAACTTGAGGTTTCCTGTAAACAAAGGATATGTAAGTTACAGTGGCTGCTTGCTGTGTGCTCATTGCATTGCACACTTTGATAAAAGAGCAGGCTTTTACATACCCAACACCTGCATTTCAGGGGAACAATGTGAACAGGGTTAAGATACTTGACACTTGTGGGAATTTTTAGTCTCAGAATGGTATCTAACTGGAAGAATTGTAAAGGTGAGGGAGGATATAATCCTGTCTAAATTTTATCTGTTGCAATTGTAGACCTTTCTCGGTGTATTTACATTAGAGTAAATGAAGTTCATATTCATAAAATCCATATTCATATGTTGCTGCTAATATGGTGGTGGATATTACAGTGTATTGGATGCTGAATATTTGTAATGTATATCAGGTTCAAATGCACGAACACAAAGCTTGTGTGCATGTTGTCTTTCGATTTTCTTGTCTCTGCTGTAACCTCCTCCATTGCTCCAGCGACAGATCAAAAAGCTGTGTCTTAATAGTGATGTGGTGGCATGCCAAAAGACATATTACACCAGTGCAGAGGATTATAGGGCAACATTGAAAAAAGGGACGAGTGTTTGCAGGTGTCTCTTGATGTTTAACTTAGGCTCCTCCAACTCTGCTAGCCGACTTCTGACCTATTTCTGTGCTACAGTTCTTGTAACTCAAACCATGGTTTTGAAGAGATCCTGCTCTGCTTTAATCTGAGTCAACAAACTGTTTAGTGGGGGGAAACTTGTTTCGCAGATTGCTCAGTCCTGTGCAGTGGGAACATCCATATTTGAAATTCTGTTAAGAGGGAGCTAGTGGCATGTTTCACCAAGTCATGGTGGGAGTTGGCCTGTTTTTGCATAAATTAATAACTGTGCCTTTAACTTAAAAAAAATTATGTGCTGATATGCCCAAGTAGCCATTCAAAGCTGAGTGCCTTTTCCAGAAATGAATAATACTAGCATCACTTGGAAATTTGGGACCTTATCCTTGTAGGTTTGATTCCTGTAAGGGAACAGCTGCATATTCCTGCATTGCAGAGAGTTGGATTTGATGATCCTCAGGATCTCTTCCAACTCTACAATTATATGATTTTGCCCAGTCACTTTGCTGTAGCAGCAGCAGCAAAGCATTAATATTGCTTTACCATCCATGTACTATATAGTCTCTGTGTTTCTGCACTACACTCTTGCTTGTCCAGATAAGGATCTCTGCTAGATCAGGTCGAAGGGAATATGTCCATAGATATGTTTGGTCCATAATGTGGTGGCGCAGCAGTTGTATGGGGCCACACAAAAAAGGAGCTTGTGGATTGATTCTGCAAGCACCTTCAAAGCTGAGAATAATGTTGGAGACTAGGCACTCTTCCCTTCACAAAATTCTAAAGGTAAAGGCACCCCTGACCATTAGGTCCAGTCGCGGACGACTCTGGGGTTGCGGCGCTCATCTCGCTCTATAGGCCGAGGGAGCCGGCGTTTGTCCACAGACAGCTTCCGGGTCATGTGGCCAGCAGGACTAAGCCGCTTCTGGTGAACCAGAGCAGCTCACGGAAACGCCGTTTACAGTCCCGCTGGAGCGGTACCTATTTATCTACTTGCACTTTGACGTGCTTTCCAGTTACAGGGATTCGAACCGCTGACCTTCTGATCAGCAAGCCCTAGGCTCTGTGGTTTAGACCACAGCGCCACCTGTGTCCCATCACAAAATTCTGGCAGTGACCAAATGTGGCTGACTGCTCAAGTTAACAATTATGTGTCCTTGGTTTAACTGAGAGTGCTATGTTACATTGCAAGTTGTTTTCTTTTTAAAAAGTTTTGTTTAAAAATACGCAAAATGCTTTTAGTTTTGGTTTTAGTGTTAAGTTTGTTTTGGTCGTGTGAGTGGATGCCCTTACAGGGGACAACCTAGCAACTGTTCATGCTGACAGTGTAGTTGTTAATGGTAGAATTTCAGCTTCCCATGTTCAGAATAATTTAAATTAATCTAAATGTGTATTGACAGTAAGAGGATCCAGAGCAGGCACAATTGTAATCTCCCTGTGGCCAGGTCATTTTATTGACCCGTGGTTTGACTGTTTTGTGATTACTGTGTGTTAGCTCTGCGTAACTCCCATGGAAGAAACCCTAAAAACTAGAACAGTCGTTTTAGCTAGAGTACAGCTGTTTTGTCTGCTGTTCTGAATCCATTCCTTCACTGAGCAGATAGTTTTGTTGCTGCTATGTTGAAATGCAAGGTGTTACTGAGTCCATTAAAACTTTTTGTCAGGAAAGCAGAAATGGGGGGCTGGCTGATGTCGCTAGGCGTGATGGGGAGCCCATTTCTGCAATTTGTTAATACATTAAGATTTAATTGAGGAGGTGCTTGCAGACTTACAGACCATTACTGTAGCAACAAAATACAGTGGTGCGTCGCAAGACGAAAAGAATCCGTTCCGTGAGTCTCTTCGTCTAGCGGTTTTTTCGTCTTGCGAAGCAAGCCTATTAGCGGTTTAGCGGCTATTAGCGGCTATTAAAGGATTAAGGGATTAGCGGATTAGCTGCTAAAAGGCTATTAGCAGCTTAGTGCCTTAGAAAAAGGGGGTGGGGAGCGAAAAAACCCCCCAGGAATCGCAAGACATTTTCGTCTTGCAAAGCAAGCCCATAGCAAATTCGTCCTGCGAAGCACCTCCAAAACGGAAAACCCTTTCGTCTAGCGGGTTTTCCGTCTTGCGAGGCATTTGTCTTGCGGGGCACCACTGTACTGAGTGGCACCAAAACCTGTATAAGGCAGAGGCGAGCTGAGTACATCTGTTCTGCTTTTGAAAAAATAAGTCACAGGGTCATTCCGCGTCAAATCAATGCAAAAAACAAGGGTTTTGTCACCCGCCATCTCGGATTTTGATAAAACTTGGTGTACACCCTTCCCTTATGGTTGAAATAAACCCCCTTGCATTTTTTTCCCTCTATCTTAAACGGTTTAAATTTTTTAGCACTTCAAAGTTTCATAAAATCTGCGTTGTCTGTCCCTCTTGAGACCCTCGGCACATGTACATTCCCACCCCCTCCATAACCAATGATTAGATCTCTTTGAAATTTTACACGGAGCTCAATAAGAGGATGAGATAGAGGGCGGAAATTTAAGGGGGGGTTCCTTCAACCAAAATCCAAGATGGTGGGTGACATGACCGTGTTGACATGACGTGGAATGACTCCACAGTTACTTAGATCTTCCTCTTGCATTTATTACACAGCAATAGTACATTGCAAGACAAAAGGACTATAAGTGAAACTGGTTATTAATTGTAGGTGCATAGAGTCAACAGAAGCCAATTGTGTGATGTGATCTGGTGGTTAGCGGGCCTGTTGATTTCCCCACAAACGACGTACCATCATGGGCGATAGAACGTTATTTTCTTCCAAAGATGAACCATGCCTGCTACTTGGATGTCTTATCAGCCCTTGCATTGAGTTGCATCACCTCATTTTAAAAGCCCATTTCAGGTTGCAGAAATGTTTTGCATTGTTTTTTCAGTAGACGATTAGGAGTGCAGAATTCTGAGAGAGGGCGAGGGTCAAAGGTTCTACATGCTGACTAGCTGTATAGTAAAGAAATTGTAATGAGCTATCCTAGCTGGGGGAAACCAGTTGCAACATGAATAGAATGGGGATTTCTATGTGCTCATTAGCACTCTTGATTCTTGTGATTTATGTGTTCCTTCTCAGATGAAAGAAAACAAGCAAAAGAAATCACTGGGTTAAAGCTGACCAAAAGTCCAGAGGTAGCACTATTATCAATTTACGATGAGGCGGAAGGTTTACAGGCTATGAAGGACTTCCTTACAGATTTATTGACAGCTGCACGAATTATTATAACCAGGAAGTGGAAGGGGCAAGCAGAATATAAAATGGAAGAATGGTATAAAGAGGTGTGGGATATAGCTGTTAATGATAAATTAACATGTGCCATTAAGGTAAATGGGCAATATGCAGGAGAAATGATTTTGAGGAGATATGGAGGGTGCTTGTAGAATTTGTACTGTTGAAACGGAAAGGGGCCAAACCATCGCAAGAGGTGTTGAAATTTTGGGAGGTTGGATAGTTACAATGGAACAGTCTCGGTGGTGGGGTGCACATTTTTATTATTATTTATTGATGATTATTACTTTGTCAAAATTTGGAAAAAAAGAAAACAAACAAAATTTTGGATTTTGGATCAGTATAGTAATTCTGAAACATTTTAAGTCTTTGTATTTTTTTAAAAGGGAACATTAACAACCGATTAAAACTTACCCAAGAATGACAACAGGTTCATTCAAAGGATGAGCAATCATATTAGAGAAGTTCAGCAAAATATTTCATCCACACTCATTGTTCAGGTTAGATTTCAAGTAGTATATTATGTGAGTTCCATTAAAACAAAAATGTCTGGTCTTGCCGTTCTTAAGTTGTATTTCCTTTCACTCTGCATCTCATTGTCTTGATTCTAATCTTCACATCCTCCTGAAGCTTATAATCTCTTCTCCCCTAAAATGAAACTAAACTTCCAGCATCTGCAATGAATTGCAGCCCAACAAATTGGATGCAGTGTTATGAGAAACCTTGAGGTAGGATCATGAAGTAGTCAACCTGTGTGGTGGCAAGGTAAATTTCTGCTTAGACTGTGCCACATGTGCACAAAGTTGTTGGAAGCAGATCAGAAAAAGGGTGAGGGGCTGATCTGGACCTATTCTACGGGGATGTGGTTTAGTGCTGCATCAGAAATGTAGCGTTTTTGCTCTGCAAGGATGTTCTTACTTTTTAAAGCTTGCTCTATGTTTTCAATCTTCAATGGTGAAACGGAGGAGTATGTGCAGTTTTTCAATGAATGTATTTGTTTCATGACAGAGGGACTCCATGAAAGATGACAGAAGAAGTTATTGTTATAGCAAAGTGGGATTACACTGCACAACAGGACCAAGAACTTGACATAAAGAAGAATGAACGCCTCTGGCTGTTAGATGATTCCAAAACATGGTGGAGGGTAAGAAACGCAGCCAACAAAACAGGATATGTGCCATCAAATTATGTTGAGAGGAAGAACAGCTTGAAGAAGGGTTCCTTGGTTAAAAATCTGAAAGACACATTGGGTAAGTCCTTTTGGAGTCTTGCATTAATTCTTTTCAGAAACCAATTATGTTAAAACGCCTGTAGGGCAAACATCATGTCAGCATTGCATATGAAAAGGAGTGTGGATATTTGCTCTTAATTCGGAGCTCATAATTTTAAGCAGCAGAGAATTTGTTTTTGTAAGAAGCTATTTTTGTATTATCAAGAGGAAATGCAAGTAGAGAGAAATTTTTCTTTTGTCCTTAATCTGTTTATCAGATTTTCGTAAGAATGCACATGCCACACTCCCTGTTTTTCCCTACAAAAATAAAGACTTTAAAATATGTCACGTGTACTGGTAGCGCCAACACTTTGGATTGTGTTTTTTGTTGGTATACTTGTGTTGAGTCGTGGACGTAGGCAGTTGTTGTGAAATTTACAAAAGCTTTTACGTATCTCTTAATGGCCTTTATTTTTTAATTTCTCATGGGGAGTTCACTGATTAAAGAAGAATGACTGGTGATCCTGTTTTTAGCTGGCTTGGTCTCCTTTCATGGTAACTTTCAATTTGTTAGACTCGTCTGAAACTTTTGAGTGGTATTGGACTAAGTTATACTTGGGCCCATTAATGTCAGTGGGTCTATTCTATCTTAGGTGTGCTCATGACATTCAGTGAGTCTACTCCTGAGTTGAACTTCCTTGAATACCACTCTATCTCTACTTCAGCTACCTCTGTGTGGTGCAGCCTGTGGGCTCCTGGGCTTTGTTTTATAGCATGCTGAATTTTCTCTAGTCTTGTACCAAAGTGATGGCGAGAGTTGAATGATCTCCAATTGCTACATCGGGAATTTCTTTCCTTAAAATTCTCATGGTATGCTTTTCGTTCTACTTTAACCATAAGTGGCATTTGCTCAATTTTATGTGATCGTCAGAGAAGCCGAGCAGTTCTTGCTTTGTACTTTGAGGATAAATATTGTGTCTCTGAGTCAGAGGTTTTCAACCTTTTGGGAGTCCACGACTCCCTTGACCAACTACATTCTTTCTCTGGCACCCCTGTTGGGCTCAGGAGCCCAGTTATGTCACTCCTTGCCTGCAGAGCTGGCAACCCCTCACCCTTTTTTGAACACCCTCCCTTTGTGGAGTGTTCCCTCAGCCTCCTCTCCTTGAGAACCTTCTGGGCAGCCACCCCTGGTCTATGAACTTCTCCCCACAACCATAGTTGAGAGGCAGAGAGAAGAGGGAGGGAAGGAAAGAGGGATAGGGGCTACTGTTGCAGCACCTCTGACCAGCCTTCAAGGCAAAATCACCCTTCTAAGTGATGCCTGTTGAAAATCACGCCTCTAAGTGATGCCTGTTTCCCTGTCTTTTATAATCCTATACCTTTTGTTTGTGTGTTCCTTCCTCTCCATGTTTCTATATTTATTACTACCATTTACTTGCTGCTATGTTTTGTCCTTTGCCGAATTCAGTTACTGCCTACCGGAGACCTAATTTTTTATCTTTACATGAGTGAGCAGAAATGCAAATCTGTGGTGGGAGAGGTGGTGCATTTCATGTGATTATTTGCAAATATGTACCAGAAGCACAAAGTCTTTCTCTCTCATATGGGATTTCTTATTTATGATGCAACTCATTGCTTGCTTTAAATGTACTAGACTGAGTTGCCAAACTTACGCAGTTTCCTGATATCATTTTGCCGTGTTCCTCCACTTCCACTTCACATAATTGGCTGTGATTGGCAGAATGGAAAAGTAGACAGGATACTGATGCTGGGGTAATGATAATAAGTTTTCCTAGTTCCCCCAATAGATTTAATCAAATCTTTTCATCATACAATCCAATAAAAAAACAAACTAATCTAAATTGAAAGCAAAAACAAAGAAGAGCAAAGAAAATAAAAGGCCCTCACTCAAAGGTAGATATCATTCCTTGTCTCCCTGAGAAGTGGGTGGATCCTCTCACCTGGGAACTTTTATTTCTTCTCCCAGCCCCCTCACCTTAGGAAATCTTCCCTTCCCTGCCTCTCACACAGGGTCCTTCACTAGCCAGCCTTCAACGTTCATGTGCATATGATCCTGTAAAGATGGTGCCCCTATCTTCCTTGTAAGAATTCACCATGCCCCAGCATCTACCAATAAAAATATATGTTTAAAAAGTGTCCTTTTGATGACACAAAGCTAGAGTTTTTACCAGTTAAGATATCATTCCCACCCACTATGCCCCTGCCTGGTATTTCAGTGAACCAGCTTAATTTTGCCTGTTGATAGTGAGACGAAAACCACATCATGATCCATCTCTAGCCCTAGTAAAGGTAAAGGGGACCCCTGACCATTAGGTCCACTCGTGGCCAACTCTGGGGTTGCGGCGCTCATCTCGCTTTATTGGCCAAGGGAGCCGACATACAGCTTCCGGGTCATGTGGCCAGCATGACTAAGCCGCTTCTGGCGAACCAGAGCAGCGCACAGAAACGCTGTTTACCTTCCTGCTGGAGCGGTACCTATTTATCTGCTTGCACTTTGACGTGCTTTTGAACTGCTAGGTTGGCAGGGGCAGGGACCGAGCAACGGGAGCTCACCCCATTGTGGGGATTCGAACCGCCGACCTTCTGATCGGCAAGTCCTAGGCTCTGTGGTTTAACCCACAGCGCCACCCGCGTCTAGCCCCTGTCTAGGCCTAGTAGTAGGTAACTATTAATCTGGAATGGGGATACAGATCCTGCCCACCTCAAAATGCTCACTCACAGAGTCCAGCAGGGCCTGGGTAACAACTCCATTGTAGATGTGCAACCGAGTGTGAATTTGTATCAGAACAGAGACGTAATTTTTTTAGGTTAGAGTGTCTTGCGTGAAGTGTGATCAGTGCTGTCAGGGCTGGCTCCTGGTCCCAGCTCACCAAGGACCAACGCTAGCCGATAGTACAGTATCAAAGTCTTTATTGAAGAATAGTCTCCATTTACAAGTCTCAGCGTCCCAGCCCTACGTCTGGACTTTAGACCGGCGAAGCTCTGTCTGGATCTCCACCCCCTGTGCACCAGTTTAAGACTCTAATCTTACTCCACCTCTTCCTTCTCTCTCTCTTCCTCTGGGTCTTACTACCCCCCGGGGTCTCATTCCTCCTGGACTCTTCCGACGCAGAGCTTGACCCCTCTGACTCCTCCCCCTCTCTTCGGCGGGCTTTAGGACCTGGCTCCCTACCCGGGCTGCCCACCTTGCCGCCCTCCTGTACATTTGAACTTGGCGCGCGCGTGCGTTTTACTTTCCGGATGACCGTTTCCTCGCTCCCTGACGAGGGTGTGGCCACTCCTGCCTCACGTTCTCCCTCTGCCTGCGCGCTCCCTGATCCCGATGCCTTGGACTCCTCCCCCCTACTGCACTCTGGGGGGGACGCTGGTCCGGATTTCCAGCTGCTACTCTCTGAGTCCCCTCTGGCCCCTTCTTCCCGAGGTGTCCCCCTGGGCACTCCCCTTGCCCTGACCATGGGGGCCCCTTTCTGTGAATCCTCCGAGTCACTGGAGAGACTCAGAGACCTTGGACTACTGTCGCCGCTGACATTTCCTTCCGACTCCTCCCCCTCGCTCTCCGTTTCTTCCCTCTCCAGTGACTCTGCTCCTGAACCCCTGACAAGTGCCTTGTCAATCAAAGGTCTTGACTTCATGTTCCATTTAATGAAAATGAGGCTGTATATCTTTGAAGGCAGTAAGGCTTCAGACACATGGTTCTGATGTATAATTAGATGCTGATGTAACAGAACACATTGTGCTGTTTGGTGTTTTGATTATAGTTGCTGATAGTTGTTTAAACAGAAAAACCGAGCAAATGCCGGAATTAACAGCATTTGACCAATAGCGAAGATCTGTTTACCTCTTTATAGCAACATAGCTTCTTTTCCTTTTTCACTCTCAGTTCATTTCCGGAAAATTTGACCAAAAAAAATTAAAAGGCACATTTATCCCAATGCTCACCAAAGCATGTGTATGTAAACTGATAATATATAGCACCAAAAAGAGTACTGTGTATTCATCCAAGCAACGTACAAATTATTTATAAACCATGGCTTCATCAATTTTAGATGTCTCATTCAATGAATTGGGAATGATAATTTTAAAAAAATAAAAAGTGAACTTTTACTTTATCTTAATAGATGTGATGGGACAGAGCCTAGGACTTGCTGATCAGAAGGTCGGCAGTTCGAATCCCAGCGACGGTGTGAGCTCCCGTTGCTCGATCCCTGCTCCTGCCAACCTAGCAGTTCAAAAGCATGTCAAAGTGCAAGTAGATAAATAGGTACTGCTCCAGTGGGAAGGTAAACGGTGTTTCCATGTGCTGCTCTGGTTCGCCAGAAGCGGCTTGGTCATGCTGGCCACATTACCCAAAAGCTGTAAGCCGCCTCCCTCAGCCTATAGAGCGAGACGAGCGCTGCAACCCCAGAGTCGGCCACGACTGGACCTAATGGTCAGGGGTCCCTTTACCTTTACCTAATAGATGTGATGGGAGATCTATGATTAGGATCTACTCTGTTTTCTTTTTCTTTTTTAAAAGAATAATGGCTGGTTGGTCCCTGAATTGGATTGGCACTGGCAAAGGATGCCAATCTTCTTCCCACCTGCCCTCCATGCCAGTTAATAGCTAGGCTAGCAGATGGAAGACCATGAAGTGAGGGAAGGTTTAATCTCTTCCTGCAGTCCCTATCATGTTAAGGTCTTATTTGGTTCTTAATAAGTTCCTTGGGTTGTGTTTTTTTATAAAATGGAGATCCTAATGGATCATATGTATTTGCGTCTTTAACAAATGTGAAGAGGGGCAGCAAGACAGAAGGAATGATGAAAATGGCAAGGCTCCATCCATTGACCTGTGTTCCTGCCCACTTCACTGTCTCCATCCAGCTCAGCCACATTCAAGATAGGTTTAGCTTCTAGGGGAGCGAATTCTGTAATTGGTAGGTCAGCCATGGAAAGCTCCTCTTTATGTACACTTGCCATTTAGGTCTAAATGCTTTATAGGTCAAATCTAAGTTTCATGAATTGTGCCTGGAAGCCAGAGTTTCACAGCGTGCCAATACTGTGTGCTCGCAATGACCTCTCTGGTTAGAAGGCCCACCCCATTTATCACTAGCTTCAGCCTTGCTCAAAATATATTTATAGCCTTGAGTTCATGAGGGCATCAATTGCTTGATATGAATTTTGAAAGCCAGATAGTGTCAGTGAAAATTGTTCCTGGCTTTCAGCACTCTGAAATCTTGACTGTAGGTTTTGTCAGATGTTGTGACAGTAAAACACAACAATTAACTATACCTGAAACACTTTGGAGATATATATTTTAAAAAAAATTGTCCAGAATTTGTTTCTAATTGTTGCTGTGGAGTCTTTGTTGATAATAGGACGTCCCTGCCTTTTAACAGCACTTAAATGCACCAATACACTGAGTATGGTGATTATTTCAGCAATATTTGGATTTGGTAGCACAGATATTCACAGTTCTTGTCTTAACAGTTTTATGATTGTTTGAAGCTAAATACGCCGTATGCCTGCCGCTTGGTTTTTTCTTTTTTCACTTAGCTTCCTGTTTGTTTGAAAGTTTGCTGGAAACTGTCAGTTATTTCCTTTTTTGAAGCAACGTGCTTTTGTTAGCAGCCAGGATGCCTCAGGTGCCACCCCTCCCCATTTCACCACCAAAGGAAATGTAGCATTTGTTCAGATGTTGGCTTTGTTGTCTGAGGACTTTCACTAAGCTATAGGGCTTTTTTATCCTGTTATGTGCACTCGCCCCTTTTAAAGTCTTGGTTTGCATGGCCATTCTGTCTGGAGTTAATAGGATTGTGACCAAATGTTTACAAACAACTCTTGAGCCTACAGCCTTAAATTTGAGGGTCCTCCATTTTGTACACAGTTTATTAGCCTTTTCCAGTTCAGAAGCACCCATTTATTTTTATTGGTTCATTGGTTTTTGTGGGCCTGTTTCCAAGGTGTCCAGAAGAAACGGTTCTGATATCTGGTTTCAGGTACAGAAATAAATCAGGGTTCTTGTTTTCCAATTGATTTTGAGAGCTGCTTCTCACTGGATGTCATCACTAGATACTGGCATTATTAAATTGCATGCATGCATGGATAGATATCAGTCAATACGTGCAGCATGCAGTAATTCATTTGCTTATTTCTAAAATTTGTTCCTATCCTTCAGTAGTCAAGAAGCCTGAGATTGAACATCCCCTGACATTAGCTCAAGCATAACAACAGCAACAACCCCACCATTCACTTTGGGGTCCAAAAATGGGGGTGTTACAGTTGCTTAAATTACAATATTATAGAATTGTAGCATTGGAAGGGACCACATGGGTCATCTAGCCCAACCCTATGCAATCTAGGAATCTGTTTGGCCAATGTGGGGCTCAAACCCACAACCCTGAGAGTAAGAGTCAATTGAGCTAACCCAGCTTTATGGAGCTAAAACAATTGGAAGTGAATTACTCACAAGAGTAGGGTGGGTCCTATCTATTGATATGGTGTCAAAGCCCAGATAAAGAGCTTGTGGTGGAAACTGCGTAATGTTGATGCCAAGCACACCTCTGTGAGGAGGAGGGAAGTGCACAATTTCGGGGCTGCCACAGAGAAGGCCCTCTCTTCAATAGTCTTTAATAGCGCTGCTGCATCATAAGCTATCAGTTGCTGATTCACACACATGTATTTGTCGAGTTCTATCTCGGGAAAGGATAAGCAAAGACTACACAAATCTCTAGTAAGCAATTGTCAAATGGAGTGATATTGGAATGAAGCTGTTGAGCTGGTTCACACAGCTGGTTTTTACCCAGCTGTGGTTTGTCTCATGCAAACCATTGACTATGGTTTGTTGTTGGTTTGTGAACTGTGGCGTGTCTTAATATGGCATGTCGTCAGCACGGCTGCAAGAACAGTGTAGAAACAAAAATCACGCTCAAGTCTAAGTGACTATCAGTGGTGCTTTGCCTGAAGAACTTCCTCCTAACTCTGCTTGGAAAGGAGCTCTTTCCCCACCCCACTCTTCTACCTCCCCATCCTCACAAGAAACAGCTTTGCATTGCAGGTGCCATGCTGCCAAGGAGAGGAAAACCTAAAGCAGGCATAGCTCACTACTTCTTACTAACATCCGTAGAGGGATAAATAGCAAAGCAATGAAGTTTAATGAACAGGATATAATGATATTCCAACTTAACCTTATTAAATGGTAGCAACAATTTATATGTGCAGTCATCTGGAAGAGATAAAACCAGGCATTCACATGGATAAAACTGTGAAAGTTTTAAAAATGCGGAACATGTGCAGTCCTGTATATACTTTTAGATATGGAGTTGCCAGACCCGTAGTAGAATTAGAGTGAAAACCTTTCAGCACAGCCCCTGCCTCTCAGCCCTACCTCACAGGGTTGTTGCGGAGATTAAATGAGGAAGGGGAGAACCATGTACACCATGTTTTTGGCAAAATAGGTGGGATATAAATGATGGTGGTGATGATGATGATGATGATAATGATGATACAGTCCTTCTTTGGCGATCACTTGTAGCCGAGTAAGATTGTCTTCCATAAACACAGTTTTAAGAGTGAGTCCGTAGGTGACTGTGGAGACCAATTCTGGATCCACACTTCCACAGTGGGGACATAGGTTTCCGGGTGGGAGTTGATCACGGTGAGGATTTGCCAGATGTGCCTTCGTCTTAGCACGTTTCTCCCTTTCGTCCTGAGTTTGAGCGTCTTCAAAACCGATGACACCTTTGGTAAAGGCTGTTCTCCAGTTGGAGTGCTCGCAGGCCTGTTGTTTCCCAGGGAGATACAATATCATCTCCCTGGCAAAAAAGGAACCAGCAGATGTGCCATCATGAGAGTCCATGGCTCTCAGCAGATGGCATCCTAGAGAATAAGAGCAGAATTCTGGTCATCTGAAGATCACTCAGTGTTCATTGATCTCTGAATCTTGCCACACGTGCAGAGGGACTAGCACATTGGTCTCACCAAGATATATAATTGCTGCCTGGCTCAACAAGGAGATGTGCCCGTGGAGCTGCCACTGCAGTGCCACCTACTGTTGGAAGAAAATGAATGTTTGGAAGGAGGTCACCACTCACAAGCACTTGGGAGTGGAACCAAGGGTGGTCCTCTATATTGTGGTTTTTTGTATCAGTGTCTCTGACCAGCATTGGTGGAATAGACCCAGATCAGTACCGTGACTGCATCCAGACCAGACTCCAGCTGCCCCAGGAACATGTGACTCACTAAGGCCGGCCTACAAACTGGCTCTCAGGCCGTGAGTAGGGGAAATAAATGGTCACTATAGCTGATGCCGCTGTTCAGGAAATGTCTGGTCTTGCCGGCTCCACTTCAAGCAAAGAGGCAACACACCCACTGTGTTCCTAGCCTACCTAAGCCCAACTGAACTTTACTCTCCCAGCATAACTTCTCACCCAACTCATGAGAAAAGAGAGTTCTAACAATTCCCTTCTCACCCTTCCCCCACACTTATAAGGCAAGAATCACACACAGCAACATGAGTTAGTGCTAGAAGAGGTGCCATTAACCAATGCACAAGGCTGAGGAACAGGAAGAAGACTCTGATTGTGTACAGATCACAAAGAAGTTAGCAAATGTTGCCGCAGACGCAGGAAATAGGGTGGTCAGAGCTCTTTTTATGAGCTGGACAAATGTGAAGCTGAGCACAGATTTCAGGAACAGACAAGTTACAACCTGGTGCATGAGGCATGTCAGTACAAGTGTCTGGTGAACAGATGGACACAGCTATGAGGCAGTCAGATGCTGCTTTGGGGCGGTGCATCGCCAAGAGAGCTGCCTTGCTACAGAGGCAGAGTCGCATTTTGGAGTGCCTTGCTGAAGCCATGATTGCTCTACTAGATGCACTCGCATCACCATAACAGATCTATCAGCCAGTGGGAACACATGACACTTGACTATGCACAAGCATCTTTTCAGCACCTACACAATCCCCTTCCACTCCCTCAGACTCCCTCATTTCCTAGTGATCTTTACATTGTCATATTTCTCCCTGGGAACCAAGAACAGGAGCAAATGGGTGAATTCCCAGTAAGGTTTGAAATGAGTAATTTTTATTTGACAGTCAGTTCGCTAAAAAAGTTTTGTGTTTACGTACATCAAGCTGCTTCTAAGATAGGAGCGAAGTGTGGCAGGTTGTCGTAGTGTGGGAACTGCTACTGCTGTATGAAGTTTAAAATATAGATATTATTCAAAACGTTTACTAATTAAAATGAAGCTCTTTCGCTTTCTGCATCAAAAATGAATTTTTCTTTTTTTAAAAATTGTAAAATTGGATTTGCAATAACTTCAAAATGTAAAATGTTGAAATATTAAGAAATTAGTTACTTGGAAGTAGCGTGATTCTGTCACTCTAAAACTGGGGATATGTGTGGGGTTTTGTTGGATAGCCAACAATAAAAAATCAGTAAAGTCGTAAGTAAAGGGAGGAAAGTGAATAATTTTGTTCTAAAAGCACACAAAAGTTATTAAGGCCTTTGTATCGGCACTAATTTTCCTATCCTGAGTCTGGAGAAAGAAGTCTTAATTGACCAAGGTTAGTTAATTGTACCAGTTATAGTTTGAGCTTCATTCAAAACCAAAGTGAACATAATAAAAATTAAGAGTTCTTCAACTGTTCAATCCTGCTTTGGCTTTGCATTTTGCAAAGAGATAACAGGTCACAGATATTTCTGTGAACAAAATAGAGCTTGTGACACATGGTGCATACAGATAAATTCTGAAGAGCTACTTTCTGTAGAGATCTCAAAAGAGATGCCATGATTAAGCCAGATGTCAGGATGACTTCGTGACACTGCTGAACCTTAGGAAATGTTCTTGCATAATGAGGGGATGAACAGCAAGATATGGATGCTTAAAGCAAACACACCATCTTTTCCTTCACCTGAGTCAACAAAATAACCTAAGTCTGACCCTGGCCCTCTGCGTTGCAGGAGTACCAAATGCTTTTTCGCTTGACAATTAACACCTATAGATCACTAATGACAATGGAAGTGTACAGATGTGAAATGTGGTGTAATCCTCACTGAAGCTGGGAAGAGTCAGATTTACAACACACTCATTTTCTCTGTACAGTCAAGTTTTGTTTTTGTTTCACTTCATTTCACCCTTTGTATTCTTATATTTTTGCTTCCGATTGTCAACTTGGTTGTACCAGTGACGCTCTTAATGCTTTATGTGTATTTAAAGCTTTAGTTCATAACAGCTATTTAGAAAATAATCTTGAGTGCCCATGTGTACCCTCCATTCTGCTGCCATTTTCAGCAGCTAAAATTGGCTTGATTTTTCTGAAAATAATGATACCGACTCAGTTAACATGCAGGTGGCATATGCCAAACAAAAACTATAAGCAGACTATATATTCATCAGATGCCTACATTTCTTATCTTTTAGCTGCAACCTAAACGTTTATTTGCCCTGACCTTTGGCAGCAACTGATTGGAGTTAGTTTATTTGTTTCGCTTACTTGGTGTTCAGCTGTTAGATCTGCTGTTGTTTTATGTTTATATTCACTGGTTCTTATTTTGTTGTAATGGATTGCACCTATTTGTTGTGGGCTGCCTTGGAGACTTATATTTGGTGGAAATGTGGAATATAACACTTTGAAATTCTCTTTCATATTTACCCAGAAATAAATTCCTGCTGAGTTCAGCAAGACTCAGTTCCTAGTAGGGATGCTCTGGAACTTTTGACCCTTCAGAATTATTATTTTTTAAATGCCTGCTCCAAAGGTCTTATCATACTACACTAGGGATTATATAGCTATATCTGAAATTTCATGCATATCAGTTAATATCTTGACCCTCCTCCACTGAATTGAAATTGTAAACCAGTGACAGCCATCACAGTCAACCATAGCCTTAAGGATCTTTAATTGGAAAGTTTGTTATCTATCCATCTGTCTATCATCCAACAGCAAACTTTATCCCAAAACATCATCTGCTCTAGACTGGGGGGGCAACATTAAATGTTGTGTTGTGGCTGCTATGTGAACGATGGAAGGTGAGGCGGGAATCTGCTTTTAGATCAATGAAGTTGTGATATGACATTAAATCAGCCTGATTTACAGAAATAGCAACATGTTAAATCTGGGACTTCTCTTCTGCCTGTTCCAGCTTTTGTTTCTTGTGTGTGTGTCCCTGTGCCCCCTACAACCAGATGCAGTAACAGCCCTGCAGAAAATAATAAAGAGATGATTAAGCATGCCAGTCTCTCGATCGCTCTGTATGGTAGTTAATGATGACATTTTTGGAAGTTATGGTTGCCTGATATAAAACGCGCAATTCTATTTATGGAGTGTAGCATGATAAACTGTCAAATACTGAATACCATATGCAAACAGCTTTTTGAAAAATTTCTAAGCGACTTTTCCCTGGCTGAGGTTACATAAGCTAATTCTCTCTTTCCGCATCTAAGCTCAGAATAGTGGTCTGGCTATTGCGACTGCTTTCCCTTACGCACCACAAGTTCTCTTTCCATTTTAATTTTTGTTTGTCTAAAATAGTATAATAAAGCAAGCCTAATAATTCAAGCAAGCCTAGGACAATTGTTCCCGATTATTATTTTTTTAACAAAGCTAGCAAAATGCCTTCAGTCATGGGGAGAATATAGAATGAAGGAGTGGTTGCTGGGAGATATGTCTATTTCAGGGGGAGAAAAGAGAGGAGATTTCTTCTGCAGCAGAGAAATATTGGGCCATTTGGCTTCTCTGTCTATGGAACCCAGGCTACTTTATTTTGGGCATGATAAACAAGATTTGCTACCACATGCAGAGCACCACTTCTTGAAATGGGAGCTAAACTTGGTAATCCCAGTTCCTTAGTGGGAGCGATTTTGCTTCCTCTCCCCCTTCAAAAAAAGAGTCCTGTCAATTGCAGCCTGTTTCAAATAGGTTTCATGGGACAAAACAAACTGGAGAATTCAGCCTGATCCCGTCTGTGTATTATTTGCCCTTTACTCCTTGCAGAGTTAGGGACGCGGGTGGCGCTGTGGGTTAAAGCCTCAGTGCCTAGGGCTTGCCGATCGAAAGGTCGGCGGTTCGAATCCCCGCGGCGGGGTGCGCTCCCGCTGTTCGGTCCCAGCGCCTGCCAACCTAGCAGTTCGAAAGCACCCCTGGGTGCAAGTAGATAAATAGGGACCGCTTACTAGCGGGAAGGTAAACGGCGTTTCTGTGTGCGGCTCTGGCTCGCCAGAGCAGCGATGTCACGCTAGCCACGTGACCCGGAAGTGTCTTCGGACAGTGCTGGCCCTTGGCCTCTTTGAGTGAGATGGGCGCACAACCCTAGAGTCTGTCAAGACTGGCCCGTACGGGCAGGGGTACCTTTACCTTTACCTTTACCTTTACCTTGCAGAGTTGAAGATATTACTGAAGGTGGGTTTTTTTTTTAAGAATAACAATTGGACATACTTACCTATTCCATTGACATCTTGTGCCTTTAAAGAGATTAAATGCCCTTTGAGTCATTCCCTACTTTCCCCTGTAAAAGCATTAACCAGAGACAAAAAGACAACTCCTGATATCAACTGTTAAAAATAGGACACAATAGGTGATGTGTTCTGCTTCTTATCGTTCAAATTATGACCATTTCTATTGTCAACCAAATAGCAGTGACATTTACTTTTTCCAAATGGCATAGAAAAGCTGTTCTGTCCAGTAATTCTGTCTATGTCTTCAGGAAACCTAGAGCATAATTGTGTCCATGTTTACTCAGAAGTATACCAGTGGTAAGGATGTGTAGGACTGTAGACTTAGTGTTGCAAGTAAGTGACCTGTATGAATGCCTGGTTTATACATGTGTCTAACAAGGGAGCAAAACAGAAACTGCCAATTTCACAACTGTTCCACTGTTGATGTTTTGCCACAAAAGCTGTGTGAGCCAACTGGCCCATTTTTTTTCTGAGGGGAGGGAGGAATTATGTTGTCGTTTAGCCATGTCCGACTCTTCGTGACCCCATGGACCAGAGCCCGCCAGGCACTCCTGTCTTCCACTGCCTCACGCAGTTTGGTCAAACTCATGCTGGTAGCTTCAAGAACACTGGCCAACCATCTCGTCCACTGTCGTCCCCTTCTCTTTGTGCCTTCAATCTTTCCCAACATCAGGGTCTTTTCCAGGGAGTCTTCTCTTCTCATGAGGTGGCCAAAGTATTCATGCCTCAGCTTCAGGATCTGTCCTTCCAGTGAGCACTCAGGGCTGATTTCCTTCAGAATGGAGAGGTTTGATCTTATTGCAGTCCATGGGACTCTCAAGAGTCTCCTCCAGCACCATAATTCAAAAGCATCAATTCTTCGGCGATCAGCCTTCTTTATGGTCCAGCTCTCACTTCCATAAATCAGAGGAATTATACTCCTGAGAAGTAGAATCACTCGTTAAAATATTGTCAGCATATAACACTTTATTTGCTACCCCAAAGATGGGAAATACCTCAGCAAGAGATATGCAAAAACCATCCATGCAATTTTCAGCTGGAAGCATGCACTTTTTTCTGGATACAATTGCATTTGCAGAATTGGAGGCTTTGAACATTTCTAAAGCAGGGCTTGCAGTTCAGCTGCACGTTACACGCTGCTTCGTGGAATATGGAGTTTATATTTGTCTTTAGTCCTGTCAGGATTGCGAAAGTGCTGCCAACTGCCGGGGGGGGGGGAGACCCCATCACCCAAACTTAGTTTTAAAAGAAATCTGTGGAGAAAAGGAAAGGTGAAACTTGAGTGGAGTTACTAAGAATTAAATATAGGGCTTTGTTTCTGCGGAAAATAGCATTTCGTGTTTGGAGCCAGCCTTGCCAATTACTGAAATGTGTCCCCTTCCCCGAACAGCTATCTGCCTTAAAACAGTTCCCCACCCCTTCCCCTAATGGCTGGACAATGCTGGGAAAGGGATGAGGGAGTGTGGTCCAGCTGTGGCTTTTGATACCATACCATCTAGTGATTATAAGTTTCTGAATTGGCTCTGTGATTTGGAAGTTTGGGGCATGGTGATATAGTTGTTCCATTCTTAACTTGCAGGGCTGTTTCCAGTAGGGATTTTTTGCTTCATTCCCTGCTTGACGCTTCTGCTGTGGGGTACCCTCAACTTGTCATTTGTACTTTCAGAGATGTGGGGGTTTGGCTGACATCAGAATTAGGTGAAGTGCTGGAAGTCTGGACTTTGTAAAAAACAAAACAAAACTGGATGATGGTCAGTAATGGGAAACTCAGGTCTAACAACGTGGAGTTTCTGTGGGTAAACAGTTCACAGATTCAGAGAGATGGTATTCCATCTGTTTGTGATGGCTGTGCACTTCTCATGGACCAAGTTTGCAAATTGGGGTGTTCCGGTTTTGTTGCTGGGTGCCCAAGTATAAAGTACCTTTTACTGATTTCCTTTCAGCTGTTTCTTTTTGGAATTTTACGTATTGAATTGCATTTGGGGAAAGTCTATTCCTAATCACCATATTCGGCAAATAACTTTTGCAATTAACTGACAGTACCGACTTGTATGACCCCAAACTATGACTCAGTAATAAAACAGCTGGCCAGCCTTTCTCCTATATAACAGATAGGCTAACAGAAGAGCCACTGCTTTCAGCATTTCTGTTCCTTCATCCAGAGAATACCAAGAGTTTAAATTGCTGAAATGAAGTAACTAATCAGCAGAGCCTGTGAATGTGCAAAAACATGTGAAGGCTTGGTATAAACCTGCTTTCGTTGCAAATCGAGTGTTGCAAACTATAATTAGAAAATGGCAGAAGTCTGCAGAAACAGGTATCTTTATCTTCTGCCAAAATATATGGAATGAACAGTACAGATTTCTTCATAGCGCTGAATGTTGCCAGCTATGTCAGTGTTGCTGAGATGTGTGTGTTTGTTTGTTTGTTTTGGGGGGGTAATTGATCAGGAGGCACTGACTCTCGACCAGTGTTAGAAACTCCAATACATAAGCTAGGTGCCAAATGGCTCCTTAAACCAGGGTTACGGTCGCGAAAACTGAATGTCTAGCTGCCATTTGGGGACCAGACGGCTCAAAAGTCCTATTTTTCAGTACAACTTTTTGGTTCCTGAAATTCGTTCTGATTGGACAGATAAAATACCATGGATAGAATTCTACTGGATGTGTTGCTAGTGTGTGAAAACAGTCAAGATCCAAGGATCCCCAGGCATGTATCTCCAGATGGTGGAGATGTCAGGCACATCATGGCGCCCGGGCATCTTCACTTGGTTACAAGTGGCTGATAGACAGGTGCAAAATGCACCTGGCAGATTTTGAATGCTGCTCCAGACAGCGACCCATTTCAGATATTATGACTCCTGAATGCCAAATTCTGAACCAATATTGTAATGTATTTGAAACTTTACTCGTAAGAAGATTCAGTACTAACAAACGTAATTTGTTATAAGCCTTCATGAATTCTTGCTGAATGCATCTGCTCCCAGTTCAGTTAAATGTTGGCCTTTTATTTGTAATACGGAAGCAAACATGGCCATGGACTGCATTCCCTTCCATGACAGTGTGTGGTCCCATCAGAGCTGACCAGAATGCAGTATTCTAGAGGCTAGGCCTCTGGTTCTTAACTCTTGCTCTGCTTGTCATAACGTTGAGCATTTTGCTAGTATTGCATAAATCTTTACAAGCAGTGAGTTTCCTTCCTTCTCTTCCATGTTGAAAAGTTTAAAAAGTAGTCCTCACAGTGGTCAAATGTTTGCAGATGTTGAGGCATTTAATAGAAGGTAGGTTGCAATCTTCAATTCAAGCATTATTTCACTATTGAATTGTTAGTTACTGGAACATATCAAGTGCCTTGTTTTGTGGAAATTGGTTCATGGGTTTTTGTTGTGGGTTTAGGGCTGGTTCCTGATGTTAATTGCACTCTCTCACTGTTGTTAGAAGGGACTTGTTATAAATATTTGGAAATCTTAATTGCTAGAAGTGTACATTGAAGTGGAAAATGGCTTAGTCACTGCCATTGAATGCGGGAATAATGAGGTCATTAACCTGAGATATGTACTTTGTCCAATTACTACCCATTCTCTTGATAGTAATATCTCTCCAGTTACCATCTCTGGTTCCTTTTAATAGTGCTGTGTATGTTGATACACAAGACATTGTTCAGTGGCAGTCGGGAAGTTTTCATCATAGATCAGACCGTGGCCAGCTTCTACTGGATACTGAAGTACTGTTTTCCTGCAATTGTGTCACACACCACAATAGCTTGGTTTCTTTGCTGTCACTTTGCCAGCTTGCATGGCCACTGACTTTTAGGCTAGAGGGAAGTCTTTAGTTACAGTTCTTTAGATAAGCACACGGAAAGATGGAAAAGGGAGTTAGCTGTGGAACGTATCGGGAGGAATCACTGACATTTTCCTCATTTAGTTAATGTGACACTTGAAGTTCCGTAGATTAATTTGACAAGCATCCTTGTGTGTCATTCCCACCCACCCCTTTCCTCCTGCTGCAGTTTCAAGTTGGGTTTTGTACAGCAGATTTTTGTTTATGCCATTTAGGTGAATAATCTGCCAGAATGCATCAGGTATGTTCAGCTACCCCTAGACAGGCGTTTAACTTGAACTATTTTCGGTGTGTAATTAAGCAGTGATGTAGTCAACCCAAAATGGCATGTGCGAGAGACAACTGTTTAGAATAGGATTTATTTTTAAAACACCTTGTGTTTTTGTCTGTTCGTATCAGAATTATTTCCTTTATGTTAACCAAAGCACTTTAACTAGATCCTGTATCAAACTGAAAGCCTGGGGAGGGGTCAGATTCTTTCTCACTCTAGTTGTAGTCCAAATATATGTGTAAGATTATGGCTGGGTGATTTTTTTCTATGTGTTGTCCTTGTTTTTCCACAGTTGAAATCCCAAACAGCGCTTGAATTCTGCTTGTCCCAGATAAACTGAGCCTGCAACCTAATTGAAATTCCATAATGAAATTCACTACCTTCAGAGGTTTAAGAGCAAAATAACGTGTGTGTGTACAGGGAGCATTAAAGAATAGTTCCTGTGTTAGATCTTTATCACAGTAACATTTGAATTTAATATTATTGTTTGAGCTGGTGAAAATTGTATTACTCCTTATGCTGCTAGCTGTTTAATAAATACCTTGGTACTCTGTTGCAGGTTTTGAAAGTGTTGTGCTTCAAAACAATGCACTCCTGTGGGTTTTATTTTATTTTAAGTAATTGTGAGCTCCTTTGGCTGCTGCAGGTCAGACACAACTGAAAGCAGAATAGGAGATTATTAGGTGCACTGTACCTCTAAAATCTGAAATGCTGTGACATTGAATATCCTGTGTTGACTCCTATCCAGAACCATACCTAGTGAATTGCCCTGCCTCTGTACTCTGCAACTGAGATCTCAGTTTGGCTGCACATTAGCAAGTTGCACGAATTTACTGCATGTCACAATGTAGGTCATGTCCATATTTTAGTGTCAAAATTTACCAATAAAATGTGCACAAATAATTTCGTATATGCATTGCGCACGATCACACCATTTCTTGGTTTAAATGGTTTTTATTCTATGAAATTGCGGTGGAATCAGTTTGAATGTTAATTGGAGCCACGCAGAACCTTTAGACAACCAACTTTTGGTACCTTGTTTCAACTTCTTTCTCTGCAACTAAAATGGATTGAAAATCGGTTGGTTGCATTTTTAAAGAATTGTTAATCCCACAATGCAATACTAACTGGTTATAAAAAGAGGAATTTCCTTTTCTATGCTGCCAACAGTTCTGTGTGTATTCATTCTCTAGTGACTTCGGAAAGAAATGCACTGAAAGGGCACATCAAAGCTTCATTTAGTAGCTACCCTTCTGAGAAGAAAAGAAGCTTCTTAAAAAGTTACTTTTTCCCCCTCTGGCAGTTTTCTGGCATCATAGAACAATTCCTCTATGTCTTCATTATTTTGTTGACACATCTAGGACTCGACTACATTGGCAAAGAAAAAACATTTTATGTGCGTTATTTATGCATTCTAACACGGTGACACCAGAGGGCGCTGTGGAGTTCTGTTTTTGCCAACCTGATTTCTCATGCAAAGTTTGCAATGTGTTTAACCATGTTTTGTTTAATGCTTTTTAGAAACTTTTATTTTATTTTTTTTAACAGGTTTGGGGAAAACAAAGCGGAAGACAAGTGCCAGAGACGCCTCACCGACCCCTAGTACAGATGCAGAGTACCCGTCTAACGGTAGCAACGCCGATCGGATTTATGATCTGAACATCCCAGCGTACGTTAAATTTGCCTATGTGGCAGAAAGGGAAGATGAACTCTCTCTCGTGAAAGGATCCCGAGTCATTGTTATGGAAAAGTGCAGCGATGGCTGGTGGAGAGGGAGTTACAACGGACAAATTGGATGGTTTCCTTCAAACTACGTGGTAGAAGAAGTCGAGGAAGCGACTGCCGATTCACCGAGTTTTCTCAGCTTGAGGAAGGGAGCCTCCATGAGCAATGGCCAAGCCATGAAAGTACTTCACGTTGTTCAGACATTGTACCCCTTCAGTTCTGTCACAGAAGAAGAGCTCAACTTCGAGAAAGGCGAAACCATGGAAGTGATAGAGAAACCCGAGAATGACCCGGAATGGTGGAAATGTAAAAATTCCCGAGGGCAAATTGGCCTCGTTCCGAAAAACTATGTAGTAATCTTAAGTGATGGCCCCACAAGTAACAGTTCCCACCCGCCTCCGATAAGCTACACAGGGCCCTCTACTACGGGACGGTTTGCAGGAAGAGAATGGTATTATGGGAATGTTACTCGGCATCAGGCAGAATGTGCTCTAAACGAACGGGGAGCGGAAGGGGACTTCCTGGTCAGAGACAGCGAATCTTCAGTAAGTGGCACCCATTTCAGAATCTGAAATTTTGCGAAGTACTGTATTTCAATTTTGCAATGTATTGTGCAGTATACACACACACACACACACACACACAGTGGTACCTCGCAAGACAAAAGAGTTTTTTGAGTTGCTTCGCAAGTCGAATTTCCCTATGGGCTTGCTTCGCAAGACGAAAACGTCTTGCGCCTTTTTCTTAAAACCGTCAATGCATTCCTATGGGAAACCGTCAATGCATTTCCTATGGGAAACCGTGCTTCGCAAGACGAAAAATTCACAAGACGAAAAAACTCGCAGAACGAATTAATTTTGTCTTGCGAGGCACCACTGTATATATATGTGTGTGTGTGTGAGAGAGAGAGAGAGAGAGAGAGAGAGAGAGAGAGAGAAATAGTACAGAAAGTGACCATTTCTCTTACGCTAAAGAAAGTGACCTACATCTCAAAATACCTTATATTGGTTAAAACTAATATATAATATATATTTGTTATACGCACAGGCACAGAAAAACAGAGCAAAACAATCTAGTATATAATGTGCAGTACATCTTAAACGAGAAATGCAAATGGAACTTTCAGGGTCATTTTATACTTTACAAAAATTTGAATGCAGGTAGAGGTTCTGTTAAAAGCTTTTACGGTGACTTTTTGGCGTCTATAAATCGTTTCGCAAAACAAGTTCTTAACTATGCCGATGCACCTGAGGTCATAACAAAATATTCGTGTGTAAGTTTTAATTGAGTTGGACTGTTAATACAATTTTCTTGGTTTTGTTTTGTTTCGACTAGAGTTATTTCCTTAATACAAATGAAATTCCAATATTGCATTGTGTGTTCTACATGCGAGCAGACTGTGTAAAAGTTCTCTCAGTTAAGTTCTCCTTTGCTTCTGGCTTCTTCATCGAAGTAACTTTGAAAGCTTCTAAGACAGGGCCAGCAACCTTATCAGAGGATGGGCCGGCCGATGCTCGTCCGTCCAAGGATGGGCCAGAGTGTGGGCGCACGCACGCTCTTCTGAGTCGGAGGAGCACGCCTGCACACACACTATTTCCTGCGCTCCGACCCAGAAGTGTGCCAGAAATAGCGTGTGTGCATTCGCACGAGCGCTTCTGCGTCCTGCATGCGTGTGCACACACTATTTCCAGCGCACATCTGGGTCGGAGGAGCGCCTGTGTGAATGCGCACAGGCACCATCTACCCGGAAGTCGCTCCCCGCACCGGTAAGAGCGGGGGGCGGCAGGGGTCACCATGGGCCAGTTAGACAAACCTCGTGGGCCGCTACTAGCCCATGGGCCTTAAGCTGCTGACTCCTGATCTAAGAGAACAGCCATGTTTGGTCTCTTGCAGCAAAGAGTAGAATTATGCTCTTAGGCATATTTGGGAGTAATCTTCCTGAAATCTACACATAGCTAAGGAGTCCTGTGGCACCTTTCAAAACAGACCACAGTGGTACCTCGGGTTACATACACTTCTGGTTACATTACTCTTCAGGTTACAGACTCCGCTAATCCAGAAATATTACCTCAGGTTAAGAACTTTGCTTCAGGATGAGAACAGAAATCGTGCTCCAGCGGCGCGGCAGCAGCAGGGGGCCCCATTAGCTAAAGTGGTGCTTCAGGTTAAGAACAGTTTCAGGTTAAGAACGGACCTCCGGAACGAATTAAGTACTTAACCAGAGGTGCCACTGTAATTTATTGCAGCAACAGCTGTCATTGGATGCAGCTGAATAACCTTCAGCTCTTTTTCAGATGGGCTTTTTATTCTCGCCACTTCCTGTGGGTTTCACACAGGCTTTCCCCAGCTACCACTTCGAGATGGACTGGATCTCAAATAACAATGAATGAAAAAGCCAGTATGTTTGGGTGGATTACAAATCTGTACACGTCCCCCGCTTATTTCAGAAGTTATTTTAATACGGTTTCTTAATTTGTTCTAGCCACCTTATATCACACTCGAGAATTTTGTTTGTGTATTATAAACAGAAGATATTCTCTCATGTGTCAAGCCGGATTACTGAATTTCCTGTATCATTTATCATGTGTGTCTCCTCGGCTGCTGGCTTTGGCAGCAGTTGGTGGTTTTAATAACCATTCTCTAGCAACCCTTGCAATTAGCTCTTTGCCCAGGGCAGCTAACTATTTCTGCAGGCAACTAGTTTGCCAGACCCGCTGCATAAGCTGCCCTATGTATGAGCCAGCTGGTCATATTTTTTCAGTAGTTGTGTACAAGACAGCTCAATCTGATTGTTCTTCCCTGCATATCTTTTTGCTTTGGTTTTTTGCACTAGCCGAGTTACTAAAATAGTCAACGGCCTAGTTTTACTGCTTTTCCCATCATGAGACTTTGTGTGTTCTGTTTTTTGAAGTCATCTTAAGGGGATAGCTGTGCTTGACTGGTCAGGGGATGGAACTGAGTCCAGCCGCAGTAGAAGCAATCAAGGGGAAAAAATTGTCAGGCTTCTATTCCACAGCAAGAGAATGGAGCATATAAACAAGAGATCTTATTTTGACCCTTTCAGCCTCCCAGGGGCAACAGATGTGCTTGGTACCAGCCTAAGATTGCTTCCTGGGAAAGCAGGGTGGGACAGCCTCATTCTCTTCATTTTGCATTCCCCTATCCAGGATGAGGGACGCGGGTGGCGCTGTGGGTAAAGGCCTCAGTGCCTAGGGCTTGCCGATCAAAAGGTTGGCAGTTCGAATCCCCGCGGCGGGGTGCGCTCCCGTTGTTCGGTCCCAGCGCCTGCCAACCTAGCAGTTCGAAAGCACCCCCGGGGGCAAGTAGATAAATAGGGACCGCTTACTAGCGGGAAGGTAAACGGCGTTTCCGTGTGCGGCTCTGGCTCGCCAGAGCAGCGATGTCACGCTGGCCATGTGACCCGGAAGTGTCTCCGGACAGCGCTGGCCCCCAGCCTCTTGAGTGAGATGGGCGCACAACCTAGAGTCTGTCAAGACTGGCCCGTACGGGCAGGGGTACCTTTACCTTTTTATCCAGGATGAATAATTATATTTAGCTTTTTAACTGCTTGTTTTAAAACAAGTAAGGTGAAATAACATAGTATACAATGCCAATAAAAAGGATACGATATAAAGGAGTAAGAATAAATGTGTGAGGATGTACGTTGGCCTGAAATTTACCAATTCCAAGGCAAAAATCAAATATATTTTCTACATTGGTATCTGAAGTTATACTTTCAGCTTCCTATGAAAGGGGTGGCAGAAGGTAGATAAGGATGGATCTAGATCTTATGCTTGACATGAAGTAGGACCGCAAGATATTGAGGCTCCCCAGAACCTTCTAGGGCAGCTAGAAAAACAAGGGAAAATGTAAAGGTAAAGGGACCCCTGACCATTAGGTTCAGTCGTGACCGACTCTGGGGTTGCGGCGCTCATCTCGCTTTACTGGCCAAGGGAGCGGCGTACAGCTTCCGGGTCATGTGGCCAGCATGACTAAGCCGCTTCTGGCGAACCAGAGCAGTGCATGGAAACTCCGTTTACCTTCCTGCCGGAACGGTACCTATTTATCTACTTGCACTTTGACGTGCTTTCGAACTGCTAGGTTGGCAGGAGCTGGGACCGAGCAACAGGATCTCACCCTGTTGAGGGGATTCAAACCGCTGACCTTCTGATCGGCAAGTCCTAGGCTCTGTGGTTTAACCCACAGCGCCACCTGCGTCCCCTAAGGAAAAATCTAGCCTTGTGCTAATTGCTTCTCACTCATACTCTGTGTTCCTCACCTATAAAATATGAGATTAATTAACCAGCTGTTTGTGCAGCACTGCTGCAAACCTTTTAGAATTTTGCTCTAGCATCCCTCGTCAGATGTAAAGTAAAATTTGTAGTTGACTACGCAGGTTATCCCATTTTGTGATTCAGGGAGCAGTTCATTTTGCCCCTGAGGCAGAATTTTCCTTATGGTCAAGCTAGTGTTCCTCTAGCTACTGGGCTACTACTAAAATGAGGCTGCATTTTAAGCCATATTTTAATTAACTGTTTTTTTCCCCCATTACTTTTTATTGTAATTTATATTTGGCGTTAGCCATCCTGAGCCCGGCCCTGGCTGGGGAGGGCGGGGTATAAATAAAATTATTCTTATTCTTATTATTATTGACGTTGCGGGCTGGTAAACTCCATAGATGATTCCATGTGCAAATTAAAATAATAGATTAACGTAAATATTTTAAAACAATCTAATAAATGTTTAAGTAAAATAAATATTATAAATAATTTTTGAATGCACATTTTACTGCATGTAACAACACAAGCACAGCATTTGTGAGAGAGAGAACAACAATTGCCGTTTTGTTATTAAACCCCTCCAAAAGTATTATGCAACGTATAATATTTGCAGCTTTTTGTGTTCAGCACACTTTAACGTACATCCTCTTATTGGTCCTTACAACCTTGTTGTAAGGCGAGTTTTTATTGCCACCCCTTCTTTCAGATGAGGAGAACAAGACAGCAGTAGATGGCGAGTTCATCGCTAAGATGACATTTAAGTTGCCCTTCGCTGTTCATACATAGCTCCAGGCTCTATGCCATTCTTGATAAACTATTACTTAATGGAATTAAATAAATAATATAATTAAAATGCTGCCTTTTGTGAACTTGGGTTTAGAATGTGAGGTGGGGGAGTTGAACCCTGGAATATGGAGGTGTCTACAGTCCTTCACTTCTTCTTGGAGTCCCTGCCAGCAGCTCAAGATCTGTGGAGGTGTTAGGAGACCTTAAACATTTGTGTGTGTGCTCTAACTCTGCCTCCTCTCCCCCTCCCCTCGCCATGGCCTTTCAAAAGGTAGTTGTATGAAGTGGTGAGCATTTTCTATCCATAGATGCTCACCGTATCTTAGGTCTCTGCCTCATGCATCTCTTCTGTCCCCCGTCCATGCATTTGCAATCCCCCAAGAATAATCCCTCCGTAGGCCTTTAGTTACAAGGCAAATTAACCTTCCCACTGACTTTCAGACAGCTGTGGCTCCAAGTTCCCAAATTTGCTTTTCAGGCAACAGGGCTGCCTATGAATTCTCAGTTTTCTCTGCTGACTAAGAATGTCACCAGCGTGTTCCAAATGCGGAACGACCAAGTTCAGAACCCGCTCTTACGAATTAGATGCACATTGCACAACCATCGTGATGGACAGCTATCAAGAGGAACTTCCTTGAAAGTGCCTTTGTTGTGTGGGAAATTAGTCTTTGTTGTGTGGGAAATTAGTCTAAGAATTAGTCTAAGTACAAAGGCAAATTCAATGTTCTTTTCTGTAGGAAGTCGGGCCATGGTATACTCTGGTACCTCAAGAACTGTCCACTGCTCAAAAACGGAACACAGAGCTGTAGCTGCTCCCTTCCTTAAAATAATATGGAGGGGAAAGATTTATTCTACATCTTAGAACCACATACACTGGAAGGATCTACAGTAAAGCCTCATACCACAGATGAAGGGAATTAAATGTTCATAGATTACGTTAAATACATTTTGACTGAGTGGATTGGACTACAGTATGCAATTTTCAGTGTTTTGATTCTTCCAGAAGTGACTTAGTGCATTACTTTGTCTACAAAATGAGGAAATGATTGAGGCTTTTGCTGAGAAGAGCTGTAAAGATCATGGTTATGTGAGAAAGCAGACAGCAGAATCGTGGGCTGGCATGAAATTTTCTGTTTTACCTTAGTCTACAAGAAATAGCGGGAAGCGGTGCAAAATAGGGCACACATTCTGCAAAATCGTAATGTGACTGGCATTACCTTTTTTCTATGAAAAAGTGAGTGTAAAAAAGTGAAGGCAGAAAATGTAGGTGCATAAGTAACCTTTTGCGCCATAAAGGTAAAGGGCCCCCTGACCATTAGGTCCAGTCGTGTCCGACTCTGGGATTGCCGCGCTCATCTCGCTTTATTGGCCGAGGGAGCCAGTGTACAGCTTCTGGGTCATGTGGCCAGCATGACTAAACCGCTTCTGGTGAACCAGAGCAGCGCACGGAAACACCCTTTACCTTCCCGCCGGAGTGGTACCTATTTATCTACTTGCACTTTAATGTGCTTTCGAACGGCTAGGTTGGCAGGAGCAGGGACCAAGCAACAGGAGCTCACCCTGTCGCGGGGATTCGAACCACCGACCTTCTGATCGGCAAGTCCTAGGCTCTGTGGTTTAACCCACAGCGCCACCCACGTGCCTTTTGCACCATACAATTTATAATATTCAAGCACTTTCCAACAATTTTATTATGAAGCAACTTCCTCTTACAGTAGCAGGTGGTGGGTTTTCATTGTGTTTTGGTTAATCCTTGTACAATATCATCACACATATTTGTTTAGGTTATTATGCCAGTGTGGATGGTGCAGGTCGGCTCTTCATTATAGTGCAGGCAGAGTCTTCTAGGTGCCACTTAGAGGCATTGACCCCTAGCAAATAACCAGTTCAGATGTGCCCTTAAAAGTGCCTGTGAGCTACTCTACAACTCCAGAAGCCCAAGCATGGGAAAGATTGCGTGCGAGCCATCCGACTGTAGCAGCTATGTCCAGTGGGAAAAGGAGCAGAAATATCTGCCAAGAGCTGAAACGAAAAAGGCAAACAGACACAAAATATAAAAATAAACACTCTTGGAACAAGTTCAAGGCAGACAGCAGGGAATAGTTTTAGGCTGCATTTTAACTTCAGTGCAGTATATAGGATGACAGTGCTAAGATTGGGGGGGGAAAGAGGTTTTAGACTTTAATGGAACTATTTGAATTGTAGGGGAAAACAGTAATAAACAAGCTGAATTACTTTTACATTTTCTTCAAGTTTCCTGTGTTACCTAAAGTATGAGCCCGTGGTGGGGAGGAGGAAAGCAGGAGCCTGACATTTTTGCAGCAGCTGTTCAAGTTCTTCAGATTCCCCTATTTGACTGTGCTTCTCTCTCGAAAGAACTAAAGTGCCTTTTCGCTGCTTTTTTTTTAAATGTATAAAGACCCCAAAAGGATCTCGTTTTTGTAGCCTGATGGAAGAAAAGTGACACGTACTTGTATTTTATATGTAAATTTAGGTAGTAAATCTTGGATCTGGGAAGACGATCATTGCTTTAATGTCAGCCCTTGAGTAGGAACTCATTTCAAGTGACAGAAAAGCCCTATTACGTTTTCCCTGTCTGCCTTGTTAATAATTCGGCTGGGGCAGTTGCACATCTCCTGTTCAAGGTATTCTTTCTCTCTCTCTCTCTCCCTTCCCACCCTCTTTCCCAGACAATTATCTGCTGCCACCATAGAAAGCAGCCACAGCACAGTGCTGATGTTGTTGCCCTAATACCGTGGGAAATACAGTGCAATCCTGGTGCCGGTGTCTCTGGCTTCCAGTCTAGTTTCCTTACAGCTCTGCCTATAATTACTTTTACTTTAATATTATAAACGGCTGCTCTAAGGCATTCCCACTACCACAGTCTTCGGGAGAGCACTAAGGCAGTTCATACCCAGTCAGCTCTCGAAGGGAGGACCGGGGGAGCTGGTCTTTTGCCCTACTATTCATCTGTCAGATACCTATTTTGACAAATGACACATAACTTACATTTTTGTTGTCACATAAATATAATATAAAAATTAGGTTCCAGTAGCCAGTGATGTCACTTCTCGTACTTAAGTTATGATTTCCATAAATTAATCCCTTGTAATTTCAGTGATAGGGACGCGGGTGGCGCTGTGGGTTAAAGCCTCAGCGCCTAGGGCTTGCCGATCAAGAGGTCGGTGGTTCGAATCCCCGCGGCGGGGTGCACTCCCATTGTTCGGTCCCAGCGCCTGCCAACCTAGCAGTTCGAAAGCACGTCAAAGTGCAAGTAGATAAATAGGGACTGCTTACTAGTGGGAAGGTAAACAGCGTTTCCGTGTGCAGCTCTGGCTCGCCAGAGCAGTGATGTCACGCTGACCACGTGACCCGGAAGTGTCTTTGGACAGCGCTGGCCCTCGGCCTCTTTGAGTGAGATGGGCGCACAACCCTAGAGTCTGTCAAGACTGGCCCGTACGGGCAGGGGTACTTTTACCTTTACCTTTAATTTCAGTGATATGTTTTCTTTTTCTAATAGAATTCGTTGCTGGAAAATGACAGAGATTGTTAAGCCGTTTTAGTTATTTAAATAGAAAAGCCTAGAAATTTTCTTGATTCTTCTGAGACATTTGCTTCCTATCTCATTTTCATATTTTGAAACACACACACACCACCTTGGATTACACCAGTAGGGTAACACAGTTGTACCTTGGTTTTTGAACAGCTTAGTTCTTGAACGTTTTGGCTCCCAAATGCCGCAAACCCAGAAGTGACTGTTCCAGTTTGCGAACTATTTTTGGAAGCCGAACGTCCAGTGGCTGCAGGAGCCGCACTTTGGTTTCCAAACATTTTGGAAGTCAAACGGACTTCCAGAATGGATTCCGTTCAGCTTCCAAGGTACAACTATAACTTGATGTTACAGTTCATGTTCTCTGGCTTGGTTCCAGGTAGTTGTCTAAGCGTACTTTCTTCCTGGTGTGGGGAATCAGCCAGAAGTGTGTAGGCTGGCTGGCAATTTAGGAAAATTGGGCTGGATGTGGAAGACAAAATGTCTGGAACAGACAGCTACAACCAGAGGGGTCTAAATCACTGGAAATTCCAGATTGCCTGGATAGTGTAGTGGAAAACCTCCACCCATGAACTGAGTGTAATCCAAAATAACTGCCAGTAAAATTTATGTTACTGCTTTTTAGCTAAGAGCAATATATAGCTCGGTCGACCTCATTGTTAAGGTGGGGCTAACAATTTGAAATAATAGGCAATTATCAATTAACACTGCAGTGTTTTTCAGTAGTTACTGCCAATTGAAATTAGTAGGGGGAAAGGTGCTTCTTTATATCCTAACCTTATAAGCATCCTAAGTAATGGATATATTCTTTTGTTTCTTACCTAGTTCTGTAGCTTGAAAGAAGCTCTTGGCAACCCATGGCTGGGCACACAAACTTAAATGAATTGTTTTGTCTGCTAGTATTTAACATTGCTATTTCTTCTGCTCATTTATACAACCCTGGCTTAATACATTGGCCTTAAATGTGTAAAAGCAGATGGGAAGTTAATTGTAGTAAACAAAATAAATCTGGCACAGAAATGCATATCGGGAACTCGTCTACTTTTAAAAAGAGGCAAAAACAAGTATATAATATACACACTAAAAAAATAAAGCAGGTGTTTGAAACACCCATTCCTGAAGAAATGTTGGCAGCTCAGTTTATGGCGGAATAAGAGACACCGATTTTAATTACCTTTTTTTTTTTTGGAAGTAATACAGTACTGCAGATGTGCCATGTTGTTTAAAGTTAAATAGGATGAACTGTTAGATCTTTTTATATATGTATAAAAGCTACTTGCTACAGAATAAATCAAGAAAGGCCCTCTTGTGGCCATGAATTCAAACGGCATGCTGCTTTAGCTAGGCTCTTTCTGCATAGAAATATTTGGTATTTCCGAATTCATATAGACATGCTTCTCTTGACACTTGTCGGCCTCTGGCTTTAAACCAACAGTGTTTGCATTTGAGGTGCATAATTTATATCTGTATATGGTGCTGTTGAGGTTCTTTTGCTTAACTGAAGATGCCGATTATGATGATAGTAATTCGTATTTTAAAGTACCCAGTGTGCTGAGCCCAGTGGGGGGAAGCTCACTCGCAGCTCATTCACCTCGTTAAATAGCAGGCTTTAAAATTGCACATTTGATATTATCGTTTAACACTTCCTTTCCTTTTTCTCTTTGCAGCCCAGTGACTTTTCAGTATCTCTAAAGGCATCGGGGAAGAATAAACATTTCAAGGTGCAGCTGGTGGACAGTGTCTATTGCATTGGGCAGCGTCGATTTAATACTATGGATGAGTTGGTGGAACACTACAAAAAGGCTCCTATCTTCACCAGTGAACATGGGGAAAAGTTATATCTTGTGAAAGCACTTCAGTGACGTTGAAGATGGACTTGGGCCTATTGGGGGCCTCTCATAACTTACAAGCCTTAGGTCCTAAATTCACTTTTATAGAGCAGAGCAGTCTACGCCAGTCTGAGACAGTCTTCAGAGAATGACCTCTTTCTAAAGTATTCGCTCTGTTGATTATATTCTTTCTCTTTTGTTTCCCCACCCCATTTTTTCTCTCTCTCTCTTTTTTTTTGCTTGCTTTGTCTTTTTTCCCCTCTCTCTCAAAAATTTGGTTGCTTCACGTTTTCCCTCAGGTTGAAAATATCACTTAAGTGGCCATTCTTCCCTGGGTTCTAAGCTTCTGTGTACGTTTACATAGTTAGTTCACATAAACAAGGGGTTTTTTCTCAATTTAAAAAACAGTGTTAACTTGTTCAGATAGCTCACGCTGGCAGAACTCATCATTAAGAGACTGGGCACAGTTTGAATGCACTGAACCTGCAGCTAACTAAGTGAAATATAGTAGACATAACAATTGTGGCTGTGAGTTCTGTAGCTATTTTGCTTACCAAGTAGTATACTCCAGAAATTCCTAGTTTCTAGAAGCACTCTTTACATTCTCTACTCAGCTATTACATTGCCTCCTTGATTCTTCGTGAAGAGTACACTAACTAAAGCATTTTGTAATAGTACTTCTTAAACTACTACGGTAAAAATTGTAGTAATAAGAAAACTATCTAGCATACTTTGACATGTAATTGCAACAGAGATGTTTCATTGAAAGTTGATTACTTAGAGAATCATTGAATTGTAATGGTTGAATGTTTTGGTAATCTACAACCAAATGTGCCATCCACATAATGCTTTCTTTTCTTGCCCTTCTGCTTGTTTGAATTAAACAATTATGTATTTAATTCTTAAAGTAATATGTATCTGTAGCTGATTGACACTAATACAGACATTTAATAAACATAGCTAATTATGGGAGGGTGGGGCTTCAACACATAACATGCATACGTTTTATATATGCATAACGGAACAAAAATTCAGGGTTTACAAACGGTGATGTGATTGGTAGTAAGACACACAGAATGTTATATGAAGAAAATGCTTTCTTTTTCCTTTTTCTTTACTTTTAACCTTCTTATGGTTTTAAATATAGTCTTGATGGCACATTCCTGAAAATTGAAAAGAAAAAAAAAGGACCTTGATGATCCCAGAAACTTGCTTACCCAGCTTTTTGGATATTGTAATAAAAAAGGTATCATGTGAAGATGGAGTATTGAATTTATCCTTGGGTGATGACCTTAAGAGTCCTATAGCATGATGAAATGTGGTTAAATGTCACCATTTATATACTGACTGTGAGATTTAGGTAGTTTGATCAGATCAGCCAAAACAAATTGCAATGTTCTTCTTGTATTTAAATCTTGAATTCATGCCAAATGTATGGACAGTTGCTTTGTTTGATTTCTTTGAATTCTAATATAATACTAACTTTGGGGAACTGCTGCCTGTAGTCAAAGGGCCTCTCGCTGCAGTAGTCTTTCAGGTTCTTTTAACTCATGTCACCAATGGCCATTGTACCTGATGGTCTTTTCTATATGTAACTTACCTTCTCAAGATGATTAAAAGCCCACCACTCTTGAATTAGTTCCAATAGGCTTAGATGCCTTTAGAATGGGATTAGACAATTTCATGGGAAATGGGTCTATTTGCTGCTGTGGCTAAATGGAGAATCCATATTCCATCCTTATTTCTCTGGACATGGGTTGCTTGTGCAAAGGTAGGAGGACAAACCGGTAGCGCAACATGATTGCCTTTTTGCAAGCTTCCTGAAGGCATCTGGTTGGCCAATCTGGCAAAGAAGATGCTTGACTCGATGGACCTTTGGTAGAATCCAGCAGAGCAGTTGTGACATTCATCTGAATTTTACTGGGACACAGCTCACTGGAGTCATCTTAGATTCTAGCCCAGAGTATGTGTGTTAAACATATTTAGGCCACAGTAATTTATTCTGAAGCGCTCACATTGATGTTGATAGAACTTCCCTACAGTTGAAGGAAGGCTGGATGTTTACAGCCTTAAACTTCAGTGGTGCTAAATAGACTTGAGTCCAAATATGATCACCGTTCTTATGTGCCACAGCTGTGAATGTGCTCCATTGCCAAGGGTCAGGAACAAATAAATTTTGAAGCCAAGCCAGGAAATTGCCCCTTTAGCCTGGCAGAAGCTGGTGGCAGGCACATGAGAATCAGTTGACAGGGGATCCTTTTCTCCACACGGCAAATTTCTTCCACCATTTAAGGACAGGATTAAGCTATACATGCAATAAACACTTTAGTGAAAACAATTTCAGCTCATCTGATATGAATGTGGGTGATCTAGTCTTATGAATGTCTAATGTATTTTGAATAAGTTCATGGGCTTCGTACAGAGGTAGATCCACAGACATTCACCATGGTTTGTTTGCTTAAAAATAATAATTCTAGTTTTAAATTGTATTGCTTTTAAGTACACTATTTTCATTTCATTTTTTTCTGTATTTATCTGATACATTCTTTTTGAATTGCTATTTTATATTTATTCAAGTTGAATAGTCTGAGTAAGCACTGTAGTTGAGAATATTTATGAATGAGTAAGAATGCAATGCACCAAAACTTTCTGATTCAGCCCTATTGAACTTTATTGCAACAGTGCTTGTGTGGTTCCTTATTAATTATGTTCATCACTTACTTAAAAAAGCAAACCTGTAGAGGTTGGGGAACTGAACTCTATAAATTACTTGGGTTGAACAGGATGCAATAAGTTTTATACAATGAGCTGTTGTTCTCCATGTTGCTTTCTATTTCAATACGACAAAATGTTTGCCTTTGTTGTTAAAAATGCATTGATTGATTGAGCTCTTGATAGTGAGATGTGAATCCTTTTTCTTCGAACAATTGGTAGCTTAATTTATCACACCTCAAATGCAAAATAAATAGCTCAGATTATTTCTTCCAGTGAGTAACAGCTTGACTTTGTCAGCACTGAATTCAGTAACTGAGTTGATCCATCTACAAACTGGTTTTAAATTCTCCCTGGTGTTCCTCACCACTTTGGTATCAATCTCAAAAAAAAATATATTTTAAAGTGGTCTTTTTGCAGGCATAAAGGTTTGGGGTTTTAAAACCGGCCTCTTTTTTGGGGGGGGGGGGTTAAATATAGAAACCATTAATTCATTACAAAACATTTAAAGTTATTAAAGTGGCATCTTCCTTTACAAAAAAGAGAGTTTTCATGATGGTGAAGGAGGCCCATTTCACATGTTCAGCCATCGAAGTGGCGCAGTCCTTCCATGTAGTTGCATCATCAACAGTTTTCATATGTTAAATTGGTTTTTTGAAGGCTCTCTGTATTCTCCCTTCAATAGCAAGTTTCTATCGGAGATGTGGGGATTTTTTCAAACCTATGAACTCCCCACATGACAATGGAGTTTGTTCCAGCCTGAAGGGACATGGGAAGTTGTCTTACTACCCTTCACCAGTTTTTCTCTGCCTGTTGTTTTGTTTGCTTGCTTGTTTTGGAACATAGATAGACAGACAAAAAAGAACTACTGCAGTTACCTAGGGCTTGATTTACAGTTGCTTTGTGATGGATGGCAGTCTTCCACTAGCTGTTGGTGATTCTGAGAGATGGTTTTTTTGGGAGGGAGGTTCATCTTCCGTCAGCTTTCAGACTGGTTGGCAAGGTGCTTGGCTTGGTTTCAAAAAGAGAAGCCATTGCTCCTTATATACAAACCTATTTCTTTAGCATTTGAACCTGTTCTTCCGACGCAGTGATCCCTTCTTTGACTGTTGCTGAAACAAGGGTGGAGTCTTTAAGAAAATAAGTTCGCAGACAGATTGGTGGGGAGCAATGGAGGTGGAGCCTGAGGCCTCCAATAGTGGCAAGAGGGAGGCTTATTCCTATGCATGGGTTATTTTCTGTTTGTGAACTGACGTCGTATAGCTTAATTCACTTTACTACACTCATATCTTTTTCATCTTTATGCTCTTCTTTTCTTGCTTCAGAATTTTACCAGTGTCAAACAGCTAGCTCAGGCATGGCCAAACTTGGCCCTCCAGCTGTTTTGGGACTACAATTCCCATCACCCTTGACCACGGTTAGCTGTTAGCTAGGGGTGAGCTAGGTGTTCTCACTGGACGTCCACAAGAAAATTATACAGTGAATAAACCACCATTATGCCTTCTGTTCACAACTTTAGCAGAGCCTTTACGCTTTTGTGTAATCCAGAGTCAGTTGTCACGAGAAGCAACGTTTAATGCTATTGCAGTGTGATATTTTAGCTTGGAAGTAAATCAGCAACTATGCTGCCAAACATTTGCTATCTTGTTTTTGTGCCCTTCCGCATACATGTGTCGTCATTAATTTTCATTTCATTTCTATTCTAGCTATATTTTTATGAATAAATCTCAAAGCAGCTTATAAAGCATTAAAACAGCACAGAATAAAACATTAGTGAAGAAAGTCAAGTATGACGTTGCAGTTAGTGATATGCATAGTATAAGTCATGGTTTGGACTGTAACTAACCATGGGTTTGCCAGGAACAACTACCTTGGAGTCCACTTTCTTCACCTTTTGTGATGTGGACTGTGTTTTTTATATAGGGCCCTCCTACTTTCCTCCCACATTTTGAGCACTGGGGGCCTGTCACATGTGCGCTGAGCATCTCTTTGACCAAATATCTGTAGAGATCTAGTATCCTTGCGAAATGTATTTTGCTTCATAAGGTGGAATCACAAGCTGCACATTTTTATCATTTCAGAAATGTGAAATATATTTTCATTTAGCAAACGATCCAGGATTTATGCTGGATTGTAATAATATCTAACCCTCTAAAAACGTCATAGTTTCCTTCTGGCATGTGCCTGTCACAGAAGTGAGATTGACAGGCAACCTATTTGTATGCCAATATTTTTTTTTCCCCTTTGGGCTGTTCCTTCGAACTTGCTGAGTTTGTTTTGGAGCATAATGGATAAAACAATACAAATGCTTTAAGGGGGCTGTAAAAATAAAGCATGTTGGGGTCATAATAAAAGAATTGTGCTTTGACTGTGTTTCAAACAGGAATAATAATTCAAAGGACTTTAATGCTGGGTAGTTTCATACAGTCTTTTTGTACAAAAAAATTAGAGTATAAGAATGTCCCAAAATAAATACATATTGACAGTTCTAGGGTACCTTTTTTGCACTGTGGATTTGGAGCCCAACAACTGAATTAGACAGATTAATATATCAGCATGATAAATGAAACAGTATTTGGTAATTAGATGCCTATCTTTTCCCAAGGAAATTGCCTGTGTGGGCAACTTTTTACAATTTAGCTCCTGGCTTGAATGAGAGTATCTTCCAGTTGTATTTGTTGTCCATTGACTGTCTTTCGTTATGTCCCTCTTATAGTATTGTAAATTAATTTGATTATATTCTCCTTGATCTTTATTTAATTGCTCATAATAGTATCTAATGGTATTGTTGGTTTTTCAGATATAGCCTGTGCATTTGTCTTGATGTGAAAAGGAAATCAATTCCAGTCATTGTGCCCTCTGTGTCTAGTAGATGCATTTCAGTCTTTAAAGTTGTGTAGTAGGATACTACTATAGAGTGGCACAGAGGCTGCAGTCCTTTTACAAAATGGCTTTCCCTCATCTCACACGAACAGTGACAGCTGAAAGAAGCAGAAGAAAATCAAACTCATGGTTTGTAAGTCCGTGTTTTGGAAGTGTTCCTCTCGGTATATGAAATGTAGCAGTACCTCAGCTTCCTGGTTATCTTGATGGTTATCTTGTGGTAAGAGTTTCCCTTACCACAATCTGAAATGCCTCCCTTAGCAGTGGTACTCGCTGTGTTGATGTGAATACCACAGAACTCCCTTCCTCTGCCTAGGCCACCAACATAACTTGGGCCATTTATTTTTGTCTTAAGAATCCTGAGGTAACTAAAATTTTGCTCTGAGAAGGATAAACAGTGAGTTTTGGAATCGCGGGTGTTAGGAGCTTATCTTCAAATTAGCGGTGTTGGGGTTTTCAGGAATTCTGAGCACTCAGTTTGACAAAACAGCACCAAAAGGAAGCTGCCCTGAATGTTAAGTGTTTCTCAAGCTCCCGCCCACAGCAATTTGTATCCAAAAATCAATTTACTGGACAAATTTGCTTCCTTACATTACTTGTGAAAATGAGAAATGAAATGTTGTTTTTCTTCTTCTGTGAATTAAGGTGAAGGGACCTCTTTGCATTCCTCAGAAGTGATGATCTACCAATTTTCAAAAAGATCTAACCTTCTTGGTTTTGCTTAATGGGTGCAAAGTGAATTTGACAAGGAAAATGGGGATTGTATTACATTGCAAAATGACACAAAAGCAGCAATGTTGATGTATAACGGCATGTATATAATTTATAGCAGTTATTGCAATGATAGCACTGTTGCACAATACAGGGGTACCTCGGGTTAAGAACTTAATTTGTTCTGGAGGTCTGTTCTTAACCTGAAACTGTTCTTAACCTGAGGTACCACTTTAGCTAATGGGGCCTCCCGCTGCCGCCACGCAATTTCTATTCTCATCCTGAAGCAAAGTTCTTAACCCGAGGTACTATTTCTGGGTTAGTTAGTCAGCGGAGTCTGTAACCTGAAAGGTCTGTAACACGAGGTACCACTGTGTATAGAATCGTAGGATCTTAGAATTGGAAGGGACCCTGAGGGTCATCTAGTTCAATCCCCTGCAATGCAAGAATCTCAGCTGAAACATGCATGACAGTTGGCCATCCAACCTCTGCTGAAAAGCCTCCAATGAAGGAAAGTCCGCCACCTTCTGAGGGGAGACAATTCCACTGTCTTACAGCTCTTTCCATCAGAAAACTCCTGATGTTCAGTCGGAATCTCCTTTCCTGAAACTTAAAGCCATTGGAGAAGAGGAGGTTAAGGGGTGATATGATAGCCGTGTTGAAATATATAAAAGGATGTCACATAGAGGAGGGAGAAAGGTTGTTTTCTGCTGCTCCAGAGAAGCGGACACGGAGCAATGGATCCAAACTACAAGAAAGAAGATTCCACCTAAACATTAGGAAGAACTTCCTGGCAGTAAGAGCTGTTTGACAGTGGAATTTGCTGCCAAGGAGTGTGGTGGAGTCTCCTTTGGAGGTCTTTAAGCAGAGGCTTGACAACCATATGTCAGGAGTGCTCTGATGGGGTTTCCTGCTTGGCAGGGGGTTGGACTCGATGGCCCTTGTGGTCTCTTCCAACTCTATGATTCTATGATTCAGGTCCTATCCTCCAGAGCAGGAGAAAAGCTTGCTCCATTTTCCATGTGGCAGCCCTTTATATACTTGAAGATTGCTACCATATGAGTAATTGCTGTATGCAACTTGATTAAATGTCTGAAAGCGAAGAGTAACATTGTAAGGCTTACAGAAATGCCTACATACCCTACAGAAGCAGTGACAGATATCGGGGAACCACCAGAAACAAATCGAATACTGAGAAGTGCTGACCCAACTTGTTTTAGTGTACACAAAATCCTGAAACAAACTTATTTTCTCAAAATGCATAAATTTGATCACTTGGAATACACATTTTTCTACTGTTGCAAACTTAGAGTGAGGATGCCATGACTTTATTGAGAATGCCCAAGATGAACAGGGCAAGTATCTTCTCAATATGTGTCCATTTTCATAAACTCGTCAACACAGAATCTTGAAAATCAATACAGAATCCAGAATTTACTTGAAGAAATTATCGTGTGTGTGTGTGTGTGTGTGTGTAAAATAACATCCTGCTTCATGGCTCCAAAACCCCTAAAAATAGTTTACAAAATAAATAAATAAAGCCACACTCATGTCTTGCGCTAGGACAGAAATTCCATACTGGCTATAGAGAGCCTAGATTGTTCAGGAAGCATTTCCTGCCATTGCCGTCGTCATCGTTCCCTGGTCTCGTACCACGCTGCACTTCTCATCAAAATCCTTTGAGACGAGGGAGCAGCTGGAACTAATTCCAGCCTATGGCAGGAAGTCTTCCCTTGTTCCCTTTACAAATCTAGGAACTTGCAGCCAACAGCTGTAGCTCCTCCCTGGCCAGAAGGCAATACCATATTGTGAACTTGCTAAAGTATACTTTGAATTTCTTGGCTGTTTATCTGGAGAAATGCACACCTGAAAATTTGTGTTTGCTAACTCACAGGTGTTTGTTTTAGGCTGCTCAGGACTTAGCTAATCATTTTCTTGTCACAGGGTTACAGGTAGATAGCCGTGTTGGTCTGCCGTAGTCAAAACAAAATTTTAAAAATCCTTCCAGTAGCACCTTAGAGACCAACTAAGTTAGTTATTGGTATGAGCTTTTATGTGCATGCACACTTCTTCATTTTCTTGTCAGCTCACTGTTTTTAAATGGTGTTGTAGGTGGAACCTGCAGCAAAATCTTGCAGGCCAAAGTCCCACTCAGCCCACAGTTGGTTTGAAGAAGGGTTAGTCTTGTTTCCCAAGACAGACGGATGCCAACCACGGTGCAAAGGAGATGGACCTTTTGAGGGCTGAGGAAGAGTTTGCGTCTTTCAAAGGCAATTTGGTTGAGAAACCACAGACTTTCAGTAATAAATGGGATAGTTATGGAGTGTATCTCATAGTCATAGGCCCAAGACAAGCTTATAAATGCTTCCAGGGATCATTTGTTTCTGCCTTTCGGAGAAGAGGAACATGGCATGTTGGTTAATTGCGCCCAGAACGAAGGTGAGTTGGGAGGGAAACCAGTTCACATTGCATTAAAGGACATTAGTGTTTGGGAAGGCTTAACTGATAGTTCCCACTGTTTCAGAAGTGTATCTATCAGGCAGCCCTCAAAGGCTTTCTCCTTGAAGATGAATGTGCTACTGACTAATGACATATTTCACCAGCTAAGGCTGAGGAGGTTGTTTAATTAAAACAGAGTAGGTAGCACACATTACATCAAACATTTATTTTAGCTCTGAAGCTTGTGAAATGCATGGTAATAGATTCATGCAGGAATGCACTTAAAGGGGATTAATGACTTCTGTTAAGCGGGCGATTATTCATTTTCATTTTAAATGCATTGCTCAGAGAGTTCTATAAATTAAAAAGAAAATGGCTAAGGAAACAAGGAATTCCACAATTGATCCATCCCTTTGCGCCTGTGACTTAGAAAGTTTCGTCCAAATACATTATTTTATCTCATTATGAAAATATTTACAGCCTTTTGTGAGTTGGCAGAATCTCAACTGATTTTCTTTCTTTTTTTTAATACACAACTTGAAGGTGTGCATCAACAGAAGTCTAGCGCCCAGATCAAGGGACGTAATAGTACCACTCTATTCTGCCATGGTCAGGCCCCCGCCTGAAGTACTGTGTCCAGTCCTGGGTGCCACAGTTTACAAAGGATATTGACAAGCTTGGAACGTGTACAGAGGAGGATCTAACTCTTCATGGGGGAAGAGGTGGAATTCATTGTACACATTGATCAAGTGTTGCTGTCTCTTGATTATGACCCAAAGCCACATTTGGCTGATATGTGCAAACCACCTGATTCCCTCCCACTCTGCTCTTTTCAAGATAGAATGGAAGGCTGCAGCTCTGTGAATTACTTAAGCTTGTCCACTTGCCAAGAGATGATTGTTCAATTAAAAAGATTGCATACTTTGCATACCTGAAAAGAGGGCAGGCGGAGGGAGTCTCAAACCCTGCCAGAGAATATCTGGGATTATATAACCTATAATCTATGTGTATAAAAAAGCAGGATTCCTTCATTTAAAAGTCCACAGTGTCGTTTAAAGTCTGAGATATTTGACTTGTATTTTATAAAATTTGGGATACTATTCAACGCTAAGCCACAGTAGTTGTCAAAAACACTTCATACTGCAATAACCAATTCAATTGTAATATTAATTCATAAACTCCTTGCAATTCTTTTAACACGTTCCAACTGCAAATTTAGCAAACTACATCATTTTTAAAAAGTATTGGATGGTCTCTTGCAAACTGCCCTGGGATCTTCAAATGAAGGGCAGTATACAAATTTAGTTTACTACAACAACAACAACAACAACAACATCGTCCTCGTCATCAACAACAACAACAACATTATTGCTGGGCCATACACATTTGAGTTAGAAGTCCATTTGGATTCTACTTTATTTGATGAGTTATTCGGCGCACTGTGCTAGCAAGAAGATCTATAAAAGGCTTGTGGAATGCTAGAGAAAAAAGAGCTAATAGAAGAAGCCAGTGCTTCTAAGCTCTCCACAGGTGAGTCTTTTTCTTGGTATAGGGCGTGGTGGAGGCACCAATCTCTTAAGTGTCATTGTTTCTCCTTTCAGACCACTGGTTGATCATTAAAAAAAACAAAATACATATCCTGCCTTTCTGTCAGTAATGTTGACATTTAAGGCAGCTAATAGGTTGCAGCAGCCTTAGCTCAGACATTCCATAACTGAGTCGACTAAGGCCTCCCAGATAAAATGTTGGTGTGCGATAAATGTGGGTGGTCTTTCGTTAAAGTACCTCTGGGATTCTTGTTTTTTAAGTGAATGTGCTTCTCTTCCCTCCCCTCAAGCCCTTAAAAGTGGTGTTCTGTTGCTTGGAAACAAGGGTTCTTCCACCAGTTATGATGACATCCATCATGGCAGGGAGTGTTTATATGGAATGTGGCTGTGCAGTTGTCATGGGCGTATATTGGCTAGTGCCTCTTGAGACACTGGTGAGTCTCAACTTCCCTCAGCTCTCGTCTGTGTCATAATTTCAGAGATGTTTTAATATATATATATTTACCTTTTCAGGACTCTGCAAGGTTGTATTACTGAAGCGTGTAATTGTCCGGCTGTGCAGATGCTTGGAGGCTGGAATAGTGTCATTGCTACATGCATGACCCAAGACACGCCCACGTCAAATCTTAACGCCAGTCACAAACTTGCTAGGTGGCTTTTAAGCAAGGCAGTATTCTCTTGGCTTTACCCCCTGTCTGAAATAGGAAGACTGGCCTATTTTAGACGGCCGTTGTTGCATAAATGTGTGTTAAGGGCTTTGAACACTCAAGAAACTTAGGACTCCGTAAATTGTGCCATTGACCTCTCGTCACACCTCTTAAAAATGTGTTCTTAAGCTCTGCCCCCAGCCCCGAAGCACAAGTCTTGTATATTCTTCTGCACAAGCAATAAGGCTATCCCTCCCTCAGGCATCGCACCTCCAGCTCTGGATCAGAGCTATTGCTAGTAAAGCACTAAAAAAATTGAAATCCTCTACAGTATTGCTTTTGTCCGGAAAGCTTTTAAATCTGAAATCCTCTGAAGACTGTGGATCTTTCCCAGCACCCTCTGCTATAGCTTAGTCCGGACGATATTCCAAGGTAGCCCATAAATATTTTGTTAGGCTGTTTTCATGTATTGAGTTTTTGATGGAAAATTGTATAATTTTATTAGGACACTGAATCTTCTCTCTCTTTCGCCTCTCCGCCTCTCCCTCCCCTCTTTTTCATGCAGCATCCGGAATGCATGACTTCATCTGCTTTATTAATTTGGACCTTGGGAATGCTGGCTTTCCATCAGAGCTTACTAAAATGTGCTGAGCAAACACCATTGCAAGTCAGGCTATACTGGAGCTTAGATTTACAGCCGCCTTATATGCAAGTAAGCTTCCCACTAGCGTCCTTTTTTTAATGAGATCATCTTTAATGATACAGCCTCGTCTTCTTTTACTAATTGGATTAGGCACAGAGGGTGTCGTTAAGGCACAAATAAATACTTTTAAACAACAGACCTTTTTTTTGTAACCTTCCAGGGCTGTGCACTGCAGAAGCTTGTCCCCCCCCCTTTTTTTTTTTTAAATTGCAGATGCATAGCCATTAACTCTGACAGTGATCGTTTCTGTCCTTGGATGTCATTCAACTCGGATCCCCGGGAGATTTAGCAGCAAGTTCTATGCAGAGAGAAAAGCAGATGCCTCTTTAGTCAACATTGGCTTCGCCCTCCCCTCCACTGACTTAACTGCGGGGGCTTTATGGATGGCATTCCTTCAATAGATCATCATTGTTGTATATCTAACACATGTGCCCTTGAATAGTCAGAGGGGAATAGGGCTGTGTGTGTGTGTGTGTTTAGACAGAATTCAATGTCTTTAATTCTGTAAAGATTTCTGAGTCTTGTAATCGGGGCTTTTTTCAGCCGGAACTTGCCGGAACTCAGTTCCGGCACCTCTCAGGTGGGCACCATTGCCATTCTAAGAGAACAAAGGAGGCGTTCATGGCGTTCTTTTTCTAGAAAAATAGCACTGCTTGTAATGTCTATTACATGAGATTGATTATACAGTCATACCTCAGATTACAGATGCTTCGAGTTGCGTGATTTCGGGTTGCGCACTGTGCCGAACATGGAAGTACCGTAACGGGTTACTTCTGGGTTTCAGCACTAAATCGCAACCCACGTGTGTGCAGAAGCGTCGAATTGCGACCCGCGTGTGCGCAGATGCCACGCTGCAGGTTGCGGACGCTGCGGGTTGCGAACGTGCTTCCCGCACGGATTGCGTTCGCAACTTGAGCATCCACTGTATTCAGTTTGCTGTAGGGAGAGCGACAGCCATGCAAGAGGAACAAGTGACAACTTTGTAATAAACAGAACACAGTCATCAGTAAGATAGATCAGTAAAACGCAGTGCTAAGGGGGGAAACGGCAGTCTTGGGATGCTAAGTTTGCCAGCTTTGTTAAAACGGGCACGACCTTTCACTAATTTGTAAGAAGTTGGTATAAACAAAGCAAAGACGGATAAGCTCTACCGTCCCACAGTGCTTTGATTTTCTGGTTAAGAAGAGGTAGTAACAGTTTGTTCCCTTTACATTCATTTGTAGAAGAAGTATATTTAGTGGGTGAGATGATGCGGTAAATCCTGCACCAGTCGTGCTCCTCATGTACCAGGGATGGGGAATGTGTGGCCCGTGTTGGACTCCAACTCCCATGACCACTTATCAGGGCTGATGGGAACTGTAGTACAGCAACATCTGCAGGGCCACAGGTCCCTCATTCATGATACTTACCCAGTACCTATTCAAAGAACAGGGCAACTAGTACTGCACATGAAATATATATATATATATAAAAATGTCCAGTAGCACCTTAGAGACCAAGTTTGTTCTTGGTATAAGCTTTTGTGTGCATGCACTGAATCTAGTGCTGCACATGGAAGCTTTGAGCTGGTCTTTCTTGGGTGCCATTTTTGAAACCAAAGACTATTTCAAAGCAATTTGTGACTAGCGCTGCTCAGTAAGAGAGTGCAGCTGGGATTTGGTGGGAAGGAATCCCAACAGACATGCCAAAAACTCTGAGCGTACGTAATGTGAACTCTTTGAACTTAATTTCTAAGGGAAACTTTTCTAATGAGACTTAAATTGAGTTTTAGGGTGCCTTCCAGCCTTGTACTTTTATAGCTGTTTGCGTTCAGAGTATGTATAAAAGGAGGGTTGCCTCTTAAAAAAAGAAAAAAGATGGGCAGGCTGGCTTCTTTTGTTAAGTAAATAGCTTTGTATGTTCCTATTTGCTGGGAGAGTTGACCTCTGCCTCACTAAAAAGATGGCCCATTACAGGTGATTTGTTGCCATAAGGAGCTAATGATTCATCTGGAAAGGGGTGTGTCTTTCTTACTCTCTCCCCTGAGTAAAGGAGATGTCATCAAGGTGTCTGTGGGTGAAACAAAACAAAAGGCACTGATGGGATGGAAATGACCCAGTAGCTTGCTTTGCTCTCTGTGCAAAATCCAAAGCTCCCTCTAGAATGGGGTAGCAGCTTCTAATGGAGTGTTAATACTGTGAGCCTTCCATCTTATGCCCAGCCTGTGTGTGTATGTGTGTGTGTGTGTGTGACTCTTACATTATGGTCCTTGGCCTCCAAAGACCTTCATTTCAGGAGAACCAAACCCAAGGCCAGCGCCTAAATGATATCAAGCGTCAGAACAACTTGGCCACAATAAGGAAATTTTGTCCATGGTATGACTATTTCCCACCTTCCCATTTCGATTCCCTGGCACCCTATCTGCATAACCTAGCAATTCCAAATATAGATGCGCTTTTACCCTCGCAAGATTGAATGTATTCCCCTCGTCTGTACTTGAGGGACGATTCCAACAGATCCACACGAAAAACACTTATGTCCCTGTGGAGATGGCAGCACCGAATCAGTGGCACATGCCCTTCTGGCTTGCACTCTTTATAAAGAGTTGAGGAATGAGATTATCACCCCTCTTTTATTGTCCATTCCGGGTCGTCCAACCTCTGCCACAGTGTCTTTTCTCTTGGCAGATCAAGAGGAGCAGATGACAGCAAAGGTTGCAAGGTTCTTAGCTGGGGCAATCAAAATAAGGTCCACTATTTGACTGCTGATTCAGGACCTTAAACTGTGTTTTATATAATCAACTTTTAATATCTGTTCTGTGTACAGTCATAACTCATGTTACGTCCGCTTCATGTTACATTCTTTCAGGTTATGTCCCGCGGCGACCCGGAAGTACCAGAAAGGGTTACTTCTGGGTTTCGCCGTTCACGTATGTGCAGAAGCGCAAAAATGACATCATGTGCAGAAGTGGTGAATCGCAACCTGCGCATGCACAGACACGCTGCTGTGGGTTGTACTCTTTTCATGTTGCGAACGGGCCTCCGGAACGGATCCCGTTTGCAACCAGAGGTACCACTGTATATTGCAATGTTCATTTGTTGCTATGGCCAATAGATGACGCAAATAAAGTTCATTCGTTCACCCAAGGTGTGTGCTAGGTGTCAGTGGGTTCAGTTTCTCCTGCTGAACAGCAGCCTGAATGGGGGAGAAGGTGGAGGGACTCCACCTGCGGCTGATCAGCCTTCAAGGACACAGAGGAGAGAGGACACTGATGAGAACCAGCTGGCTCCAGCCTTCTAAAGCAGAGCTTCCAGCAGTAGTCAGGTGCTGGTAATTACAGTTGTAAGTTCCTGGCCCTAGCTTGCTGTTTCCTGCTAGTCTTGAGCCCTGATCCCATGGTCATTCGATTCCCTGACCCCTGGACTGTCTGGGATTGCCTTTCACTCGGCCCTAGGACTGGACCTGACTTCAGATTCTGCCTCGGGCTCCAGGCAAGTACACTTCAGAGACTCTTCTGGTTGATTGGCCTCCCACTTCACTGAGCTCTGCATGTTGTTCAGCAACCTGACAATGGTACTCGCAACTCTATGACTGGGAGCACTTAACAGTATTATAAGGGCTTTGTGTATTTTATTGTGTTTGTATTTTTAATTGTGTTGGTAGGAGCTATGTGAAATGCTGGAAGTTCGCAGCACCCAAAATCAAATACTTACATGAGAAATAGATTAAGCAGGTGAAATATTTAAGTTTATTTGTATCAGTATCAAATGTTCAGCAGCTGATGCAACTTTTGACCTGGAGATTTCCCCAGCATAACTCAATTGCCTGAATGAATTGAGCTACTAATTTTTTTTGCCCAATGTGCTGGTGTATATAGAGCTCTGTCTTATAATACAAATATTATAATTTTAAAGAAGGGGTATGAAATAGGGAGTGCTTAGAAGGCCAGGTCAGTTATTGTTTCACAAAGGGTAGTATTTGCTCAAGAACTACCATCAAGATCAAACGAAATTGGTCTTCTGCTGCTGAAATTCATGAGATACTGCCTGCTTTGTGATAGAGCATTTTTCACTGAAGACCAGGACAACTGCACTTCTACTTTTTTCTTTTGCAATGATCAAAAACTTCAAATTAAGCATATGAATAGGTATAAGTAAACATATTATCTCCTAATATATACATGTTGAATGCAACTTTTCGTAATAATAAGTTTTACAAAGCAATTTTGCCTAATACAATTGTGTTTTTGGATATTTATTTTCACTAATATATGCATTTATATGCACTTTTTACCCTAGTATATGCAAGTTCTTGCACATTTCTTAGCTGGAGATCTGTGCTACAAAATTTGGGGAAGTGCGGATTTTGAAGGATAGCTGTGTTTTGGTTTGCATATTGTATTGGAAGTGCAAATTCTGTAAGTTTGCCTTTAAATTGCAAGCTGAATCAAATTTCCAGTGATCCCATTTTTTTAAAAAAACACTCCCATCTTTCTAATTATTATTATTCTGTACTTCTCTAATACTTAGTGAGGGTATTTTCGTTAAGAGCAAGAAGTGCAATAACCATAGAACTGTATCCTGCCCTGAAAAATGTCAAGTTCCTATTTCAACAGAGCCATTTATTACTGTCCATTCACATCCTTGATTTCAGAAATAGAAACCTAATGGTGAACCATCATCAGTCATTCTTGGACTAAGTCCAGGCTTTTGATCAGATGCTGTAAATCATTACAGAACCTCAGAAGTCAAGCCTATGTTCACCAGCTGTATGCTCCATAAGTATCGGAAACAATCAAATTCAGATAAAGTGCAGATCAAACTCGAGCAAACTCAAATGATCTGCTGGCTGCTACTGAAAATCCCCCCTCCTTCGAGGCAGGTTCATACATGAAGGTAGACCTCCCCTGCTGGGATTAATCAAGCTTTCCCCCCTTTTTTGCAGTGATTTGATTAATCCCTGTAAATTATTTCACAGCCTTTAAAAATTTTTAAAAAATCTGCAAAGTGTGATGAATAGAGCTACGATAACTGTTAGAAACGCTAAAAGCTTAGATGGCACCTTACAAAGAATGACTGTTCAAATATTCTTATTTAGCTGCACTGGAAAATCGTTGCCAAAAGGAAAAGGAGGAGGGGTGAGGGGAAGGGAGGCTCAGATGTGTTTACAAAGGTCAAAAGATTTTATTTTTTTCCCCTGAAGTTAGGCCAGCTCTTACATGAGCAATTGAAACCGACTTGGTTTATGCAGAGCCGCTTCTGAATAGGTCTTTAATGAAATATTGTACTAAAGCAAGGAGAAATTATACAGGCAAGAAATTATTCCTTTTTGCCTAATGCTAGCTTTCGTTCGCCATTTTTAACCAGGAGATTAACATACAGTGTTGTGTTTGTGATGGTGGTAGTTTATTATGGATTGAGCAAATGCTTAGCATTGAATAAACTGAGGGGTTGAACTCTCAATTTATTAAGATCACGGTGTTCTTAGGGTGGGAAAGATCTCTTTTTGAGGTGCTTAACCATTGAATTTAACATTTAATTAGACTTTATTGTCCTCCCTTCATGCCTACATTAAACACATATTATTTTATCCCCCCCCCCTTTGATGAGCGCTATCTTGATTGTGTGATGATCTCTCAATGGAGTTAGTTGAAATATTCAGACTTATAACCGTTCTTGTTCGTTTTCTAATGAGTAGAAGGGTGACCTGGCATTTATAGGCAAGTCAAGAAGGTCCTTCTGAGATCAAAGCTCTCCAGTCTTTCTCAGATAATGTTTACCAGATGCGGTTCTGCAAGTGTTTTGCCTTAGAGAGTGGGAGAGGGCAGATACTCTGGTTTCCAAACAGTTAGAATTGGTGTTTATAAACCAGCTTGGCTCTTCGAAATTTTTGCCCCTTCAGTTTTCCTTTGGAGCTGCAGAGTGTTGAGAGTCCTATGATGGATTTTCCCGGAGGCATCAAATTGATGCTATTTTTAAGGGGAAATGTTGATGGTTAAACCAGCATAAGTTGGCGTTGGCATGCATAAAATTTGATTGAAGAACTTCGGGCATCAAAACACAGTGTGAAATTTAATTATGGGCACCTGTTCATGCAAAAATGGTCGTGTCTATTAGCCCTGCCTTGTTGCGGTCTGTGCAGAACACAAGTTAACATCTGTTTGGAGGGCTTCATGGTTTCTGAACTTTTGCCCAGTCAGTGATGTGGACATGCAAACATGCAGGCACACAATCTTTCAAGCTGAGACAAAAGCGGCTAAGGTGCTTAAGAGATAGCTCAGCTGAAGCCTCTGTTGGTGGACTCCAAATCCCATCAGCTCCAGCCAGCATAGATAATGAACAGGGATGGAGGGCTACACAAGTTTCCCATTCCTGTTCTAGAGCGTTTTGGATGTTTCCCTTGCTTGCAAATGAGTCTCAGTGGCAGGGGGAGGCGGGAAGTGCGAGAATACAGCCTGGCCCACTCTTTCACCTCTTTCTATAGCAGATATCAGCAGGCAAGGTGCTTTGCAGCGTGGTCATGTTGACTGCTATCTAGCGCTTGATACATTCACAGTATAAGGTAAAGGTAAAGGGACCCCTGACGATTAGGTCCAGTTGTGACCGACTCTGGGGTTGCGGCGCTCATCTTGCTTTACTGGCCGATGGAGCCGGCGTACAGCTTCCAGGTCATGTGGCCAGCATGACTAAGCCGCTTCTGGTGAACCAGAGCAGCGCACGGAAACGCCGTTTACCTTCCTGCCGGAGCAGTACCTATTGATCTACTTGCACTTTGACGTGCTTTCGAACTGCTAGGTTGGCAGGTGCAGGGACCGAGCAACGGGAGCTCACACCGTCGCGGGGATTCGAACCGCCAACCTTTTGATCGGCAAGTCCTAGGCTCTGTGATTTAACCCACAGCACCACCCGCGTCCCTACATTCACAGTATAGAGCCTCTCAAAAGCAAGGCATTGCACACAACCTTGCACAAATAAAATCCCACTTTTTTGTGTGAGGTTAAGCATGCATCCAGAATCCTGCTTTGTTGTTGGACGGTGGGGCAATGTTTGATGGAGTTGTAATGAAAGAAGAGTTAAGTGGGGGAAAGTTGCCTTTCTCTCTGCTCCAAAAGCAGCTGTCAGGATTTAAATGCAAATATTTGCATGTAGCATGTAATTCAGCACTAAAAATGCCCTTATTGCCTACAACATAATCTTCTTTAAAGCCTAATTTCGGAGTGAGGGCAGACCTTGTTGGATGCCAGGGCAATCCTCTGCAGGCACATGTGTGCCCATGGGCATCATGTTGCCAACCTGAGGTCCAGTTTGCCCCTAAGCCCTGCTCACTCGTTCTTTGCTAATCCCTTCGAGATATTTCATGGGATGTATCATCAATACCCCGCTGCTTCCCTGCTAAATTATCATTGAATGACAGGAAGAGTGGATATGAGCCTGTGGACCTGTTCCATCCTGCAGGTCCCCCAATATCATTCCAAGATGTGCTAAGATTGCTGAAAGTCGGCATCAGAGGGGCTGCTCTACTGGTGTGATCAGCAGACCTGGAAATTGCATACCCACCAACATTTCTCTGATAAAAAGGGATTTCCTATTCAATAATACTAATACTACTACTACTAATAATAATACAGTGGTACCTCGGGTTACATACACTTCAGGTTACAGACTCCGCAAACCCAGAAATAGTACCTTGGGTTAAGAACTTTGCTCCAGGATGAGAACAGAAATTGTGCTCCAGCGGCGTGGCAGCAGCAGGAGGCCCCATTAGACAAAGTGGTGCTTAACCTGAAACTGTTCTTAACCTGAAGCACCACTTTAGCTAATGGGGCCTCCTGCTGCCACTGTGCCGCCAGAGCACGATTTCTGTTCTCATCCTGAAGCAAAGTTCTTAACCTGAGGTACTATTTCTGGGTTAGCGGAGTCTGTAACCTGAAGCATCTGTAACCTGAAGGCGTCTGTAACCTGAAGCGTCTGTAACCCGAGGTACCACTGTATAGCTAAACTGAGATTTGAAAGTGCGGTGTGTGAACTCTGAATTACAATTCCTAGCACACCGTTAAAAGAGAGTGTAAAGAAAGGGTTTGTTGGCAAAAACACTGAGAGCTAAGTGGAACAGCAAAAGCAGTGGTAAATACTTTTGCTGACGGAGAAGTATCAGGAAGTGGAGCGAGGCACCTGAGCGATTTCACATAGCTGCTTCAGGCTCTGGCCCCGTTTGGAGGAATCGGGGACACAGACAGCTCTTTCATGTGCGGCAGCGAGCGAGCGAGGCTGTCACAAGAGCACCAGGCATTGAATAAAACAATGTAGAACAGCCGCGCACACTTATGGCTTTATAATCCACCAAGATTATTCAGCGGGCAACAGAGGGGCTGTGCGTTTGCTTGGAAGTAGGGCCGAAAATAATGAGTGCACGGGGAGGAAGGGACAGCAAGGCCAGTTTTCCTTTTCTGAATAGCAATCTCTCTATTACACAAGCGCTTGGGCTATTGTTAGAAGGAAAATAGGCAAGAGGAAATGGATGTATTTCATAGCTGGCCAAACGTTTAAGCCAAAACAAAAGGCCTGCTGCCCCAGCCCCCAGCCGAAATCTTCTGTATGGCAGTAGTCTCTTAAGACAACCGAGATCTATAAACACATCAGGGTTCCTTTTTCAGTTGTTGGCATTAGAGATAAATCCATCTTAGACAGATGGTCTATGCACTCATAACCACCAAAAGTTAAATAATTGTTTAAGGCCAGGTGTGGGGAGCCTTCGATGCTCCGGATGTTGCTGAGCTACAACTCCCATAATTCCTTAGCCATTGGTCAGACATGCCAAGGCTGCTGGGAGTTTTAAAGTTCAGCCAACATCCGGAGGGTCAAAGGTTCCCCACACCTGCTTTACACACACCCAAAAATTTGTTTTTTACAACCTGAATATTCTACCTAGCGTTGTTTTGATCTCATGCAAACATACGAAGCATCCAGTAAAATGATTTCTAAACAACTGATCATTCACCATGCTTTTCTGCTCTTTGTTTAACTTCATCGTTTACCATGGCAGGTCATTCCAGCAGGGTTTTGTGCTGTGCCACCAGCTGCGCCTTAAAGTCCCTTCATTTCAAGAGAGGTGTGGGGAAAGGGGGTTTTGCCCTGTGAGAAACATACATCTAAGCCAGGGGTGGGCATGGTTTACCTCGCCTGGGCCGGTTCACTCCAGTGGAATCTGTTGGGTTGGAATAAACGACAGACGAGTAGTGGGTGTCATCTGGGAGGCATCTTGCAAATCTATGATAGCCAATTGATAAGAATGTGGGATCACATTTGGATTGGGCAGACCACACTGCAAAGGCCCCATGGGTTCAAGGATTTCATTAATTTTCCTTAAATCCTGGAGAAATCTCCATTTTCCACTTTTCTTTTTTATGACGAAGATGGGGGTATTATAGGGGCTATCTGAAAATTCTATATGGTCTGCCAATAATTGTTCATTCACCAATTGTTTTAAAGCAAGCAGCTTTCCCTCCGTTATGGGCCATTGTTCCACCCACACAGGGGTGGTGGATTTCCAGTTGAGGGGAAGTACAGGAGTAGCTGCGTGAAGGGGTCTTGAGATCACGTCGGGGTCACTAGATGTTGGGTTGGAATAAACGACAGACTAGTAGTGGAGATGCCTCCCAAATGACACCCACTACTTGTCTCAACAGGAATCCCTGCATGGGCTGGATTGCGTGCGCATGCGTGATTTCTGTCGCCTGCGCAGACGCGATTTCTGGCGCCGCAGAAGCAAGTCCCCACGCCACGCTGTACCAGTTTAGCACAGCACACAGGGACTCACCAAGTGGGCAGCTCAGTTCGGGGGCGATTTATGGGCCAGTTAAACAACCCCCATAGACCCCAAGCTGCTCTGGGCCAGGGTGTTGGAGGGGTAAAGGTAAAGGGACCCCTGACCATTAGGTTGAGTCGCAGACGACACTGGGGTTGCGGCACTCATCTCGCTTTACTGGCCGAGGGAGCCGGCGTATAGCTTCCGGGTCATGTGGCCAGCATGACTAAGCCGCTTCTGGCGAACCAGAGCAATGCACGGAAATGCCATATACCTTCCCGCCGGAAGTACCTATTTATCTACTTGCACTTTGAAGTGCTTTCGAACTGCTAGGTTGGCAGGAGCAGGGACCGAGCAACGGGAGCTCACCCCGTCGCGGGATTTGAACTGCTGACCTTCTGATCAGCAAGCGCTAGGCTCTGTGGTTTAACCCACAGCGCCACCCGTGTCCCATGGAATGGTGTATTACTATATAAATTATAGTAATATAGTGAAGCGCTTCTTGATGCCGTGAGCCACATAGTTTTACTACTGGTTTTACTACTGGGTGGGCCTTTGAATCCAACAATAACTTAAAACTCAACCCCATATGAACTGGAACACCTAAGGGTGCATTATATTCAATATGTGGAGGTGCTTAATGTAGCCTTTTCTGGCTCCTGGCAGTTGATATCTTGGTGCCAGAACCAGAATCTTCCCTCCCAAATGGGAGAAAAGAAGAAGCTCAGGGAACTGGCTGATAAAAAAGATGTCAGCACAGAGAAACAAACCTTTCTTTGATTTGTTTCCCTTATGCGTACAAATGTAGGTGCTGCTGCTCCAGAACACTTAAGTATGATTCATCATTTCCATAAACAAGCTTTTATGGGAGAGGACATTCTTATTCTGGAAATGCAAGAGGAGGTGGGGAATCTGCCACATATCCCCCCCCCCCAAGTCAGCTTGCCCTCCTTAAATTGTACGCTTCAGGTAAGTGAATCATAGAATCATAGAGTTGGAAGAGACCACAAGGGCCATCGAGTCCAACCCCCTGCCAAGCAGGAAACACCATCAGAGCACTCCTGACATATGGTTGTCAAGCCTCTGCTTAAAGACCTCCAAAGAAGGAGACTCCACCACACTCCTTGGCAGCAAATTCCACTGTCAAACAGCTCTTACTCTCAGGAAGTTCTTCCTAATGTTTAGGTGGAATCTTCTTTCTTGTAGTTTGGATCCATTGCTCCGTGTCCGCTTCTCTGGAGCAGCAGAAAACAGCCTTTCTCCCTCCTCTATGTGACATCCTTTTATATATTTGAACATGGCTATCATATCACCCCTTAACCTCCTCTTCTCCAGGCTAAACATGCCCAGCTCCCTTAGCCGTTCCTCATAAGGCATTGTTTCCAGGCCTTTGACCATTTTGGTTGCCCTCCTCAATCCAACTCGTGAACATGTGGTAGTAAATGAATTTTTTTTTGTGCGCTGGTGCTTTTTGAAGTGTGTCCTTTTGACAGCTGACCCACTGTGGTCACCACAAAGCTGCTATTCACAGTATCTTCCCACAAAGTAACTCAAGGTTCATGAACCAGTGGCGGAGGAAGGGGGTGCGGGCTGCCCCGGCTGTCATCACCGAGGGGTGTGTGTGAAAAATGAGTTTTAAAAAATAAAATAAAATAGGGCTCATGAAACTTTTTAGGAGTGATGTGGTGATTTAGGCACCTGCAGGTTCTGCACTGCCTGAAACGGCAGTGTGGGACTTGCGTCTGCCTACTGCCTCTCCCTCAGCCACCCTACAGCTGAGGGGAAGGCGGCGGAGAAGCTCCAAGCGTCGGAGAGGCTTGCCCCACCCCCACAGGCAGATCGCCCCGCCCCCAGCTGCAGGACACGCCCCCCCCACCAGGCACACAAGTGGCTAGCTACGCCACTGGCATCAACACAGTCTGGCCCTGTCAGGGGCTGAACAGATGCGTACCGTATTTTTCGCTCTATAAGACACACTTTTTCCCTCCTGAAAAGTAAGGGGAAGTGTGTGTGTGTCTTATGGAGCGAATGCAGGCTGCGCAGCTATCCCAGAAGCCAGAACAGCAAGAGGGACCGCTGTTTTCATTGTGCAGCGATCCCTCTTGCTGTTCTGACTTTGCTTTGCTGGAGAGGCGCTGCACAGAGAGGGATAGCTACGCAGCGCCACTCAAGCGAAGCGGGAGGAGAAACAGAGCCCCTTCCGTTTATCCTCCCGCTTTGCTGGAGAGGCACTGCGCAGAGAGGGAGAGATTTTTTTTCTTCTTGTTCTCCTCTAAAACTAGGTGCGTCTTATGGTCGGGTGCGTCTTATAGAGCGAAAAATACGGTGCTTTCCCTAAGCATGTTGCTGTGCAATTATCTGTCAAGCCTGGGTTTTTTTAAGAAAGTAACTCGTTACCCTCTTCATGGTGTGGAGCTGAACCTAGTCAACCCAAGTTCACAGAAAGTAGAGGGTTAGCATTGTTAGACAGCAGCTTGTAAAACACTCCCTTGTGTTTTCAGCAGGAATGAGAAGTTGAAGGCATGTTTGGGGTATGAACAGGACCAGAAACAAAGGACTCACGTAAAAGCCAGCTTAAGATCCTGTTTAGTATCAGGCTTGCAACGTCTTGAAGTCAAGATCACAGTGCAGCCCCTGTCCTGCCTAGGGCTTCCTGGTGCTATAATACAGCACATTTTTTAGTAATCAAAAGTCAAACGAAAAGAAGAAAAATAACTTTAGCTGCCTCCAAATTCCGTTTCATTGAAGTAGGAATGTTTCCGCTCACTTTTATTGGCTATTATGTCCAAACTGGCTCCACATTTTCCATAAGGGAAGTCACTTTTTTCCTATTAAATTGAACAGTACCCATTCACAGTTCTTGGCCTTTTCTACTCTCCAAGTCACAATTTGTTAAAGTGCAGGACAGACACCTCCACTGTGATAACTAAAGGGGTAACTGCCAAAACAAAATTAAAAACCCAAATAGTGATAGACGAAATCATCTGAAAATGAATTTTGTTTATTTTAAAATATTTGCTTTTGTGAGCAAAAAAAAAAAAGTATTTTGCTCCCTTTGGTCTTTAGTTGCTAGAATATTTGCACAAGCTTCAAATAATTTCCCCTGTAGAATTCACATCCCGTTGCTGCTTATTCTCCTCCTGAAATGAACACCATATAAATGGCATCCAGGAACAATAATGATCTCTTCAGGCATAAGGAAAGCAGCATGAATAATGCTACTAAATAAATTACTCGTGGACCAAAATTGGCTTTACTTAGGGTAAGCCCCCATTGACAAACTGAGACTTGCATCTGAGTAAACCAGGGGTCAACAAACTTTTTCAGCAGGAGGCCGGTCCACTGTCCCTCAGACCTTGTGGGAGGACAGACTATATTGGGGGGGGGGGGGAATGAAAGAATTCCTATGCCCCACAAATAACCCAGAGATGCATTTTACATAAAAGGACACATTCTACTCATGTAAAAACACCAGGCAGGCCCCACAAATAACCCAGAGATTCATTTTAAATAAAAGTACACATTCTACTCATGTAAAAACACACTGATTCCTGGACCGTTCACGGGCTGGACTGAGAAGGCGATTGGGCCAGATCCGGCCCCCGGGCCTTAGTTTGCCTACCCATGGAGTAAACCTTCATGGGATTGGTCTTGAGTTTTTTATAGGATTAAATTCACTATTTTCTCTTTGAGCGTCTGGGCTTTGACCTGTATCTCAATACTGCGCAAGCAGAGTTCTGCTTGTATAAAAGGACTTTCCTCTCTTCTACTCTCCCTGTGCCCCCAATCTTCTCCAGAGGGTTCCCCAAACCTCTGGAGAATATTTTGAGAGTGCATGGCAGGCTGCAGGAGAAGAGAAGGGAGTTGTGCAGGAGAGTGACCAGAACAGCAGCATTGGATTCAACCTTTACTCTTGAATGTGGAAATTAGGGGAGTACCATTTAAAGCAGTTTCTTTATTGGTATTTATGCCGTGGTTGAGTATACAATAAAAGTTTTTTTAAAAAAAAAAAGCAGCACCCTTTTCTTGAAATAGCTGCTACGACATAGCCATGTAGCCTTGCCAGTCCTCTGTCTGCTAACAAATGTTTACAGTGCTGGAAAATGGTTTCTGGCATTATGACCAGAGTTGTAGAATATGGAACAGATGAAGATAAATGTGAGAGCCAGGCAGTAACACAGACTCGGCAGATGTGTGCAGAAAGTAATGGTGTGGTGGCAACAAGAGCTTCAGATGTGTCACAGTTAATTCATCTTCAAACCAGATTGTAGCGCTCCAAACGTTTTGAGCAGCATGGAAGGGAAAGTAACAGTCTTGCTCTGCCCCCAGAGGACAAGTGCATCAGAAATTTTGCAAATTGTGTCTGGAAAGGTTAAATAAGTTACTTTTTAAAAAACACAAAAATAAAGATTATCAGGTTTTGTTGCTTGAGCTTTCAAGGGACAGCAGACTGTTGCAGAATCATAACATATTATGAAAATATAATCACTCTGTATATTGTTTTTCTCCAATCTAGCAGCAATAGTTGAGTAAAATGCTACTGTTGTATACTCCGAGCCTCTAGACAATTAAAAACAACAACACTGTAAGCACTCACCTTCAGAGTTTTAAAGTGGAGCTGAGTGCCTTCCATCAGCCTGGGATGGTGGCCCTATTGTGCCCCTATGTTGCCTATGTTCTGGTAGCCTCTAGGTTAGACTACTGCAATGTGTTATACATAGGGCTGCCTCTGATGAGTGTTCAAAAGCTTCAGCTAGTACAAAATTCAGTGACCAGGTTGCTCACGGGGGCAAGACGGTCTGAGCATATCGCACTAATCCTGGCCCCCCCTTCACTGGCTGCCAGTTAGTTTCTGGGGCCAATTCAAATGTGTTTGTGGGAGGTGGGGGAGGGTACTGATTTATTAATTTATTAATTTGTTTTTATCTTGTATTTTTATGTTGTGACCTGCCCTGAGATCTACGAATGAAGGGTGGCGTACAAATTTAATAAATAAAAATTAAAGTATGTAATTTTTCTTAAAAAAAAAAAACATTTTAAAAGGAGAAAGCACTGAAAAAAAACCATCTTATTTTAGCAGGTAAACTGACCTGAGGCAGAATAAATACTTCAAAGCAGATAGCCTTGCATAAAGAATAACAGAAGAAAGGAGAAATGAACAAATAAACAGAGACAACCTGGATAGGCAGAGCGGCCACCGAGACCACATAACACATAACATAAAAGATCTACATTGGCTCCCAGTACATTTCTGAGCACAATTCAAAGTGTTGGTGCTGATCTTTAAAGCCCTAAATGGCCTCGGTCCTGTATACCTGAAGGAGCATCTCCACCCCAGTCGTTCTACCCGGACACTGAGGTCCAGCTCCAAGGGCCTTCTGGCGGTTCCCTCACTGCGAGAAGCCAAGTTACAGGGAACCAGGCAGAGGGCTTTCTTGGTAGCGGCACCCGCCCTGTGGAATGCCCTTCCATCAGATGTCAAAGAGAACAGCAACTACCAGACTTTTAGAAGACAACTGAAGGCAGCCCTGTTTAGGGAAGCTTTTAATGTTTGATGCATTACTGCATTTTAATATTTTGTTGGAAGCCACCCAGAGTGGCTGAGGAAGCCCAGCCAGGTGGGTGGGGTATAAATAATAAATTATTATTATTATTATTATTATTATTATTATTATTATTATTATTTATTAGCCAAACCCCCATGATGTTGGAGTAATAGCAGAAGCATCAACTTGTTGGCACCAACCCTGCCCCTTCTGCCCACTGGAAATATTCAGGAAAAACCACTGGAATGAGTCAGCAAAAAAGCTGAGCCGGCCTAGTATCGACCAGTTGGTTTCAATGCATGAGTTGGTTTCAGTGCATGATGGCGTTGGGCTGAGTCATTCTCTCTCTGCCTTCCACTGCAACTGCTGTGAGCAGGAGAGCTGCAGATGTGATGGCTGCCTTGTCACTCCACAAAGACACCCAAGTGGGAGCGGGGTTTGGCTTTCCCCCTCGATCCTCAGGTTTTGCATGCCTTTGCAGGTGGGAGCAGAACTCAAATCTGCAGCCAAATACCCCCTTTTTTTTTGCAACCCCCATCCCTGAAGTTTTGCAGCCCGCTGTGCAGCTGGAGGGTTTCTTTTCACTTGAGGATAAAATGGCTTCTTAAGCAGCCTTCACCCAGCACAACTTATAAAAAGCAGTGCTTGCTCCGATTATTGGTTTTCAAACTTGTGATGGATGAAGCTGCTTACGGTCTACTTTGCTCTCGGTATTAGGTGCTGAGGCAGCTTCCAAGCCACTTGAAGGAAAATCATTTACCAGAGACCCTAGCAGGATGAGTAGGCACAGAACAGCAAGGGCAAAAGTATTCTGCCATTCCACCTTTAGTTCCCCGAAAAACTCTAAAATCTGGATTCCGCCTCATCTCTGTTGATGTTGTCTCAACCTACAAAACCACACAAAGAAGACATTCATCACTTCTGTGTGTTTGTCTAAGTGAAGGAGCCATAGAAATGTCTGCTGGTTTTAAGTTATTGGTCCAGAAGCTGTGAAGTACTGTTGCGTAAACAGGAATGCAAAGAAGGAGGCCAACATTAATGGAGAGTCTAAGAAAACAGGAAGAACATATCTTTCCCTGTTAGCCAGCTCAGTCACTGGGTACAGAGCATAATGAATATAGATGTTATTTGTGAACCGTACGCAAGGCAGGATGGGGGTGGGGAGAAATGCAGAACAAATAGCAGCCTTAGTTTCTGACGAAGAGTAAAGTTTTGAGTAAACAGGTGCATGTAATATCAAGCAAAAGATCTCGGTGGTGGTTTCTTTTACAGTGTTATGCTAATCATCTTTCCACTGGGTGACAAAATTCTTCTAAAAGAACGAAGATAGAAATGACTTGGAGGAAACATCAAAGTTGCAATTCTTCTTCCCAAAGGCCAAAGATTGGAGTGGGTTGTGTGTATGTCTTAGTTTTGTAGTTGTTGTTGTCCAAACTAGCACTTCTTTACAACTTACTGCAAAAAATATTACAAGCGAACATTCTGATTTGTCTCTTTAGGGGGTGTGCTCACACAGCCATAAAATACTAAAACAGCGCTGGGTGTGTGTGAGGGGAATGGAAGCCCATTTGAGAAAATACAGGGGTGCCATTGTTTTAGGACAGAATGTTTGATTCTCAGGAATAAATAAGTAAGCAAATGGCAGAGAAACAGGCGCAGCACTTCCCTTGCAAGAGAAATTAAGCCAAGGATAAGATAAGGCCAGGGGCGAAGACTTGTCCTCCACATTGAGGGGGCGTGGTCACGTGACATGTCAGGTGATGCCACTGGCATGCGCCAAGTGATGGTGGTGGGATGCGAGGAGGGTGATCTCCATGCTTGCTCTTCCCTGCCGCAGCCCAGCTCCTGGGCTCCCAGGCTGCCACTGTGATGAGCAAGCATGGAGATTGCCCACCATGCTTGTCCCAGCTGCCGCCTGGCTCTGAGGTGAATAGAGGGTGCCTGGTGGCAGCAGGGGTGGCGGCTCCCTCAATATTGGGGGAAGCACTGCCCCCTGCCCCTAAATATTGGGGGAGCTGAAGCCCCTTCAGCCCCATGTACCTGGTGCATAGATAATGATGCAGACTCAGATAACACCTAGAACTGAAAACGCAAAATATGATGCAAATATAGCTGATTGAAACAGTTTAACTTTACAGTGGCACCTCGGGTTAAGTACTTAATTCGTTCCGGAGGTCCGTACTGAACCTGAAACTGTTCTTAACCTGAAGCACCACTTTAGCTAATGGGGCCTCCTGCTGCTGCTGCGCCGCTGGAGCACGATTTCTGTTCTCATCCTGAAGCAAAGTTCTTAACCTGAAGCGCTATTTCTGGGTTAGCGGAGTCTGTAACCTGAAACTGTTCTTAACCTGAAGCGTATGTAACCCGAGGTACCGCTGTAATGGAAAGGTTTCTTAAATATTGTACTCTTTGTGCCCCTCTAGGAGGAAACGCACACAGTTCAGCATCATGAACAAACTTTGCTCATCCCTAACTCTAAATCCTTAATAAGTTAAAAAGCACTGGTTCCAATAACTCATCCTTGGGGAACTCATTCCTCCAGTGGAGAGCTATCCATTTATTCCTACTCTCTGCTTCCTGTTTCTTAATCGGTTGCTATCCCACGACACAAGTGGTCTACAGCAATATCCAGAAGCAAAATTTTTATTTCCAGCAAGAACCGAGAAATACTGCCTGTGTAGTGTATGTGCCAAAATATACTTGTCTCCTTCATCTGCAAGAAATTAAGAAACATTAAATGCACCCTGAAATCTGTTGTTCATCATTCTGCCTAAACACACACACACACATTCCTTTAAGATGAGAACATGAATGAGCATCTGCTTGCAATCGTATTTCTTTCCCTTTTGAAATGCTGTCCTGCTGCCTGTGCAGAAATGCGATTCTTCCGAATTCATCCACAAAGTGCTTTGTGGAGCTTTTTCTGCAAAGGGTTGGATTTCTGCAAAATGGAATAAATATGTCCTTCATACATTGGTCCTAGTGTTTTTTTTAAAAAAATGTAATACTCTCCACTCCCCCATTACTCAGTTTCTTATTTCTTTCAGAAGTCCAATGTGTCTTTCAAAAAAGAGTCACTTCTTCTGGCCAAGCACGAAGGCAGGAAGCAGATTTACTGGAAAGGTAATTTTATTAAATAAGACTATGTGTTTACTATAGGAATGGGATTTTAAAAAACAACAACAACAATTTGAATTTAGATAGAGAAAGAGAAAGATTGACTGCTTTATATTATTGTACCGAAAGGTCAAATGCAAGCTGATTGTAGGAACTGTGGTTTAAATGTCGTGGACTTGTAGTATTTTATTTGCTCAGGAAAATATAGCTTGTGACAGAGGTTTCTTTTAGTTCCTTCTGTATACATTATCTGCAATCCTCCCCCTACTCGCATAACATTTGCCCTATTCAATGTGATTTTACTCCAAAACTGCTCTAGCTCCTAGAGAAGCCTCTGAACAGGAGCTAGAAATTATATAGCAGCAAAATTAACTCATTTTAAATAGCTGAAAAACTGTTCACTGTTATTATGTAATCTAAATATGAAGCACCTTATTAAGTAGCATTGTTTACATTAGTAACTGAAGACTTTTCTTGGGCCCAATCCAAAGGACCTTGCTTAATTAAAGGCTGCAATCCTATACACACAGTGGTAAGAGTTGCGGAACATTATCCAAGGCAATTCCAAATAAATATGCATAGGATTCTGCATGATTGAAAAAACTTTTTGTGCCGCTCTCCTTAACTTTAGTGGGGGTTTCACGAGTTCTGTGTACCTTTTATCTGATATCAGTTGTAGGTGTAAATACACTTTTTAATCTTTAAGGGCTGATACTGTGTTGGTTTTTTAAAAAATTCTCCTCAGATGCCAGAGAGGTTCCCACAACGACAAATCATTCCTCTTTAGGAAGACATTTTGGACATAACTGGTTGCTCTCTTTTTTCAATGGTTGTGCTAGATTCTTATGCACACTTTACCTTTCCCATACTGCAGGGTCTTAATATCCAATAATTTTTCCTCAGATTCACATTTAATTTGTTTCTGGAAAGGTAGAAAAAAAACCCTTTTTACATGCGGCATTTACTGATGAACAAAAATGTGATATGGTTGGATTGATTTTAAGCTTCGTTCAATCTGATTTTGTGGTCCAAGCTAAAAGTAAAATTTAAAAACTGTCTAAACCAAAAAGGAAGGGAGGGAGGGAGAGGAAAAGCAGAACTAGACAATGCAGCCAATGAAGATTTGCATGTGGTTTAGATACTCTCTTAACGCTGTTTATTTTAAGCGAAATAGTTATTCACCCTTAACATTAGCACTGTTTAGCTATGCTTGTGTTTGGAATTCAGCACAGTGAGTTAGTGTATCTGGAAAAAAGCAGATTTTTAGTAAACAATTAAGGGCCTCTTTGGACTACTGTAATCTGTTTCAGCAGGGTGTGTGTGTGTGTGTTTGAGAGAGAGAGAGAGAGAGGAGAGACTCTGTTCAGGGAAGTTTTTAATCTGTGATATTTTACTGTATTTTTTGTTTCTATGGAAGCCGCCCAGAGTGGCTGGGGAAACCCAGCCAGATGGGCGGGGTACAAATAATAAATTATTATTATTATTATTATTATTATTATTATTATTATTATTGACTACTGTACCTTACTAGCCTAAGGCTCAAGGGGTAAACTTTTGTTCTTGAGAAATGTTTCTTTCACAGACTAAATTCTAGAGGACACATTCATCTTGCTAGAAACTTGACTTACCACAGGGTTGAATAGCACTATTCACCGGGAAGAAATTCTGATGAAAATCCTCGCTATTACATATTTTACATGGCTGTTTATGTGTACATGTTTTAAAATTATACATATGGATGTTTCATGATGGCCTATACTTGTAATGCCTAGTGAAGGTTTGGCGAAGTAAGTAAGACTTACCACAGGGAAGGAGAAAAGCCTGACTGAGGTACACTGGAGAAACCACAAATAAACAGAGTTGGCAATATCCTGTGCCTTTTGCAGTGAGGCTCTGGAGGTGTCTTCTGCCAGTGTGTGGCTCTGGTTGCTCTTGTCACATCCCCTAACCTCCTCCTTTTTACCTGCTTGTGAAAATACACTTTCCTTTCCCAGGGGAGTCTCTGCAGGCTTCCTTCTCAGAGAGCAATGTGGATGCTGTATCCTCCCTTTTCTGTGTTGTGCTCACAAGGAAAATGAGAGGATTCAAATTCCTGTCTGGATATGCCAGGGAACTGGTAGTATTGAGCTTCTTGATGCCTCTACCACTGGCTGATGGAGTGGAGACACTGCTGTGTGTGCAAAGATGCAAAGCTGTGCTGGGCACAATGAGGTTGTTGGCTCCTTCAGTCCTTGATTGGTCGTCTTTATTTCTAAGGCTGCAGGGAGCATGCTTGCCATTTTGTTGTTGTCTATGCTTCCCCTCCCTCCTCAAGTTGAGCACTTCCCTCAGGAGAAGTTCAAATCCCCCTATGCTGAAAAGTGTGGGTGCTCTGTTATCCAGGAGGGTACCTGGGGACAGCATCATGAGAAAGCTTTGTGCAGCTCAGTTACAAAGCCATATAACTTGGTGTATACGCAAAATGCCGGATCAGTGCACAAACGTGCCCTGATGCTTCTCATACTACAAGAGAAAAGTCTCTCGAAGCCATTTTTACAAAATCATCTTTGAACTTCTCTTGCACTGTTGAAATGCCCTTACGGTAAAGGTAAAGGTAAAGGGACCCCTGACCGTTAGGTCCAGTTGCAGACGACTCTGGGCTTGCGGCGCTCATCTCACTTTACTGGCTGAGGGAGCCGGCGTACATGTGGCCAGCACGACCAAGCCGCTTCTGGCAAACCAGAGCAGCGCACGGAAACTCTGTTTACCTTCCCGCCAGGGTGGTACCTATTTATCTACTTGCACTTTGACATGCTTTCAAACTGCTAGGTTGGCAGGAGCAGGGACTAAGCAACGGGAGCTCACAGCGTCGTGGGGATTCAAACCGCCGACCTTCTGATTGGCAAGTCCTAGGCTCTGTGGTTTAACCCACAGTGCCACCCGCAACCAGACCTTACTGTACCTCCATCCAAAAGAGAAGAGCTGTAAGGCCACCATCTACTCTGCTGAGAAGCCAGGCTCCTCCTTCCACTAACTTCTCCTGGCATCACATCAGTCTGTAATAAAAAAAGAAAAGCTGTGCAGAGCTGCTCTGTCAGTTTAGCTGGGAGGCCACCAGCTTCTGGCTCCTCCTCCTCCTCCTCCTCCTGAACTCCTCCGTCCCCAACTGTTCACTAGAAGAATTTGCAAGGAAAAATTCTTCCTGCTCCCTCCCAAGCCAATCATTTGCTGCTGCTGCATCTTTCTAGATTTCAAACCTGAGGGAAGGGAGGTCTGCAAGCCTTTTTGGGTGAAGATTGAGATCACTTGGTTGTTGTTGTTTTTAATCATTTCATTTGCACAAAGATTCTTTGCACATGTCAAAAATGTTTGTGAAAAGGATGAAAACTAAGTCGAATGTCCTGCCAGAGAAATCCCCTCCCCCTCCAACATGGTTCACAGTATAAATGATCAGTGATTTTTAAAAAATGCATTAAAAAAAAAAGAAAGAGCCAGTGTGGTGTAGTGGTTAAGAGCGGTGGACTTGTAATCTGGGGAACCGAGTTCGCGGCTCCGCTCCTCCACATGCAGCTGCTGGGTGACCTTGGCCTAGTCACACTTCTCTGAAGTCTCTCAGCCCCACTCACCTCACAGAGTGTTTGTTGTGGGGGAGGAAGGGAAAAGGAGATTGTTAGCCGCTTTGAGACTCCTTAAAGGGAGTGAAAGGCGGGATATCAAATCCAAACTCCTCCTCTTCTTCTTCTTCTTCTTCTTCTTCTTCTTCTTCTTCTTCTTCTTCTTACCGGAACATTTCAGTATCTAATATGTAAAGTCTGTCCAAATTGCTCATATAGTGGCCTCTTGGGTACCGCAGTTTTACTCTATATTAATGTGGTGTTCACGGCAGAGAATGAGTGCTTTGTACTTGCTTTGTACTTCTGCTCACAGAGAGGATTTTTGCGCATTCCATTCTACTGCCCCCAATTTACAAAGTGATTACCCACACCAAATTACACTGTCACACATGCTGTCACATACTTGATACGAAAATATGTGCTAATCAGCAGCAGAAGATACTTCTGCAAAAGCATTCATGTTTCAGAATGCTCAATTGGGGGGGGGGGGGAGAGAAGTAATCTCCTCTGACAGCTTCTCTTCACATCATCACCATGCAGTTAACTGGTGCTGAATCTTTGCACGCTGAATAAACTCCCCTGCTGCAACTCTGTTCTCTGGCATTGCTTTGTACATCCGCATCAGGACAAGAGTCGGAGACAGGAATGAAATGGGAAGCGCTTCAGTGTAGGCAAAGCTATCATTTTCTGGACAATTACCCTAGTCTGGTCCTACCTTGCTTTGTGTATTAGATCCAAAACTTAATGCAGCTTCACAAATGCTTTATTAAGTAGAGGCTTCCATTTATCAGGGGACAATGCATCCCAAGGGAAACATGCTTGCAGAACTGAAGGGTTTTAAAGATAATTAGAATGAGGCTATAGTATCTAGTGGGACGCGGGTGGGGCTGTGGGTTAAACCACAGAGCCTAGGACTTGCCGATCAGAAGGTTGGCGGTTCGAATCCCCACAATGGGGTGAGCTCCCGTTGCTCGGTCCCTGCTCCTGCCAACCTAGCAGTTCCAAAGCACATCAAAGTGCAAGAAGATAAATAGGTACCACTCCGGCGGGAAGGTAAACTGCGTTTCCGTGCGCTGCTCTGGTTCGCCAGAAGTGGCTTAGTCATGTTGGCCATGCTGGCTCCCTCGGCCAATAAAGCGAGATGAGCACCGCAACCCCAGAGTCGGCCACGACTGGACCTAATGGTCAGGGGTCCCTTTACCTTTACCTAATAGAATCTAGTACAGGCATCCCGAAACTTGGCTCTCCAGGTGTTTTCGGACTACAACTCCCATCATCCCTAGCTAACAGGATCAGTGGTCAGGGATGATGGGAATTGTAGTCCTAAAACATCTAGAGGGCTGAGTTTGGGGATGCCTGATCTCATATATATTATTTCCCTCCTCTTCAGTGGTAGGAAAACTTCCTTCAATCCACCCCCCCACCCCACCAAACCAGGAACAATGCGGTCCACGAGATCTGCAAGCTGTCCAGCATTGAATTGAATTGAAACAATTGCTGCTCCCATACTGAACGTTTCTGCCAGTTTAAATTGACAGGCAGTGCTCTGTTCTCTGCACCATCTGGCTGAGAAGTTGTATCTCCTGGGGCAGATTCCAGGCCCTTCAGAACAGTGGCATCCCGTCTGTGACATCCACTCTCCAATGAGGCATGCCCAACTCTCAGCAAGAGCCCCAAATCTAGTCACCCCTAGAAGAGCGCATAAAACGTTTTCATTTGGGCTCTTGAGGATTGATCTATTTGTGGCATTTTGGTGTTCTAATAGAATATTAACTTTATAGTTCTGTTGCCGATATTTGTGCTGCGTTATTGATTCATTTAATGGATCGTAATTGTTTGTGGGTTCTGTAGCTTTGCCTTGAATTGCTGTTTTTATGGCGAGAAAATTGAAGTAGAAATGGGGTGGGGGGAAACCAGGAGCTGGTCTTCAGCTATGCAGAGCCCTAAGGCAGTGGCTGAGAAGTGTATTTCTTCACGAGAAACAGCACAGCAGTAACACTCAAGCCCAACTAGTTGCGTCCTGAATCTTGATACACAGGCACAGGGAGCAACCTGTAAAAACATTTTCATCATGTAGTTGTTTGGATGGATGATAATGATAACTATTGACTTTTCAATAGCTAAACACAGTGAACAACCAAAACTGATTTTGCCCAAACAGATTAAGGTAATGACTAGGAAACACATGTAAAAAAACCTTTTTATGTCCCAAAGGAAGCCCTTAAAACAACATACCCTCCAACTTTTAGCCAATGAAGAATAGGGACATTCTTTCCCATCATCATCATCATCTTACTATTTATACCCCTACCATCTAATTGGGTTGCTTCAGCCACTCTAGGCAGCATCCAATATATATACATTAAACATTTTTATACTTCCCTATACAGGGCTGCCTTCAGATGGTTCGGGCGTTGCATAACTCCATACCCACCAATATATCTCCAATCAAAATAGGGATGACCTAATGAAAAGCGGGACTTTCTGGGATCAAATCAGAAACTGGGATGACTTCTGTAAATCCAGGACTATGAAACAGGGTGGGGGTCCTCCAGCCTGGAGGACAAATGCTGCATTCCAGATCTGTCTGTCCTTGGGACACTTCAGAGCCACCCCTTTCGCCAGGCTATGTCTCCCAACAATCTCGCTCCATATTCTCCTGGGTGTTTTTATCTGGCTGCAAAGAGTTATTGAACTCTGACAACAATTCTTGGTTTTCCTGGATAGAGGGGCGTGTGTGCACAGGTGAGAAATGAGCCTGCTGTATAAAAGTAATATTGAAATTCATTGCTCCTCCAATTTTTACCTCTGGCTGTACCCACAGAAAGGTCCCCCCTGGAAGGGAATGAAGTCCTCAGTCTGAAAAAGATTCCCCCCACTCCTGCCTTAAATTCGCTTTCACAATGAGAACTGGGTTGCCCCAGCCACTCTGGGCAACTTCCAACACATATCAAAACATAATAAAACATTTTAAAATTTCCCTATACAGGGCTTGGACGCGGGTGGTGCTGTGGGTTAAACCACAGAGCCTAGGACTTGCCAATCAGAAGGTCGGTGGTTCAAATCCCCACAACGGGGTGAGCTCCTGTTGCTCGGTCCCTGCTCCTGCCAACCTAGCAGTTCCAAAGCATGTCAAAGTGCAAATAGATAAATAGGTACTGCTCTGGCGGGGAGGTAAACGGCATTTCCATGTGCTGCTCTGGTTCGCCATAAGCGGCTTAGTCATGCTGGGCACATGACCTGGAAGCTGTACACCGGCTCCCTTGGCCAATAAAGTGAGATGAGTGCTGCAACCCCAGAGTTGGCCACTACTGGACCTAATGGTCAGGGGTCCCTTTGCCTTTATACAGGGCTGCCATCAGATGTCTTCTAAAGGTTGTATAGTTACTTATCTCCTTGACTCGGGGGCCGCATAACTCCATACCGTCCAACATTTCTCCAATGAAAATAGGAATGTCCTAAGAAAAGTGGGACATTCTGGGATCAAATCAGAAACCAGGATGGCTTCTGTAAATCCTGCACTATCCCTGGAAAACAGGGACACTTGAAGAGCCTTGTTCTAAGAATAGTTGGGGAGCTTTCCCAGATGAAAGATCAAATTACCTTAACACAGTCTATCTTTTAAGCTCCCTCTAAGCATCCTGACAGTACCTCTCCTGCTTATGCCAATTAAACAGTTCAAGACATGTAAATAAGCAGGCAGACATGCTTGAGCACAGACATCTGGAACATTATTAAGATACAGATGCAAATTGCTTGTTTAGATGTAATTTCCCTCCTAAGGTCAAGTGTTAGCCTCCTCCATTCAGCATCAGCAAAAATGCAAACTGCAGTACCCAGTGATGAGAGTCAAAATACTTCGGGAGGCCTTGACTGATGAGCTTAATGCTCTTGTTATTTGGAAGAAACTCATGACTCCTGTAGTTTTCTTGGAACTAACTTTAGAAACCAATTTGCCATGCCAAGTGCATTTAAGTTGCAACCTACTCGGTTCAATTAAGGTAATATATCAGCGCTCATTAGAAGAAATTAATAGCAGCAGAATGTCAGACACTATGTACTATGCAATTAGAGGTTCTGGCCCCTCGTGGACATTGAAAATTCCTTACTGGGCTTCGCAAAACTGAAAGTGTTTTCTCTTATTAAGGCTTCTGGCAAAATGTGTTTATTTTTATTTGGGGCAATGCTGGTGACTGGTGGTTTTATTATAGGCCTGGCATTATGTGAACCTTTGAAAGAAATGATGTGCTCCTACCCTGCCCTGAATGCCTGCTTTTATGTTCAGAACTTGATTTCTTGTTGTGTGGATATGTTTAACAAACCTGCCGAGTTATCTTTTATTTCCAGAATGGCACTGATGCCTTAACAGTCCATCATACCTAAACAAATACAAGTAAATTGAAAACTCAGACATTGTCCAGGCCCCTGCATGTAGTCAGTTTGATGCATTTTGCAGCCAACATATTTCCCCTTTGTGGGTTATGAATGCATACATACACATACATATGCACTAATTGTTTTGTTGTGTCTGTTTTAAACTATTTGTGCTTTTATCTCATGTTTTTATTGTGTGAACTGCCCTGAAATCTTTTGATGAAGGGTAGTACAGTGGTACCTCAGGTTACATACGCTTCAGGTTACAGACTCCGCTAACCCAGAAATAGTGCTTCATGTTAAGAACTTTGCTTCAGGATGAGAACAGAAATCGCGTGGCAGTGGTGCGGCGGCAGTGGGAGGCCCCATTAGCTAAAGTGGTGCTTCAGGTTAAGAACAGTTTCAGGTTAAGAACAGACCTCCGGAACGAATTAAGTACTTAACCTGAGGTACCACTGTATATAAATCGAATACAGAGCTTTCCAAACTTTCTTAGCATTAGTATGAGGGCTCCCAGAAAGCGGTCCGTGGCCTTTCTCTTCGTTTTGCTGCTGTGCTGTGCTGAGCTAAGCCATAGTTTGGCTTAGTTTCTCGCCTAGACGCAGTTTATCTCAGCCGTTTCGCTCCCCCAGACAAACCACGAGCCATGAACCACAGCACAAAACCTTGATTAGTTTTTGGTTTGTCTAGAGAGTGCCAAACCACAAGTCCAGGCTTGGGCAAGGCACTAAGCCAAACTATACGCAGCAGCAAAAACACCATGCTAAGCAAAGTGGTTGCGATCTCCTCTCCCAGACTCTGCTTATTCATGCCAAGTCATGTTTTGGCTTAGCATGATGCGCGCAACAGATCGCAGTGTCTAGGAAGCTGCTTTATACTGAACCAGACCATTGGTCCATCTAGCTAAGTGTTGTCTACTGTCAGCAGCTCTCCAGCATTTCAGGCCAACTTCTCCCCCACACCTACCTGGAGATGCTGGGAATTGAACCCAGGAACTTCCAAAAGACAAGCAGACGTTCTACCATTGAGCTATGGCCCTTTTCCTAGCTCACCTAACCGAACTCTCAACTCTGGCCTTTCTCTTTCTAACTCCCGGCGACAGAGGGCCCACCCATTTCTTACCAGGCACAGAGCCACTTTCTTTGTTCCCTGAGTAGCCTATCACCAGGGGTGACCTTTGGTAATATGGTGTCCTGAGTGAGGACAAAATTTGGTCTCCCTCCCCCCCCCCCCATATTTATTATTTTCACAATAATTCCTTTTGGTACAGTTGCTTTTATGGATCTTCTCAGTAGGTACCTGTATAAATATATTTATGATTATAATGCACCCTTGAAGAAGAGAAGAATTTATTATTTACCCCCCCCCCCAACTCTGGCTGGGTTTCCCCAGACACTCCGGGCAGCTTCCAAAAAAAGATTTTAAAATACATTAAAACACTAGTCATTAAAAACTTCCCTAAACAGGGCTGCCTTCAGATGTCTTCTAAATGTCAGATAGTTGTTTATCTCTTTGACATCTGATGGGAGGGTGTTCCACAGGACGGGTGCCACTACCAAGAAGGCAGTGAGGGAACCACCAGAAGGCCCTCAGAGCTGGACCTCAGTGTCCGGGCAGAACAATGGTGCCCTGTGTTGGTGCCTGGTGTGGGGTAACTGCCTGCAGCACCCTAAAGCCAGCACTGCTATCATCTCACCAGCAAGCTAGCTATTCCACGAATTAAAAGGGGGCCCAGGCATTTCGCCTACCCCCACCCAAACTCATATTTACGGTATTTCACAGTAAGGAAAGTGTGGGCTACATACACTGAAAAGTGTGGCTGGACAATTGCTGGAACAGACAGGACTCAGCTGCAAATGAAACGTCTCTAATGCGTTGTAAAGTGCAATATGCAAACGTGACACTCGATGGCGAAAGCGAGCTACACCAAATTCAATGTGTTTTGCAAAATGCTTTTTTAAAAAAGCATTTTGACAGCGGTTTTTATATGCCACCTCAATAATAAACCAGGGATGCCAACTTGTAAACAATATTTATTGGGGGGGGGGAAGGTTGGCGGTTTGAATCCCCGCGACAGAGTCAGCTCCTGTTGCTCTGTCCCAGCTCCTAGCAGTCTGAAAGCATGCCAGTGTAAGTAGATAGATAGGCACCACTGCGGCGGGAAGGTAAACTGTGTTTCCATGCGCTCTGGTTTCCATCATGGTGTTCTGTTGCGCCAGAAGCGATTTAGTCCTGCTGGCCACATGCCCCGGAAAGCTGTCTCTGGACAAACACCAGCTCCCTTGGCCTGAAAGCAAGATGAGTACCGCAACCCCATAGACGCTTTTGACTGGCCTTAACCGCCCAGGGGTCCTTTACCTTTATTATTATGATTTGAATGGCGGTGTCTATCATCTTGGGGTCGGGGGCAAGCCCCCTGAAATATCTTAAGGGGGGGGCGAAGGGACCTCGGCCCCCAAGGAGTTTGCTCTTATGATAACAATCCCAGTATACATGCTCAATAAGCAGCAGGCGTCGCACCACCTTTATGCAAACGCCATGGAGGTTCAATGAGCAGGTGGCCCCGAAGCGAACATCTGGAATGTGGGAAGCGCGCCAGCTGCCGCTTTGCTGCTTCAGAAATCGCCTTCTCTCTCACACACAAACCCCGCGCCGAGCGGTTCTTTCTCTCTCCCCCCCCCCCTTCCTCTACCGACGCTGAGCAGCGTCCATGCGCAACCAGGTGGGCTGCAGCCTCTCCGCCAGCCGCCGGCTCGCCCTGCCCGCTCCCTCCTTCCCTCTCCTCGGCTCCTCCCCGCGTCCAGAGCATCAGCCGCTTCTCGCTTTTCTCCCCGCAGGCGAAGGGAGAGAGCAGCGCTCCAGGCGAAAACTCGGCCGGGCGGAGATTCCCGCCAAAATGGTGCCCGGGCGGCGGGCGCTCTCGTGGGCTGCGCTGGCGCTGGTCCTCCTCCTCGTGTGCCTGAGTCCCGGTGAGTCAGCCCCGCGCGGGAAAGGGGCTCTGCCCCACACTCGGGAGAAGTGGGGCTTGGGGAGGGGGTGTGGAGAGGGCGGCGGGCACGCAGGATGATGCCCCCCAAGGCAAGGGGGCGCACGCTGAGGCTGAGCGAGGCAGCAGCCCCCTTCTTCGTCGTCTTCCCGCCAAAATCCCCCAAGGATGTGAAGGAAGAATGGCTCTGGTTGGAGCTGGGAAGTAAGGAAACTCCTGATCTTAGGCCCCCCTGCTCCTAAAAACGAGGGCTGGGCTTTGCACCCAGGAGGGATGCCCCCCCCCCCCAGCAGACACACACTTCAAAACACACCAAAGCCCATTCCACCACTGCTGTTAATAATGCTCCATATTATTAAATGTGTGCGCATGCATGTGCACAGCTCTGCAAAGCGGTATACTTCAGATGTGGCGCATATAATGTGGATTTGCTTTGCTGGAGGAAAGAGACTGTGTTCCCTTGCCTAAACAGCCAGCTGTGGAAGCAATCATGTTTTTCACTCCCAGCCCAGGACAGTCTCTTCGCTTTTTCCAGAAGGTATCCCCTTTATAACCCTGACGATAGCGCCAATATCGCCACGTCGTATATATGTTGCCAAGGTTGCACATTCAATCCCCGTATGGGGCAGCTGCATATTCCTGCATTGGGGGGGGGGGTTGAACTAGAGGATCCTCAGGGTCCCTTCCAACTCTATAATTATATGATTCTATGTCATAAAGGCTTCCCTCCCACCCCCACAATTGGGGACTTTGTTTGACCTGTCTGTTTCAAAGGCATAGGTGAGCATGCAGCAAAGCAATCTCTGCAGATTGACAGTTACCAACAGAGTTCATTATGCTCCATTCCTTAGACGAGGGGTAGCCAAGGGGCTGCCCCCCAGATGTGGTTAGATTCCAGCTCCCATTTGCCCCAGCTGGTAAGGGCAGCGGTTGGAAATGATGGGAGTTGTACACAAGCAACCCCTGAAGGGTAGCAGGTTGGCTAGCCTTGCCTCAGTTCTCTAATCGGGTTTAGGTGCCAACTTCTAACATTACACTTGTCTGGAATGAGACCCCTTAGTTCCTTGGATTGGGGTGGGGCTAGAGACAGGCAAATTCCTACAATTTACTATTGCAAGTTAGCGCTGGGGGGTGGAGGGGAGAGAAAGATCTTCATCTGGCAACAGAAGCATCTTGTTTTCTGCAGGCTCAACTTTCTGAAATACATTCACAACTCATGTTAAGAGAGCAGTGCTTTGCAGGAAACCTTGTTAATTCTTTCAATCCTGATTTATTTTGATTTTGGATTCCTTTAGGTGTATCAAGAGGAAATAAACTTAAGCTGATGCTCCAAAGACGGGAAGGTAAGTTTTCTGTCTCCAACTCATGGTTCTTTCTGCCTCAGCTGTTACTTGCCAGAAAAACAGCAGCTAACTCAAACCAGAGCCCCACCTCCTGTCCATATCTTGGGTCTGTTTCAGAAGGTGGCAAGTGGGAGAAATTTTCAAGGGATTAAATGGCTTGTAAAAAGAGGTTCACTTCATTTCCCACCTGTCTTTCCCCTTGTGCAACTGTCCCATTAGGGACTGTGGGAAAGACCAGGTCAGTGAAAGTCAAATGCACCCTTCAATCTAATTTTTGTAGGCTGTGATGACCACTGTTGCAAGAAATCAGAGGAAGACAGAACATGTAGTTCTAGGCTCTTGTCTGAGGTCATCCTTCATATACCAGTACAATACCCAGGGATACTTCACCACAATTGTCCAGTATCACAGAATACCTGTTCTCATAAAAAAATAATTCCTTCCTGTAGCACCTTAGAGACCAACTAAGTTTGTTTTCGGTATGAGCTTTCGTGTGCATGCGCACTTCTTCATGCACACGAAAGCTCATATCAATAACAAACTTAGCTGGTCTCTAAGGTGCTACTGGAAGGAATTTTTTTATTTTGTTTTGACTATGGCAGACCAACACGGCTACCTACCTGTAACTACCTGATATACAGTATATGTGCTTGTCACTCAAAGCAACACAGAATTTAGCATGCAAAGTTGCGTAACAGATCCACATGCAAAGGTTTTATACATTTTGATCTTCAGAATGGATTATGTGTTTTATTTATTGTTGTTTATAAGCCATGGGTAGGGAAACTAAGGCCCGGGGGCCAGATCCGGCCCAATCGCCTTCTAAATCTGGCCTGTGGACGGTCCGGGAATCAGCATGTTTTTACATGTGCTCTTTTGTTTAAAATGCATTTCTGGGTGATTTGTGGGGCCTGCCTGGTGTTTTTACATGAGTAGGATGTGTGCTTTTATTTAAAATGCATCTCTAGGTTATCTGGGGCATAGGAATTCGTTCTCTCCCCCCCCCCCAATATAGTCCGGGCCCCACAAGGTCTGAGGGACAGTGGACCGGCCCCCTGCTGAAAAAGTGTGCTGACCCCTGTTATAAGCATTGAAGGGTACTTAAGAGCAGGGCTGAGGAACCTATAGAGTATAGATCCTTCAGGTGTCTGGACCCCCAACTCCTACCAGCCCCTTCCACCTGTCAATCCAAAACATGTAATTGATACCTGCTTGCGACAAGTGACATTATCTAGAGTAAGCAACCTTTAGGTTAAACTGTTCTTGTGTTTGCTGTCTCTTGCATTTCAGCTCCTGTTCCGGTTAAGGCAGATGTGTCTGTCAAAGAAGATAAGGCCAAGGAGTTTTTGAGCAGCTTGAAACGTCAGAAGCGGCAGCTGTGGGATAGGAGTCAACCAGATGTACAGCAGTGGTACCAGCAATTTCTCTACTTAGGCTTTGATGAAGCAGTAAGTGGCAACGTTTTCTATTTTGGAACATCCGAAAAGGCAACTGACTGAAGCCCCCTCCCATTGTTATGTCATTTAATTTACTTTTTATTATTGTTTTCGTCGTCTTGGCGTGAAACAGGGTTTAGAGTATTTTCCTTTCAGATAGAAGCAGGCATGGTCTGGAAAGGGGAGTTTTCTAGTGCTTAACTTGGGTCTGATTATGTGAAGTTCATTGAAGCAGGAGTGGGATAATCCATCCCAGCTCTTAGAACAGAACTGGGAAACCTGATCTGGGCCAGTGGCCAGATCGTCATCTTCCTTACCCTTCATGAGTCAGAACTCTACTGACTCATGTCACTCTACTGACAGGCACTGCCCACCTGTCAGTCATATGACATCACCCTGCACTGCTTGCAAATAGTTTAATGCGGGTTAAAAAGTGCTTTGAGACTCCAGGTACCTACTGCCCATCATCCATCTAAGATGTCAAATTTCTGATTTTGAACACACAACACTGTCAGAGCAGGGGAGGTCGGTGTGTTTTCCTCCTTTTAAAGGAAACAGCAGTTGACCCGATGACTTTAATGCAAAAGACAACTGACAGCATCACAGACATAAGACTGGCAATCTTGTGGCCAATTTTCTCAAGGAAAGCAACAATTTTACAACTTTGTAGATACACAACAGGAAGTAAAAGATACAACTTTTGCACTGTTCAATGCTATATTTAGTAGTATTGGCAGTTCCTGCTTTTTAAAAAGAAAATGTAACAATAAAGGGAAACTTTTGGATAGTTTTCTTCTAAATATTGTGTGGAACAAAACTTAATACAGATTTTGCTCTGGGGATTTATACAGCAATTTGATACCACATATTAAAATGCAGCAATGTATTACAGAATGTATTGTAGTACCTGAATATGGCAAAGGCAAATTTATTGAGTTCCATGGCTGTTGTGTGGTTTTGCTGGACCGGAGAGATATTCTAACAGTAGCTTAAATATTGAGGCTAGGAAAACTACAAAAATGTAAACTACTATATAATTTACCTCCCTTTAAATCTCGTTTTAAATAATTGTGAATCAAAAGTATTCATAAACCTGGGCAGATAAAAAGGTCCAATAATATTAATTATTGCTTTTCTTCATAAGTAACAAGGCACATTGTGCTTTATTTAAAGATATCATAATTTGGATTACAAACAAACAAAACTGGCATCCTTTCATAACCATAAACATTAATGAGATTGTTTTCTTTGGAGTGATATAGCATCATCATAGGCTATGAGCAGTGAAATGAGGTACTACTGTAATAAGAAGTGATTAAATATACAGCAAACATTTCAAGGGTTTGGGATATAGGTCAGAATTTGAAGTTGAGTTGATTTTATAGAATTTCAGAGTTCAAGATAATATGTGAAACTAAAGTTTTGAAACCTCACTGAGCTAGGTAAATTGTTAAAAACAGCCTGTTGAAAACAGAGAAGTATCACTCTTCATGTCTAGGAATTTTAAATTGGTACAAAGTGCTTAAATACAGGGAGGTTTTAAATTTAATGTGAATATTGTGCAAAATGGGTGCCAGTCTAGAGCAGTGAAAATGAGTCGTCAGCACACGTGATGCTGGATAAGCATAGGCTCATAGAATTGTAGAGTTGGGGGAGACTCCAAGAGTCATCTAGTCCAGCCCCCTCCAATACAGGAATATTTTCCCCAGCATGGGGCTCGAACCCATGACCAAGATTAAGGGTTTCATGCTCTTACTGACTGAGCTATCAGCATGATCAGGCTGTGGGTTATGTTTTCAAATGCGAAAGATTGTGCAGGCTTCTAATCAACTTCTTAAATATTGCGCAGGTTTCAAATCATTTTTAATGGTTTGGGGTTTTTTAATCCTAAAGCTTTGCTTTGTTTCTTCTCAGACCCATAACAAAAAACACTGCATATAAAAGAATTGCATGCATAAGTCGATTTGGGTAACAGTATGAATAAAAGAGAAACCTTCCAATGCAATACAGGAAGTTGTTACTATTTACAAAGGTGCTGAACCCTTGTATGGCGAAGTTGCAGCTAGTAGCTAATTGCTACCACTTTTTTTTTCTTGTATGCAGAAATTTGAAGATGATGTCTCCTACTGGTCAAACCTAGGCCGTAGTGGCCATGAATATTACGGTGGTTATTACCATCACCATTATGATGAAGACGCACCTATTGGCCCACGAAACCCACATACCTTTAGGCATGGAGCAAGTGTCAATTATGATGATTATTAATCTCATCTTTCCTTCTCTGGATTAGAACGCCAGGAAGACGGATACCGCCCAAAGGTGCCTCTTACGCTTCTTTGAAATTAACTAGTTTGTTATAAACATTAATAACAAAAAAAAAAGTTATGGAACGTTTTTATATCCACTCAGTAGCATAACATGTATAAACGTTAGCATTAAAATTTCTTGATAAGTATTCCTCCCAGTACTTTTGGTGAAATTATTGTAAGACAGCATGGTTACCTTATGAAATTTCAGTTATCTTGAAGGACAGCAGGTGGCATATGGCTTTGGTAAAATCAATGTGCCCCCCAAAAGTGTGAATTGATAATCAGACTCTAAACATTCATATACCGGCAGAAACAATTGCTTACAGGGTTGCAACAGGAACTTAAGAGCCTGTTGGATCAAGCCACTGACCCATTTAGTCCAGCATCTTCTCAGAGTGACCAACCTCCCAGATGACTATGGCGCACCCGCAAAGGGAACTTGAGCACAACAACACTCTCCCCTCTTGTGGTTTCCAGCAACTGGTATTAAGAAGCATACTTACTATGGAGGTAGGACTATCTTCCATGAATTTGTCAAATCCTATTTTTAAAGATGTCCAAGTTGGTGGCCCTCAAAATAGTAAAGGTAAAGGGACCCCTGACCATTAGGTCCAGTCGTGGCCGACTCTGGGGTTGCGGTGCTCATCTCGCTTTATTGGCCGAGGGAGCCGGCGTACAGCTTCCGGGTCATGTGGCCAGCATGACTTAAGCTGCTTCTGGCGAACCAGAGCAGCGCATGGAAACGCCATTTACCTTCCCGCCGGAGCGGTACCTATTTATCTACTTGCACTTTGATGTGCTTTCGAACTGCTAGGTGGGCAGGAGCAGGGACCGAGCAACGGGAGCGCACCCCGTCACGGGGATTCAAACCGCCGACCTTCTGATCGGCAGGTCCTAGGCTCTGTGGTTTAACCCACAGCGCCACCTGTGTCCCTTGGCCCTCAAAATAGTTTGTCTTTAATCCTACACGTTAGCACCAAGTTATACTGTTATAATAATGTTCTACTACTTTAAATAAAACAGTACAATACTTTTTGTGTAGGGATTTTGCATTATAACTAAATTAGGGGAATATGAATGTGTTAATTAGTACTGCAAATAGCAATGTAGTTTCCTCTGTTTGCTATAGTGCAGAAAAAAATGGACTAGGCTATATAAACCGTAAGTGCCTACTTAACTCATTTAAAATCATGAAATTATCTTTGACTAGGTTGTACTTTATGAAAAGAATTGCTTACAACCTTATACACTGTTACTACTCAAGAGGACCAGTTACTGAAAGAAAGAGAGACCACCAATGTAAGTTTTCTGTAACTCTGTAAATATGCATGAAGGCACAACACACGGTTGCAGCGTTCTTACATGAAAAACTGATATTTGTAAGTTTCAATATTTTATTAAAATAGCATATTCAACCACTGGTAACCAATAATACATTAACTTTCCCCCAGATTGTGCACAACACAGTAGTGATTTAAAATAGCATTTATCCATGAAAGTCAGTGAAAATATTTTCAAATTCAAGTGTGCAACTAGAACTAAACATTTGGGGGGAGAAAACCCAATTTCAAAAGAATACATAAAGCTCTCATACAGAATTCTTTTTATTATAATCCTATAATACTAGATGCCAGTGTTTTCAATCATCTGACAATACTGCTTGCTCTTTTTTTTCTTTATGCATAGTATCTCTCATTTAAAGTACCCACTTTTTATAAATAAATTGGCATTTCCCCATCCCATCTGCAGCTTCACAAAGAAACCAGTAAATAAAACTGTCAAGGACAGTCACAACAAAATGATCTCACAGCAAGATATAAAAACTTGAAGATACTAAAAAAAGGATGCTTCTATCCTATTTTACATAAAAAGACAGATTTAAAAAGTGCAAGGCAAAGATTGCAGTTTTCTTATTTAGGCACATCCACTTCTTTAAAGCAAGCTTCAGAGTGAAATTTCCAGTTTTTCTTCATGATACCTGTTTCGGAAGTCTTTTTAACAAAAGACAAATTATACCTTTCAAACACAAGGAAAGGTTTTCAATTCCTTTCCGACTTAAAGAGTTTTTAGTTATGTCTGGTTCTTCCTTTTTTTATCCTGGCAGGTTTTGGTTTAGGAATATATTGATTATTTGCTTGATATTCCAATTCTTTGCGGAAGTAATGAATTGCTTTATTTAAGCCTTCTTCCAACGGGACCTGTTACCAAAGAGAGACACAGCCGAATAAGTCAAGTTATAAAAGTGCTTATTTGCTCATTGTGATTGTCATACGTATGTCAAACAGGGTTATTTACCGTATTTTTCGCTCTATTGGACGCAGTTTTTCCCCTCCAAAAATTGAGGGGAAATGTGTGTGCGTCCTATGGAGCGAATGCAGGCTTGTGCCATAGCCGCGTGCAACCCCTCCGGCAGGGAGAGGCTGCACGAGGCTATGGCTTCTTTAGCCCTGCGCAGCGTTTCCCGGCAAGGAGAGGCTGCACGGGGCTAAAGGGGAAGGCAAAACAGAGAGCGGGATCCATCCCACTCGCTGCCTTGCCTTCTTCCATAGCTGCGCGCAACCCCTCCGGCAAGGAGAGGCTGCACGGGGCTAAAGGGGAAGCCAAAACAGCGAGCAGGATCCATCCCACTCGCTGCCTTGCCTTCTTCCATAGCTGCGCGCAACCCCTCCAGCAAGGAGAGGCTGCACGGGGCTAAGGGGGAAGCCAAAACAGCGAGCAGGATCCATCCCACTCGCTGCCTTGCCTTCTTCCATAGCTGCGCGCAACCCCTCCAGCAAGGAGAGGCTGCACGGGGCTAAGGGGGAAGCCAAAACAGCGAGCGGGATCCATCTTGCTCGCTGCCTTGGCTTGTTCCATAGCTGCGCGCCACCCCCTCTGGCAGGGAGAGGTTGTGTGCAGCCTGTACGCTGCTCTTTGGGGCTGGGGGGGGGTATTTTTTCTTGATCCCCCCCCCTTAAAACTGGGTGCGCCCTATGGTCCGGTGTGCCCAATGGTGCGAAAAATACGGTATTTAATTTGCTTAATGCATTTACCGTATTTTTCGCTCTATTGGACGCACCAGACCATAGGACGCACCGGACCATAGGAGGGGGAGAACAGGGAAAAAATATTTTTTTCCTTGTTCTCCCCCTCTAAAACAAGGTGTGTTCAAGGTGCATTCACCCGAGCGTGTGGAGCTGGCGGTGGGGGGAAGCGCTGCTTCCCACCCCCAGCCTCAAAGATCCCCGAAGCCTTTGGAGCGCAGCGCCCTGCTGCCCTGCAGAGGCTTTGCGCGCAGCCGTCCCCAAGCTAGAAGAGCGAGACGGAGCCCTCCGTCTCGCTGTTCTGGCTTGGGAACAGCCTTGCTGGCCTCTGCAGGAGAGCGGGGTGAATGCACCCCGCTGCCCTGGAGAGGCTTTGCGCCCAGCCGTCCCCAAGCTAGAACAACAAGATGGAGCCCTCCGCAGCGCTCCGTCTCCCTGTTCTGCCTTTCTGCTTAGCGGCGCAGCCTGCATTCGCTCTATAGGACGCACACACATTTCCCCTTAATTTTTGGAGGGGAAAAAGCGTGTCCTATAGAGCGAAAAATACGGTATATCCCACCGTTCCTCCAAGGAGCTCTAGGTGGTGCATTTACAGATAGTTCACCAAATAACTTAAGGCAGCATTTGCATCCAGTGGCAATTCCTGCGAAAACTTAGTAGCTCTGTCAATTGGCCTGTTCATACCTTAAAATCTGTGAAGTAGGAAGGGGTTTTTCCCCCCACCTTGAATGGTGTCCTGGCACCTTTCAGTTGGAGGTGCAGCAGGGCTTTGCTGAGGATTTTCAGCAAAACAGGCAGGCAGGGGAAGCCTGTGAAGATACTCTACCATCTGCCTCCCTGGCCTGAGAATGTGGGGCAGGCCGCCTCTTTTCCTGATCAATGGGGTGGAGATCATGAGTGAAGGAGTAGCCCAAACTCAATCCCTTCCACCCCATGTGATCTCCACGGTATGGAGAGAGTTCATGGGGTTGGGGAGCAGCCTGCTCCTTCGCCCGCACGTGTCTGGGCTGGATGGCAGTTGCCTGCCTTCTCCTGAGCAGGTTCGCTGCACCTTTCCTCTTAGGGAGACCATATGCATCAAGAGGAAAGGCTCAGGCAAGCACTACAGAGCCTGAGATTGTATGAGTGGCATGCGGGCAAAGGAACATTTCCATCACCCCCGCAATCTCCCCTGCCTCCACCACAGTTGCCTCCTGGGGAAAAGAGGAAGACAGACCATGCAAAGCCGGCTGAGGCAGCACTGCAAACAGAGCATGATAGAGCCTGGCTCTCGAGGAGACACACACACCCCAGCCCAAAGATGGGCTCTGGGATGGGTCTTCTCAGAGAGGTGCATTCCCACACCTTTGGGACTGGGGGGGGGGGGAGCACTGGAGGTAGGTAACTGGCAATCCTTAAGTACAACAGTCTCAATTGGCCCTTCTGACTTATTCCTCCTCTACATTATTAGCAAAATACGGAGGTGGAGAGAGGTACACCTCCCTCTTCTATTTCTTCCGCTTTTACTGGACTACAACTCCCATCATCCCTGGCCACGGGGAAAAAGAAGAAGAAACAACTGCTATGGCATGAGTTTGGGACCTCTTCAACTTGTGTCCGCAGTAAAATCTGGCAGTAACCATAGACTAAAGTACTGCATTCATCAAAGCGATAAAAGTTGCAAAACTGTGGAGTGTGCTGGAAGTATCACAATCTCCAGGCACCACCTCTTCCAATAGCTTAAGGCAGGAATGAAGAGTTCCTATAGGAATTTGTAAAGCTACCTGGAAGATGGTAAGTTGGGTTCCCAAAGTTCTCCCTGAGGAGGACTGGTGAGTTTTGAGGGCATAATAAGTGGAATGCCCAACTTTGCCATACCTACCTCTTTCAGCAGATCCAGTTTACTTCCTGCCATTTCCTATGTTGCAGGGGCACTTGCTCACAGATAATGAAAAATGTGACTGGCAAAATGAATAATCAAGCTCCCTCAGAATTTTTGGACTGTTACTCACTTGAATAAACTGGAGCTAGGATTGCAGCAATTATCTATTCTGAGTAAGGAATTCTCAGTCTCTTGCTCCAATACTTTTCTCTTTCTTCTGCCTACTTACAAAATATGCAGCCTAGAAACAAGTTAGCTGCAAGCCAAAACTCAGAAGTAAACCTCAACGGGCGTTATTTGTGTACAGAATGCACACCACTGAACTACCGCCCTTTTATTATTTTATTTAGGTAATTTATAACCTGCTCTTCATTAAATCAACACCAGAGTGGGGTACAACCTAAGGAAGCTCTCTGAAAAAATCAAAACCACAACGATGATAAATTATACATGTAAGAATGTGTCTGAACTAAGGCAGACAGATATTTGTTGCATACTTCTAGCGTTTACTCCCCACTGAACAAAACTATACTAGCTTCTGGGGGCGGGGGGGAATAGCAGAGCTTCACACAGGCTTAATTTCAAACCTACACCCAACCTGCATGCAGACACACACACAAAAAGCATTCTGCTTTCCTACTAGCAGTGCTACTGCTAAGAAAATGGATGTTAAGGATTCTCAAGGCATCTCCGTCCGAAAGGTAGAAAGCACAATTGATCATTACCACTCTATAATGACCTACTGTTCAATAAAACTTGTTTCAGTGGGAGCAGAGTCAGATCCACAAACACACATTTTCCTTCACTGCCTTTGTTAAAATCACTTTCGCTCTCAAGGGCCCCTGCTTATTTGCTCTAGATTTAACTAGCTTAGCTGTTTGTTTTAAAGATGAATACCAGAAGTGTGGCTATTATCTATCAAGGAGCAGCAGCAATATTGATTTTTTTTGGGTGGGGGTGGAGAAGAACTCTTCCCAAAAGGAGGTAGCACATCATGGAAGGAATTTCATTAGATTTGCCCTGCGCAGCAAGGAACACAGAGCATTACTCATTTCTTGATGGTGTTGCCTTTCAAATATATTTGCACACAACACTGTCAACTCTAGAATTACATACCACAGGTTCCCAACCAAGTAGTAACTTGGCTTTCTTGATGTCAGGCTTCCTTTTCTGAGGGTCATCTTGAGCTTCTGACAGAAACTGGATTTCACTTCCGCTGCCTGCCAAAAAACAGCAACACCAAACTCGCAAATATTACAAAGCTACATTGGTTTCTGGTGATCGACTAACCGTTTCAGAAGTCTGAAACAAATCAAAACAGGTAGTTTTCAAATGTCCCCCTATACAGCACGTGTTTTCCAACACAGGCTGAAACAAAGGCTTCACACACCTACAACTCCCCTAAAGTATGGTGTACAAAGTCAAGAGACCACACAGGTCCAGTGCAGTTATAATGCAGCCCCATCATCCTTGCAGTTGGAAACCCAGCAAGTCCAACCTAGCATTAAGCGCAAGTAACAGTTCAGGCAGAAAGTAGCTTCCTTGTCCGCTCCTCCTGATGCACCCCTAAAAATGTTCCACTGAGGTTTGGGGTACCCTGCTAAGTAAGTGGGCTGGGCTGAGGTACAGGGGTACACCATCATGGAAGCTTAGCTGGCTGCAAGCCAGTGTTCTGTGGGCACACAATCTCTTCTGCCCATGTAAATACTTCTCCTTCCTTCCTTTTATCCTAAGTCCCATCCAGCTGTTCTAATTTCTCATCTGCTGAGGTAAGGGAATTGATGAGAGGGCTGGAGTTGCTCCATGTCCCCAGGAATTCCTGCTACCCTTCATAAAGCTGGAAAGATAACAACTGAAGCAGAAAGTATACTATTTGCATACTGTAATACAGTGGTACCTCGGGTTAAGAACTTAATTCGTTCTGGAGGTCTGTTCTTAACCTGAAACTGTTCTTATCCTGAAGCACTACTTTAGCTAATGGGGCCTCCTGCCGCCGCCGCTACACGATTTCTGTTCTCATCCTGAAGCAAAGTTCTTAACCCAAAATAATATTTCTGGGTTAGCGGAGTCTGTAACCTGAAGCATATGTAACCAGAACTGTATTCTGAATCGCACAAGGTGTTAACAGCTGCCCCTGTTCAGCCATTTGCCTCAGGCATGTAAAAAGTGCTGTGGAGGAAGCAAGTATGCGTTTTCTCACTCGTACCTCGTGTGATTCCAATAGTGTGGGGAATCAAAACACCCTAATAGGGCAATAGCATTATTTACCATTAATATTTATTAGTTGCTTTCCTCACAAAAGTGACCCAAAGCAACTTAAAAGTATACCAACCAACCAATAAAAAAACTACTATGAAATTAGGCCTTACAGAACTAAGAGAGGCCTCAAATCCCCGAAACCTTTCAAATTACAGGCCAAAAGCCCAGGTAAAATGGGAAGGTTTCGCCTGATACCTTAAAAAGATAAAAAGCTGGCACCAGGCATGTCTCTCTTATAATTTCCCTCATTATGACTCCAGCCCAAAGTCTGCAACCAAGCAGAAGTGGCTTCCTGGCAGCAGGGTTGCTGCTGCTTACTGGTGCGCCAACTTCGCGGGCGCTACCTTTTGGTTAAGCAGCACTGTTGGGAAGTTAGAGTTGCAGCTCCACCCACCAGGTGAACCTCTTCTCCACTCATGCCGTTCTACTGGATAAACCCCAACGGGTACAAGTATGCAAGCCGTTCCAAGTTTGTTCAGGGCAATTATATGTCATACTTACCAACGAGTTTCTTAATTAACTGGGCAAACTCTAAAATAGAGTGTTCTTCTGGATTCCCCTAAGGATATAAGAAGCACTATTAAAATGACATTTTACCCCCAAAAAAAGAGCTTTATTTTGAAATAAGGTAACTAGCAAATAAAAGGACTAGATCAGGCACAGGCAAACTCGGCCCTCCAGCTGTTTTGGGACTACAACTCCCATGGTCCCTAACAGGACCAGTGGTCAGGGATGATGGGAACTGTAGTCCCAAAACATCTGGAGGGCCAAGTTTGCCTATGCCTGGACTAGATCCTAACTTTTGTGTAGTGAACAGGATGTGGTTTCCTGCCCCCCCCTCTCTGCAGCCTCCTGTGAAGAGCTGTCTTGAGAGTGGGAGTGAACAAACCCTCACAAACAGAATGGCAATTGTGTGAGGTGATACTCAACGGGGAGGAGGAATAGCTAGACGCCCGTGATTCCCCACTCCTTACGCAAATGGAAGAACCCACCACACACCAGCAACCTTCGACCAAAAATGATGTCACTAGTTGTTACCACATTTCAAAGCAGGAGTAAAAGCCCACAGGTAACATTTACAAACACGAGCCTAAACTGCTTAAGGCAATTTCTGTTTCCGTAATACAATCCCGGGAGAGGAAACTCAGGTGGGGAAAGTCGCAGCGTGGAATCTGACAATGCATTAAGATCTTTCCACCAGTGCAAGCCATTCTGCTTGCTGGATGGAACAATCTCTGCTCTCTTCACCCCACATACTGTCCTGGGGGTTCTCCTGACCCCTAAGAGTGGACTTGGGGGGGGGGTGCATGGGTCACACGAGGTGGGGGAAGCCTCATTGTGCCAGCATGTGTCCTTGTGGCTGTTTCTGCTAGTGCATTGGGTTAGCTGAATCTAGCTCAGTCTCTAGCATTACATATGCCGACGTCAACACGCTGCAACGCAGAACTGAACTTATAAATTCTGGCTTGCAAAGGCTTCGCTCACGATCAAAAGCCGATAGTATCTGAAGAGGAGGAAGAATGCCGGTAAATTCACAATGCCGATTGTTCTCAGTGTGCTGAGCATGTTTGTGGCAAAGGGAGGGAGGGTACATCGCTACCATTATTCTCAGAACTTCATAATGCCAAACGCTTCTCACATGACTAGATTCAACGGATTAAGAGAATGGGCACGTAATTCCAACACAGGGTCTTAGACTTAGATCAATGAGAAAAAAGGAAAGAAGAAAACCACGTGCTTACCAAGTTAACAGGACTGCTGACATTGCTGTTCATTAAGGCCACCAGCCCATTCACAAGGTCGCTGGAAAAACAATACATGACAACACAGCTTGAGCAGACTTACTTCCTCACGTGTTTTACAGCCTGACTGTCCAAAATGCTGATTGGGGGGGGGGGGGAACTGTGCGGCAGCAACTTTAACAGCCTTAGGTGGGCTTCTAGCAGAGCACATTATGCACTGGAGCAATGAATTTCTGCCTTATCCATTTCCATACAGTACCAAGCAGCAGGCGAAAACAAGATGCATTCAAGGAGCGCATTGAAGGAACCATGTGAACAGTTCACATCCAATTTAAAAGTACTAAAAACTGATTTAAAAAAGGTAAAGGTAAAGGTACCCCTGCCCGTACAGGCCAGTCTTGACAGACTCTAGGGTTGTGAGCCCATCTCACTCAAGAGGCCGGGGGCCAGCGCTGTCCGAAGACACTTCCGGGTCACGTGGCCAGCGTGACATCGCTGCTCTGGCGAGCCAGAGCCGCACACGGAAACGCAGTTTACCTTCCCGCTAGTAAGCGGTCCCTATTTATCTACTTGCACCCGGGAGTGCTTTCGAACTGCTAGGTTGGCAGGCACTGGGACCGAACAGCGGGAGTGCACCCCGCCACGGGGATTCGAACCGCCGACCTTTCGATCGGCAAGCCCTAGGCACTGAGGCTTTAACCCACAGCGCCACCCGCGTCCCTAGAAAAACTGATTTACTTGACCACAAACACAATCGGTGTCTGCCCTCTACTTAAGTATGCAGTGTTCATTAATCTGGGCAGAGAATTCCAGTAGTACTGATTTGTTGTTTTTTAAGAAAACTGCGCTTTCATGTCTTTGTCGCACTAAATTTGGGCATGTGCAGGATGGGACAAATACTGCTACTCAGCTACAAACCTAGGGAAATCTGACTGCCCTCTCCTCCACCTCAGTTTCCAAATTAATCAAGCTGCCGCTGAATAACAATAATCAACTAAATTATTTAAAACCTCCGGAAAAGTCATATTTGACTGTAGCAGAATTTTATTATTATTAAAGTTTTTTTATATATATATACAGCAAGATAGAAAAGGGAGGGAGGAGAAAATAGGGGACTATAGCAGCACTTTAAAGGTTAAGTAATCTACTGTGCCTTTTGTAGACTAGAGCCTACCACCATTGTCAGTGCACCATCATCTTAAAAGCCCCGCTGGCTCAAATCACTGGTTTCTAAATACAAATTGCATATCCATTGTGCAAACACAAGATGGCAGCAATGGACCGAGTCCTCTAACACGATCATTTTTCAACTCAGAAATATAAGCTACTGTCTTCTGAAAACCCGCACTTCGGATTTCAGACTGCTAAGGCAGCTATTTCCTACTTTAGTGTCTGCTATTCTGTTTTTAACAAAATTTGACGTTTATTTAGCACCACAGTGGCATTCAAGACACTGGAAAAGCAGAAGATACTGGAAGGAATAGGATAGTGCTGGGTTTTTATTGTAACCATCAGTAGGAATCCTAATCTGCGTAAATAATGTAATTGGGATTTTATTTGTATCCTGCCTTTCTCCGGGTGCATTTTAAAGCTTACAAAGCTGGGATATGCATCTATCTGTGTCACCTTATGTGGACAGAAGTTCTGCCAGAGTATGCTCTGCATTGCAGGGGATCCTGGGTTCAAACCATGGCTTATCTTGCTAAAAAGGATCTTTGGGGTGATGTGAGAGACTTTTGCCCAAGACCCCGCAGTCAGTCAGATTAGATAATAGAGAGGTGGAACGATTGCAGCTTCTTAAAACTCAACGAGGCAAAAGGACGTTTGCTGAAACAGGACTACTGTTTCCAGTGTTGTCCGCAGCCCCTTTTCTGACGTTAGCCTCAGTGGGACAAAGGCTATCATATGTCCAGTTGTCAAGAGGCAGGCAGAGCTAGAAGGAACTCCAATTCCAAATTTCTCCCAACGGTTTATGGTTCTAAACGCATTGTTTTTTAAGGCCAGGACCAAGGTATTAATGTTGTTCTGGGCATAATTTTGTGGGAGTCATCAGGCAACAAGTGATGATGATGCTGCATCATTTTTTAATCAACATTTACACTGCTGTACCTATGCTGTTTTCAAGTCAATGTCTTTTTCTTTCATTCAGAACTACCTATGTGCCCATTGATAAAATGGCAGCAGAAAAAATGGAATCGCGATTGATCATGCAGTTACATCAAGATTCCCTTTTTGCATGCCGATCTAATCGAATACATACAAGTATTTGCATGCATCAGAAGCTAATGAGAAAGAGGGGGGTGCAGAGGAAGGCATGAACTGAATACCGCATTAAAAAACAACAGCAACCCTGTGCACGTGCCAATTACAAAAGTAACTGAAGAGCTTGTCCAAGTTAAATCAGAAAGCAGGTGAAACACAGGAAACCCACAGAGCTCTTAAGGAGGCTCTATTTCGAACTGAATTGTGCAGAGAAAAAGGCCTGCTCACACAAGGAGTCAACCTTTGTTATGGGATGGAGAAATAAACTCAGTGTAACATTGCACGGTCCCATTCATGAAACAAAAAAGAATTCACTACTCCCACGCGAGTAGTGCTTTTCACATAAGTAGTGCTTTTGCACAATCCAGTCTCAGAATCCACTGGACAGCAGCTGTTTTGTGACGCACACTAAAAGTTTAAGCAGGGGCTTAACTATGGATTCAAATTATTCTACCTTTTCCAAGCTTTCAATGCAAGAAAGAGGCATTGGGTTTGAAAGGTCACAGACTGCTACCCTTTATGTTCTGGTTTTTAAGATAGAAGAAATCACACATTGGGATAATGGGCTGCAAGCTGTAAGGGCTGAGAAATACTGATCTGTAGACTTGGGATAGTTAACAATGCAGAGGAAATAGCAAAAAGTAAACATTCTGACATCACTGCATGACTAATGTTGAAATACGCTTTTCTCTTCCCCAGCACTCCACATTCATTCTTCTTCTTTTTTTGTTCAGTGTCCCTTCCTCAGGTATACTGAAACAAGGAAGGTGAAACAAACGTACCTGACATACTGAAATGCTCTGGTTTGAGTCCCAGGCCCATATACCTAGGGGGAAATAAAATAAAATGAGTATTACTGATAAGAAGTATCAATATGTCCATCACTTTTACTGATAAACACATAACTCCTCTCCAATTCGTTTGTGACAAGTGTGTTGAATGCAAAATCTGTCCTGGTCTGATCTATAATTTGATTATCTATGGCTAGATGCACAGGTTAAACTAGCTCATATACACCTCACAAACATTTTTATAGTCATAGGTAAAGGGACCCCTGACAATTAGGTCCATTCGTGGCAGACTCTGGTGTTGCGGCGCTCATCTCGCTTTATTGGCAGAGGGAGCCAGCATTTGTCCGCAGACAGCTTCCAGGTCATGTGGCCAGCATGACTAAGCCGCTTCTGGCAAACCAGAGCAGCGCACAGAAACGCCGTTTACCTTCCCGCCAGAGAGGTACCTATTTATCTACTTGCACTTTGATGTGCTTTCGAACTGCTAGGTTGGCAGGAGCTGGGAGAGCAACGGGAGCTCACCCCGTCGCAGGGATTCGAACCACCGACCTTCTGATCTGCAAGTCGTAGGCTCTGTGGTTTAACCCACAGCGCCACTCGCATCCCCCATTGATAGTCATAGGGTGGCATAAATGAGTCTCACCAAGCAGACTGATCTAGCTACAGATTTTATTTCCCTTTCCCTTTTCCCTTTCCTTTTCATAGCATCGCTGCACCAAGTTTTTCTCCACCATCTTTAATGTTCGACTTACAAAACAACATTGTTGTTGTTTTAAGAAAAGGAAGAGTATATTCCAGTTCATATGGAATGAATTTTATTTTTGTTTTGTCAAGTGGAAGGGAACAGATCTTTGTATACGGGTTGACAAAAGGAAACAAGATTTGAAGTCATTCCCTGCGCCTTTGCTGACGGTTTGCAGAGTTGGAAGAATTCGCACCCTTTTTCTTTTCCTGGGGCTAGCTGAGCGACTGGTAACATCAGTTTGTGCCCTAGCAACAGTCTTCTGAAAACACACACAGGCTACAAGAGCGCTGCTTGTACACTGTTGTTTGCCAGAAAGCAAAGCGTGTCAATCTTTAGCAGTTGTCTGGAGTGAATCTCATGAGATTTTACTGCTCTTCAAAATGCACATCAAAATATCTTTGCAGCAGAGCCCTCCTGAAAAAAAGTTTGTTATTGACTTTACAACACATTCCAGCTCTGTCCTACTAATATAAAGTATTAATGTAACAACTGGTCATGAAACTAATCCACTATGGTCACTAAGTTAAAAAAAACAACTTAATAGGAAGTTTCATTTTCTTATTTTTACTGGGTGGTACCCAATAGTGTTGTACGGACGCGGGTGGTGCTGTGGGTTAAACCACAGAGCCTAGGACTTGCCAATCAGAAGGTTGGTAGTTCGAATCCCCGCGATGGGATGAGCTCCTTTTGCTCGGTCTCTGCTCCTGCCAACCTAGCAGTTCGAAAGCACGTCAAAGTGCAAGTAGATAAATAGGTACCACTCTGGCGGGAAGGTAAATGGAGTTTCCGTGCGCTGCTCTGCTCTAGTCATGCTGGCCACATGACCTTGAAGCTGTATGCTGGCTCCCTCAGCCAATAACGCGAGGTGAGTGCCGCAACACCAGAGTCTGCCACGAATGGACCTAGTGGTCAGGGGTCCCTTTACCTTACCCAATAGTGTCAACTTGACGGACAGAAAGCATCTGTCTGTGGGAGACCAATTCCCCCTAGTTCCTCCCTTTAATCTGCTCTAAGCATCCAGGGAGCCCTGAACAGATTTAGGGAGGAAAATCTTCAAAGGTTGTCCCCTTTCATATTGTATTGATGGATGCCTCTCAGCAGCAGAGCCACCACTGGATACAAAAACAGTAACTCAAGCACCCAACTACCAGATGCTATCTCATAACACTAGACATGATTAACACATACATCCTTGCCATTTCTTGACTGTAGCATTAAGGGATGGCTGGATGCATGAATAGCTGTCACAGATAAATGACCACAGTTACAACTGCCGGGTTACCCAATATCAACTCAAGGTCCTTTTCAATTGGGACAGTTCATACGTTTAGCAAAGAGGTATTTCATTTTGGTAAAAAACCAACAACAGTGTACATGCATGTTTGAACAAGTCCTGTGTGGAAAACAAATAATTATACTGAAGCTCTATTTTAACTCCTGTTGATAGCCAAATAAATTAGCTGATGTTACGGGGTTTTTTCCAAGCAGAATACAACTGGACATAAAAACGGATTTGTATGGATAGCTGTCTTTTAGTATATTTACTAAGACTGCAATCCTATGCACACTTACTTGAGATCAAGTCCTATTGAACACAGTGAGACTGCACTATAACAGTAACTGAAGACCTGAATCAAACGACTGTCCGTCACAAGAGTTTGATTATGTAAAGGTAAAGGTAAAGGTACCCCTGCCTGTTCGGGCCAGTCTTGCCAGACTCTAGGGTTGTGCGCTCATCTCACTCTATAGGCCAGGAGCCAGCACTGTCCGCAGACACTTCCGGGTCACGTGGCCAGCGTGACAAGCTGCATCTGGCGAGCCAGCACAGCACACGGAACGCTGTTTACCTTCCCGCTGGTAAGCGGTCCCTATTTATCTACTTGCACCCAGAGGTGCTTTCGAACTGCTAGGTTGGCAGGCGCTGGGACCGAACGACGGGGGCGCACCCCGCCGCGGGGATTTGAACCGCCAACCATGCGATCGGCAAGTCCTAGGCGCTGAGGCTTTAACCCACAGCGCCACCTGCGTCCCTATTTTGATTATGTGGTTCAGCGCAAATTCTTTATCCGGAGAACTTTAAGTTCTGCACCATTTTAAGACATTTTAGTGAACATACAGGACCGTTCAAGTTCAGGGTTCAGGTTCTTAAACCTACACAATTCATACAAATGACATTTCACAAAGCGACAATTTATTTTACTTGGGTCTTCCGCATAAATCCAATGAACAGCAATTGAGTTCAGAGGACAGGATGGTAAATACATACAGTTAAGGGTTCTCCCTGAAGAGCCTGCAGGATGAAGTTACTGACAACTCTGCCATCATTCATGTGCATCCGAGGGCCAAAAGTATTGAATATTCTTGCCACTCTTACTTCTACGCCCTCCTGGAAGAATAAGAAAAAAGCTTTTTGTTTTTTAAAAATGCACTAATTTATTTTTTTAATTCTCTATTGCTACCCTACCCCAGACAGAAGATGACAGTTAACAAGACACACAAAGCCAGCTTCTGCATTTGCTTATGAAAAGGGGGAGAAGAATCCCACATTGCCGTGTTATCTTACGATTTTCATGCCTCTATGCCAGAATAAGACAAAAACATACCCAAATCACTTAACGTGGTTTTAGCATATTCAATACTACCTACATAATATTGCTGTTCTTGGAACTGTTTCTCAGACATCAGTCTTTACCAAGGAGGTCCTAGTTTCAACCAAATGGGTTCCTAATTATTTATTTTTCATCTACTAGACCAGGGGTCAGCAAACTTTTTCAGCAGGGGGCCGGTCCACTGTCCCTCAGACCTTGTGGGGGGTCCGGACTATATATATATTTTAAAAAATGAACGAATTCCTATGACCCACAAATAACCCAGAGGTGCATTTTAAATAAAAGCACACATTCTACTCATGTAAAAACACACTGATTCCCAGACCGTCCGCGGACCGGATTTAGAAGGCGACTGGGCCGGATCCAGCCCCTGGGACTTAGTTTGCCTACCCATGTACTAGACTGTCAGGTGCATGAAACACTTCAAGCAAACCAACAAAACTAATATTGCAGAGTTTGGCCTCTAAGCAAACCATGTTTGGAACCCAAGCACTACCAGGAATAGGAGGCAGTCTATACCAATTGTACAGCATCCTTTCATGCGAGAGAATGTTGGATTTTCACCAGAATCATTCACTCACACCACCTAAGTGACCTTGTATTTCTAGATCGTGTGTTGCAGCTCTCAAGTTCTGAACGTTTTTGATTCTGCCGGCCAAATGTCACAACCATTACCTGCTTCATATAGGCATAGCACATTGTTTCGGCAACCCTCTTTCCTTCGTCGTAACATGCTCTAGGTCCTATGGGATTCACGTGACCCCAGTAATCTTCGTTTTGTGGGTGAACTTCAGGATCTTGAGAGTGGGGGGAGGGAGAAAGAGAGAGGGAGAAAGCGAGAATGAGTTTCACTATTCAGCAGCACAGAAAGGGTTACTATTAAGGTACTCTCTACAGCAGGGGTCAGCACACCTTTTCAGAAGGGGGCCGGTCCACTGTCCCTCAGACCTTGTGGGGAGCCGGACTATATTTTAAAGAGGGGGAAATGAACGGATTCCTATGCCCCACAAATAACCCAGAGATGCATTTTAAATAAAAGGACACATTCTACTCATGTAAACACAAGCTGATTCCCTGACCGTACACGGGCTGGATTTAGAAGGCAATTGGGCTAGATCCGGCCCCTGGGCCTTAGTTTGCCTACCCATGCTCTACAGAGTAGTGAGTACCAGGGTTGAGTCTTAGGGTTCTGTTTGCCACAATATCAATTTCAAGGAAGTGACACTCTCCACCTCTATAAAGCCTTGTTCCTACTGCTGGGGCTGTTTTCATATACTGTTTGGTCCACTGCTGTTGCTCTGATGCCATTTCCCCCATTGCATTACTCCCTGAGTGATCCCAGCCAATCAAGGACCACATATGGGATGCAATGTGAAGACACTACAGAGCAAAGCTTGGGCATTCACCAGCTCCACGAGGGGCAAATGAAGCCCATTCAGAGTAACGTCAATGCTTCCTATAGTCTGTCACATAAGAAGTTATTCAGAACCAGCTGGCCTGGCCATTTTTATTCGGTCTGAAAAGATTTAACGGAAACACACTCAGCTTCTAAAATGCTTTCCCAAGGACTTATGGCTAGAGAAAGGCTAAACTGGGGTAGGAAAATGAATTCAGCATGATTCCCATCCAAGCACCAAAGATCAGCTTGCAAAAAGCATGGGGCTATGAATGTGCCCGCAAACCGCCCTTTTGCCCCCCCCCAATCATTCCTTGCCCCACACGTGATGTCATATATGACATCAGATGTAGGACAGGTGGGTGGGACTTCTTAAAAATGACCAGAGGTTTGCTTACTGCTGGGCCAGAGTAACTCACAGGAAGACACATACCCTACTGATGTCCCATTAGCACAGTGGTACAATAATCACATATTACGCAAGTTGAACATTCTGCTTAATTTGCAGGACCTTCACAACAGGAAAAAACTAAGGCAAATGCAATAGTCCCCAAGCAGGTGGCATCTAAACATACTTCAGTGATGACTTAAGGATACACGTCGGAAACTCCCAAATCAAGGCTTTATGGGGCAGCGTCAACTAAGCCATATTACGCCATGCACTGGTGTAATGCAGTAAAATGTTGAATGCAGTAAAAGTATTATAGGGACCAAAGAATGAAAATGATAGCAGTATATTGAAAAGGTAGAGGAGGGATTGATCCTGGAGTACTGAGTTAAAAGTCACACTATCAAGCCCAGTTATCCATGGAAATTAATGCCCCCTAGATTTTAAAATGAAGATCAAGCTTTTTGTTTGTGTAGGTGAGCAAAAAGGAACATTTCAAAATAATATCTTCATCAAAAGCATAGTAAGATCCATTGACTGCAGGGCAGGGGGTCAAATGTGAAGGAAAACGTAGCAGATGGAGAAAAAGCCTTGCCAGCTCTCCCCGCCTTGCTTAAAACTATGCTTGGAGGCCTCCTCCCTTCAGTAAAAGACTAGCTCCCAAATCAGCCACTGCCACGTCCACTTCTTACCTCCATATACTTCAGAGGTAGATGCAAGAAGAAGCCGAGCTCCAACACGTTTTGCTAACCCTTAAAAGAAAAAAAAGAGGGTGAACTTTAGTGAAAATGAACGAACTCACGCTTATCTTAATTTAATTTTGACCAAAGGGGGCTAAGCAACCAGGAGTTCCACATTCCATTCAGTAGCAGGCTTTGTTGTAAAAGCTTTCAGACCAAAATTTAACTTCTCACCCCAAAAAACACCCTTAAAAACTATGCTTTAAAGTGGCTCTGCATTACTCCAGCAGTGCAGACCTCCTGTAATTTTGCAGAACTGATGTGGAGAGCCTTGTGGCATCATAAGGAGGTTCATTATTGCAGCACAAGCTTTAGCAAGAGTTCGTCTCAATGGGTGCCGTCTTTGTTGTTTTTGCCAAGAGGGACTTCACATGTGGCTTTTGGGGATTAGACCCTGCCTCTGTCAACCTAAACTACTTCACAGGGTTGTTGCGGGGATTAATGGGGAATGGGAGAGCCATGTATGCCACACCTTGAGCTCCTTGGAACAAAAGATGGGACAGAAATGCAAAATGAAATACCCAAAAATGCTTACTCTCATCCTGCCCATTTGGAAGTCTAGCACAACAGGCATGAAAGCATAGTTAAGGATTTTCTGAATGCTTCAAGAAATTCCCTGCTGCTTGGTATAAGACTACAAGCATCCAAAACAGTTAATGGCCTGTCCGCGTCTATATAATAAGGTAAGGATACTACCAAGAACCCCAAATTTCTGCAAAAGGAAGTCAAGAGAATACATCTTTGGCCCGCTCTTAGAACTCGCTGAATAGCATGAAAAGTGACTTGAGATGGTATAGGAATTTATTTGTGGCAAATATCCTGCACTATCCTCAAGTGCCAAGAAGATCTTCTTTGTAATGACATCAGTCCGCATCACTGGGCATATCCCTGGTTCACCCCATCACACTTGTTCATGAAAGTGGCTACCCTGGGACTGAAGGATGGCAAAAATATACTGTTTGACTTCCCTTAAAATTAGGGATAAGGAAACTGTGTAGATCCAGATGCTGCTGGAATACAAATCCCATCATCCCTGGCCATTGGCCATGATGGCTGGACTACAAAATCCCACCATCCCTGGCCATTGGCCATGATGGCTGGACTACAAATCCTATTATTCCCTGGCCATGTTGGCTAAGGTAGATGGGAACTGGAGCCCAACAAACTCCAGAAGGTCACAGGTTCCTCACCCCTGCCCTAAGGCTTGCTGTTTTGGCATGCAAGTACTTAGCTTCAAGTAGGGATACCAACTTGAAACAAAAAGGAATGCCCTGCTGGGGTTTCTAAAGAATATTTAAGTCATTTACAAACAGACATACAGGTGCAAACATCTGGAATCAGGATGCTGCACTTTTCTCCAGTAAAAGTCAGTAGCGATGCACCGTACCATCTCAATGAACGTCATGCTGCTTATTTCACATAATCCATTCACCGACTCACCCAACATGTTCAGCGTCCCTATGGTGTTGGTCTTTAGCGTCTTGATGGGATTATACATGTAATTTGGAGGGGAAGCTGGAGAGGCCAGGTGGTAAATTTGGTCCACTGTGAAACAATGACAAAAAAAGAGAAGAGTGTTTATTTTACACCCACTTAGTTGGGAGATTTAAAAAGGGGGAAGGAGTTGTAGGTATTCAGGGACACTTCCACCATGCCAGATCTCTTGGATGTGGGAACAGAGCCAATGAGAGAACTGAACTGACAGAAGAAAATGGAAGGCAAGGGTCCAAGAGTGAATAGCAGCCCAGATTTGGAGACAATCACTTCTTCTAACTCTCATGAGCAAGAGCCTACTTGCAAGGGTCTACTCACAAGCGAGGCAAGACAAAAGCATGGCTGGAAGGCTGCGTTAAAAGGGCAAAAGGACGATGTTCTTTGGCTCTTCTCTACAAGAGAACCAGAAGCTACTGTATGATACATCTCTCTTGTCATCTGGAAGAGCCCAGAGACCTACAACTTGCAGGCTTGTCCCACTTGTCCTTCCTCACGCTAGTCAAATCTCAAACTCAGCAAAGAATATGTTAAAGAGGTGAAGCATGCAATGAGCATGTTCCTATGGGTGCAGAACTAGGAAGATGGGTATAAATGGGATGAGAATATAAACTTATAATATCATTTTCTTAGTTTAAGAGGAGAAAAACACCACTCCACACGGAACGTACAACCAATTAAATATTTATTCGAAATCCCATTTCACATACAAACGATTTAGGTTTGAATTGTTCCCCTAGACAAATTCTCATCCAATTATACTGAAAATTATTGAAAAACTTTTCTAGTACTAACTTAATCCTTATGGGTTATCGCTGGTTTCTTTTTAACATTTTGGGATGAAAGCTGACTTTCAAAACAATTTTACAGAGAAATCTTTGTTTATAGAGTTTGGCTAGTCAGTTCTAAGGGTGCCATTTAAACAGGCTTATGTGATTTCCGCATTCTGTGGAATTTTTTTCCTTGTCAAAGACACACAGCAAGCACTTTGAACTGTGAAGTATCTTCTTGTTGAGAGAGAGTCACACCGGAATTGCCTTTCATTATACTCAACAAAAAGAAACTATATAATTCATACCCAGCCAAGGCTGAAATTGCGTGCTAAAAACAGGCTGCCAGTTTAATAGCGTCCCACCGGTATTATTTAACCAAAAGCATTTGATTGTACGAGGGAGGTGTTGTAGACCATTAGCAAATTCCAACTGCACAGCTACACCCCCATGATCCAGAAACGAAGTCGTTAGGGGATCTAATTAAACTGGAGTCTGGGATAGGTGGAGAATCTTATTAACCCCCGTTTATATTATAGTCTTGCAAACATGGCAAATGTTTCCCCCCGCTTCTCAAGACAGTGTGTGCCTCCTGTATATTTAGATAAAGATTCATGAAGTTCTGTAGTCTTTCTTAAAGAAATAACTCCAGCTTCTAAAAAGCACTTATCTCATGTATTTTTCGCTCGACAATATCGACAATTACATATGTGGCATGTGTAACCTCAAAAGGCAATATATATAGCATAATTCCAATGCTCACATGCTGGTTTGTATGTACCACTGAGCCAAACCATAGTTTATAGCATGACCAATCAAATGTGTGGGCTTTCCAGTGAAAAGATTGGGTGTGTTTTGCTTCTCTTCCACTCCTGATGTTACGTTACTGAACAGCTGTGAACGAAGCCATGTTTTGGCTTAGTGTTATGTCAGAACCGAGGCTCATTTCTTAGTTGAGAAAATTCATAATCTGGGTTACTACTCATGGTCTGCTTGGGGCACAAGCATGGGTTCAGACATAACACTAAGTCAAACCATGCTTAGCTCACAGCAACAGGTCTAGAGAAGGAGGTAAGCAGTTGTGATCTTTTCACTAGGAGCCCACAGATTAAGTCATTCACACCAAGTAATGGCTTAGTTTAGTATTATAGGCACCGTTTTCTGTTGTTGTTTTTTAATTTCACCCATATTGTCACAGTGTGAAAACAGCATGGGTGAAGAGTTAAAAGGGAAGGGAAGGCAGCAGAGAACTAAACAGCTCAACCTCTGTAATTGCTTGACCATGAGGCTGTTACAGAATCGGAACCAGTTCTCATGTTTCCTAAGGCCACTTGCTTTGTAATGAGCAGATTCGAGAACTCTAGTACATCCACAAGCAATTTTATTCCAGTGTGACTTCAATGAATTCACTGAGGAAGCACAGTATTATGTACTTGTGATGTCAAGATGCAGGTGAATGAATTTTGGGGTGTGGTGGTGGTTGGGAAATAGCCCTTCCCCGCTGTTCCCACCCAATTTTAAATTGGATTAAACTTAGAAAGTGCCTGAAATTAATCAGATTCAAAAAAAGTAAGATGTCTAGCCTCAACGTGCCCCTGGTATCACAGGGTATCTCAAACTAAGTTGTTCCGGTTGTGCAAGGAATCTCATTTGTGCAACAGAACTTCCCCTCCCCATGTTGTCCAAATCTAATGTGGGGATTCCTCACAATCTCCCATCAGACTGAGGGTGAGGTGGGGTGGGGGGGCTACGGGAGGCCCATGGGGAAGGGAAAGGGGTCCCCTGAGTTCTGTGGCAGAAGCAGAAGCCCTTGTGCTCACAGGCAAACTTTGTGTGGTACAACACTGTGACATCGCCCATGGTCCTCCCCTCTTGGCTAACTTTGTGGGTATGGTATCTTCAGCTGCCCAATTCCCGTGAGGACAGTGGTACTTTCCATGCTCCCAGAAGCAACTGCATGTGGACTTAAGGAAAACGGCAGAATTTGCCAGCCACACAGAGGTGGCCATTTACGAGACGACAGAAACAGGTCCCTAATGTTCATGCATGAAGCAGCCCAGCTTGTGTCCTCTCAGGGCACTCACCTTCAATGTAGAGGGGCTCTACGACATCATGATTAATCAGTTCAAAGTTCTCGTGGCCAATCCAGTGTTCCACGTTTCTTTTCCTGCCCGTAAAGAAGTTGTCCACAACTGTAACTTCATGGCCATCCATCATTAGTTTGTCAGTAAGATGAGAACCCACAAACCCTGCTCCTCCAGTTATCTGCATTAGGACAGTTTGCATATAAATGTTTCTTCTCTTTTAAAAGGAAAACACCAGACAAAAAGTCCACAAACATGAAATGAAATCAACAGCAGCTTTCAGAGTTTGTTTTTGTACATCTTGATAGAGGCAGGGGAGGGGGAAAAAATAACTCCATTTTGTTTTTGTTTTAAATTCAGCTTCAGAGTAGTAATAGATACATCTCACTCCTCGCTTCATGCAACCACAGAATTTGTGAGACTCAAAGTTGTTCCTGGGAGGTCAAAAGTTAAGGATGATGCCTCCTGTTAGGTAGGTAAAACAGCATGTTCCAAACTCAAGGAATAGAGGTTTATCCCACGCCACCCTAAATTCACCAGAATAAATGGAAATAAGGAAAACTAGGGAAGATCCACACAGGATTTTCACCAAGGACCATCATGCAAAATGCTTGCTTCTTTTCACAATCCCTTCCCTCCAATAACGGGTGAGAAAACAGCAAGCATTCCTGCAGTGCAGTGTGGTTTGCATCCCATTCTACTTAAATCAGATCTGTCTGGGCCAGGTATAGTCCACGTGGTTCCCCTCCAGATGAACTACAATTCTCATCAGTCGCAGTCAGCAAAGTCATTGGATAGGGATGATGGGAGCTGCAGTTCATCAACATCTGCAAGGCACCAGGCTGGCTACTCCTGGTGTGGATTAACTCAGAGGGCAGGTGCAGATGTCCAGAAATATCAATGGAAGTCTGACTGCAGGTGGTTGCGATGATGGGATTGCCAATTTGACTTACTCCCATGGTTTTGTTTTTTTAAAAAAACAACAACAACCACATCTCCTCTCTGCATCTGGAAAACTTTCATACATCTGGGGAGATATATCAAGGGAGAAAAGTGTTGATCTGGACATCTTTCTGACAGCCTAGCTTTCCATGCAAGGGAGTGTTTTCCATAGCGGTAGGGAGGTTTTCACAGACACAGTTATCACCAGACTGAAGCACGATTTGGGCAAATCTATGGAAAATGCCAAAGTAGAACAGAATAAGTTTAACGTTGGTACACCCTCATTTTCACAATGCGGGTTAGGACCTTGAGAAACATAATGCATCCAGAAGGAATGCATTTTTTAAGCAAATGCTTATTTTCCCTGTGCTGCAATCTTTCCTGCAAGCGTCTCTCATCAACTTAGTGCACAGACAGCGAGCCTGAACTATAGGTCACTCGGTCCATAGCTGGTGCCACTTAAAAGTTCGCTCATTTCACACAACATTCCAAAGGGCGTAGAAAATAACCGAGCACTATTGAACCGCTGAAGAAAACAAATGAGCTTCAGTCTGATGTGGCAACTTCGTAAGGGTCAATTACATAACAGCCAATTTCGGTACTCCGCTAAGGCAATCCAAATAGCAGCTGTGAGATTACAAGTGATTACTAATGCTTTGAACAATTAACAGTGGAAGACTCTTACAGCTACCGAACGATGCACTAACTTGGCTATTTACTTGTTAATTAATATATTCGCAAAAGTGATTCTTACTTCATAATGGGGGAATTAAATTTGCTGAATTCATATATTTTTTAAACACACACCAAGAACTTTTTTTTAAACTTGCCTCACAGGCCAAACAATTTAAAATCTAACTTTCCCCTTATTTGATTCAAATGTCTGACAACAATGTTATCAGTAAGAGATTTGTGTGCAAGAGACTCTATACACCTCCAGCCATTTAATAAAGACTGAGAAATCTTTCACCCACTTTTAAGCTCACCAACATCTCAGAAGGTTGGATTTTACATTCACAATATTGAATGGGTTATACTTCAATCCATGTATCACTTTGCAAATTATTGCAGCCATAAAGAAAGCAATACCCTAAAGTGTCCAAGCAACCTATTATGGCATTGGTCCCACCTGTTCTAACATGAGTTTGACCAAACTGCGGGAGGCAGTGGAAGACAGGAGTGCCTGGCGTGCTCTGGTCCATGGGGTCACGAAGAGTCGGACACAACTAAACAAATGTTCCTTTACACATGCCTTGCTGGGGTGGTGTTCAAGGAAGAAACTGCCTCCCATTGACCTCATCACTAGGATCATTCATGAATTCGCACTCAAAGCCAAGTCAGTAAGCCCAACCATTCTAGAAGTGTTGTGAGGCAACCACTACACCACGCTTCCTCAACTTCCTCTTCCAGATGTTTTGAGACTACAATTCCCATCATCCCTGACCACTGGTCCTGCTAGCTAGGGATCATGGGAGTTGTAGGCCAAAAACATCTGGAGGGCCGAGGTTAAGGAAGCCTGCACTACACCCTTCCCAGTAAATTAAGAGCAGCTTTGCTGGGTCAGAGTGAAAATTTGCTGGATCAGCCTGGAGGAAGGCAATGCTTCTTCACAGAGGCCAGTCATGGATCCAACAGCTAGTTAATCAGAACCCAAGAGATTTGCACTCAATACCAGACCAGAGGCTACAAATAGTAGTCACAGAGCTGCCTATACTGACTGAATTACTTGACAATGTGGTTCTTCCCATCCATAGACGTGACCTTCATGAAAAGAAAGTGTCTTTCTTGAACAACACCACAGCAATTGGATTGCAACCCAAGTGCTTGCTTGTATGAGTAGAAGGGCTCCTGATTTCGTCCGAATCCCATTTTCTGCTTCCCCGCACCTCCTGAAAAACCATTCCTGATGAACACATACTGCACAAGCTACTCATTCTGACTGACACAACCTGTTAAAGGTTAGCACGGTCATTCAGGAAATCTAGGCAACTGTGTGATATGTATCTTCATCCTGATAAAAATAACCTTCTGGGGGTTACCGTTCTCTTCTTCAGTTTAGCATACAGTACATATGGGCTCCCCGGCTGTCTCACATCAAACGCTCACTGCTTAAGATCAGCCTCTTAGGTTGAGCAATCCTGCACTTACAGTCCTGCACTTCTCCCCAGACTGCATTTAAGGGCTGAACACAAGCACATCCGGGAGAGGTGACAGATCAATGGGTCTTCTTGTAAGTAAATGGGTTTAGAATCAGGGTGTCAAAGCATTCTTAAAGCCTCACAAAAATCCTGGGTTGCTACGTATTAGGTTTACTCCACCAAAACTACAAAGCTCCAGTTCTATCAAACAACAGGGTGCTTATCAAAAGGACAAAGGACCACCAAATCTTTAATCAGAGTCCAATGCTGTGCTCACAGTAACATCAACAGAATTTCTGATTCACAGCTTTAACAGAAAGTTCATGACCGACACATTGCTATTAGCTAAGAGTCAATTAGTTTCCATGTCATTTAATTACCAGGAATATTTTAGGCCTGCAGCTCCTACACATTATTTAGTGCAGGGTTTCCCAAACTTGGGTCTCCAGCTGTTTTTGGACTACAATTCCCATCGTCCTTGACCACTGGTCCTGCTAGCTAGGGATGATGGGAGTTGTAGTCCAAAAACAGCTGGAGACCCAAGTTTGGGAAACCCTGATTTAGAGATTCAGGACAGCCAACGTTCTTCTCCTGGTGTCAACTGTTCATTTGGCTCACTTTCCCAAAGGTTTTCTAGAAGTTTGACACTGAGCAATTCTGCCGTTATCAGCTGCTCAATTTCACCTTTAAGGAAAACTACATCATCATCATTATATTATTATATGTAGAAAATAATTTCATCATGTGGTAGCAGTTTCCCATGTGATATATGCACATGTGGCTATTTCTAAGAATGTGCAGGTAGTGTGCATAAAGACTATATACACGCAGACAGGCATGTACAGTTGTACCTTGGAATCTGTTCTGGAAGTCCATCTGACTTCCAAAACGTTCGGAAACCAAAGCGCAGCTTCTGATTGGCTGCAGTAAGCTCCTGCAGCCAATCGGAAGTCCTGTCGGATGTTCGGCTTCCAAAAGTAGTTCGCAAACCAGAACAGTCACCTCCAGGTTTGTGGAGTTCGGGAGCCAAAACGTTCGACTGGCAAAGCATTAGACTTCCAAGGTACGGCTGTATTACGCATAGGATTCAAATTGCTTCTGGCATGAAGTCCCTTTCACGCAAGCAATTCTGCCTTGCAATTTCATCCTGAACTAGACGGCTGGACGGCTGAAGTAGGTTGCCTCCAGCACTTAGCAACCACAGCTACTCTGCCTCCAATGTCACAGCTAACAGCACTCACAGATTTGTCTAAGCCTTTTAGAAACCATCCAAGCTGCCACCGCAAACTCTGGCAACTACCGTATTTTTCGCTCTATAAGACGCACCAGACCACAAGACGCACCTAGTTTTTAGAGGAGGAAAACAAGAAAAAAAAAAATTCTGAATCTCAGAAGCCATAACAGCAAGAGGGATCGCTGCGCAGTGAAAGCAGCGATCCCTCTTGCTGTTCTGGCTTCTTTGATAGCTGTGCAGCCTGCATTCGCTCCATAAGACGCACACACATTTCCCCTTACTTTTTAGGAGGGGAAAAGTGAGTCTTATAGAGCAAAAAATACGGTAATTCAATATACCTTGAGAGTATATTTTGCCAACATTTGTGCATTTTCAAACAGCTACCAGCTTTTCCAGGGTGCCTCACTGCTGAATTTCTATTCATTTACGGTTATTGTGGAGGGGAGGGGGCCTTTTCTGTGGTGGCACCCCATTAAAAAATGTCATCCCCAAGGAGCCTCGCCTGGTGCCTACTTACACTCCTTTGAGCACCAGTTGAAGACCTTGATACTTCTTCAGGTGTTTTAATCTTTTAATCTCAGGTGTTTTAATCTTTTAATCTCAACATTCCAAAAATCTGAAATTACTGGAGATGTTCAGAGTTTCAATTTTCTGGTGCTTCTGAGAGCACATTGGTTTTAGCCTCTGCTGCTGTCTTCATTATGATTTTTTATTTTATGGTTTTGTTTTACATTTACTGTTAGTCACCCAAAACTTCCACTATGGGCCAGCATATAAATATTGTTATCAAATGAAAAAACCACACTGGAAAAGCAAGACTGCTGAAATAAGTCAAAGCAAGGACCAGCATGAAGAACATGTTTTGAAAAATTATGCCAGTAAGAATCACTCCCTCAAATTCTGAGTTGAAGTCTATTGCCTGTATTTTGCGTTTTAATACAGGAAACTATGTTCTTTCTAACAAACTTTATCCTCCTCATTTGTGTTCTTTTATTTTTCTCTCCCTTTTGAGGTTTCCTTTGGCTTCTCTTAGCACACAATCCATTCCCACTTAGCTGCAACAATACCACAGTGTCTGTGTGCTCAGTCCAGAATTGGGTACTCAAATATTGATTATCGCTTCTTAATGATGCCATCCTTAGGACTATGTCCAAAATTTAAAATTACATTAGGAAGAGCTAAAAAGCTAACACAAGTACACTGAATTTTCTTTTCAATGTGTGCCATGCCATAAAGAGAACGGCCAGCTTGTCGTTTCTTCTCAATAAACCTATGCACAAATTTAGGTCACTGATTAGTTCTGAGCAAGTTGCCAACTTACCAAAATTCTTTTACGATCCTTTTCGGATAGGAACTTCACTGGCGGGTACTTCTGAGTAAAACTATGAAACATTTCAAAATTGAAGAATGAGAAATTTCAAACCTTATTGAAGCTGGAAGACTTATCCCTGGCACTTGTGTTTATCCTACGATGCCTAGTAAACATTACATAACAGAATCACAGACCATTAACTCCTGGAAGCCAATACATATGAATTTGTACAGTGGTACCTCCGGTTGCGAACGGGATCCATTCCAGAGGTCTGGCCGGATCCCGAGGTTTTTGCAACCCGAGGAGAAGCAGTAGACCGCTTCTGCACATGTGTGTGTGGCGAAACACTTCCGGGTTTGCCGCTTTTGCAACCTGAAGTTTACATTACCCAAGGGTAACGTAACCCGAGGTGCTACTGTACGGAGTTGTATCCAACATTTGACTTAGGTGATCAAACATTATAGCCGCCTTAGAAGTCACTAATATCGAATGCCGTGGCATAAAGCACGAGTTCTTTGTTCACACTGTGAACTGATCTGCAGCTTCTCTCACTTATCTTCCTGGATGAAAACAGGAATACAAAATGCTCCACTGGTACACAGTGTTGGATGCCAGATGTACCACCAGTCTGCAATAGTACATTCTATTTTAGGCTACTTTTAAATATAAACATGCAATGAAAGGGAGGCGGGGAGAGAAGGTGGTGACAATTCTAAATATCTAATTAGGTCACGGTGACTTTAAAAAATAATAATTTAAAACTCCCTAGACTGTTGAGGATTTAAACAGCTACCTCCCAGTCATTAACATATCCTTTATTCGGGAAAGGTACTCGAGAAGGTTGTAGCCATAGAACCATAGTCACACTTAGATCAAGAAAATTTGCATTCATTCATTTCAACCTGGTTTCAGCACCGACACAGCTTTGGTTGCTCCAGCACTGAGAGACACACAGGGGAGTGTGCCCTAGTTAATTCTCCTTGATCTGTCACTACCTGCAAAACCATTTCCAAAGAGTTGCATTAAGCGAGCTATGGTCTGCTCCACTGCTGCTGTGCTGTGGGGTCAAGCAAGGTTTCACTGTGTCCCCAGTGCCCTATGTAACATCTATCTGAAGCCATTTCAGTCGCCGTGGCTTTTAGAAGATACCTTTTCTCCAGTTCTCGGATCTTCTCTCTTAAAGGCGCGACAACCTAAAGGCAAAAGCGACAGTTAACACCCAGTGTGGTTTCCTTGCATCAATATATTTCCCCGTAAGAACAACAAATCAAGATTTGTTTTTAAACTACAGATCATAATTAAAAGAGGAGAGAGAGAGCTTTCACTGTGATCCTGGGTTCAGACAATACCCCACGCCAAACTCTTTCTTAGTTGCCACACTGAGCTAAAGCACAAGGGAAAAGCAATGTAGATGCTATCTCCTCCTTGGGAACCAGCACTTTCACGTTAAGCCACAGTTTGTAATTTAAAATAAAAATGTTCATTGAGAAAAATACAAAACTTACTATCAAATATATTTCTTATTCAACATTAATCAAAATAAGATAAAGACATAGTGAAAAGGGGGGGGGGAATGAAGAGGGAGATAATTGCTGAATGGTTTCTTTAAATGTAAAGGTTCATCATTGTTCCACCCGATGTGTATGTCTTTAAGGGGCCAGAGCAAAATAACGAGACCCAGCTTTACAGCTGTGAAACATAGCAGGTGCTGCTCAGTTGCATTGATTAAGCTGTGTCAGCATTTGGGTGTAGTGTATAACGAGCAGCACCTAGCTCTCCCATTACCCTGGGGGATGGGTTGGTGGTTGGGTCATATTTGTTGTTGTTAATGTATTTAGTGTAAAAGGAGTTTTTGTTTTTGTTGTTAAAACCTTGTTTAAGTTATTTTTGAGTCCCTTTTTAATGCATGGTCTCCCCAGCAAGCTCTCTGCAGCGCTACTAAACTGCAAATAGCCAACAATAATAAGAAAGAGAAAAATTCTTAGGAGAAAATAGAAAAGATAAAGTTCGGAAACTAAAGAACTTCCAATTCTTCATCTGCTATATATAAACAATATTCACTTCATCCACCCCAATATAACACCCAACAAAACCACTTTCTATGAACAAACTTTATCTTCAATCCCCAAATCCAAGCGTCATTATTTCCTTTTTTCACACAAAAGTCTATGAGAGGTTTCCAATCTTTAGTCATAATCAAATCCTTATAGACCAGCACATGTAAGGTGGGGTACAATAATTTAAAACCAATCTGTAGTAAATGTTAACACTGACTTTCCCCTGATTAAACATGTCAATTTTGCTATCTCAGCTAAGTCCATTAATTTTGACAACCATTCTTCCATTGTTACATTAAGCCATGGTTTAGATTAGCTTTACAAGATGACACAGCCATAAAGAATTGAGGGGTGGGTGCTGCAGTCAGCTGCATATTAGCACCACTGAAACTAAGATAAAGAATGCCAACAGGAAACCAGCATTTTACTCCCATGACCCATTTCCTGACATACACTGGGAGCAGACATTTGGTGTGCAAAGAGAAGGAGGTTGCATTATTTTGGTTGCATTATTACTGCGTTTATATATTTTACGAACACTGGTGAATGTGTTACTACCCACCCACAAAGGCTGAGGACATGGTGGGGGCAAACGGAAGTTGTTTTATATATATTATTATTTACAGCTAACAAGTAGGATCTCAAAGTATGAATGTTAAAGGAAGACATCTAAAAAGCAACACATTGGTGTGGAGCTGAATGATTGTGAGCTTTGGCAACATTTGAAGAGAAGAAAAACAAAACTGGCAGCTCCACCGAGGGGACAGAATTGAAAGGAAAGAAGGCCGACACCGAAAGGAAAACAGTGGAAGTCTGCAAAATGCTGACTGTGGGGAAAGCAAGGATTATAATACTGGATATCTAGCATACTGACCTCTTCAATCTTATTTTCTACTTTCTGATCACTATTATCCTGGATAGACCTGTTAGGAAGAAAACCATAAGGAAAACTTTAAAAATGGCCAAGGATCCATCAAATCCAGCAATAGAAGTTCAGCTAGATAGAGTAAGCCCTCAATTTCCATGGGGATGACTTTACGGGAATCGCACCTAAAGCCCCAAAAATGGGCATAGTCATTTGGTGCAATGGTGGGTGGGATTGCCAAAGTCTCCCCCCCACAAGAAGCTTGCTCCCCTTTTAAATCTTGTTTTAAAAAAACAATGCCAAGCATGTAAAACTGAATGCGCACAAGTTAAATGAGAGTAAGTTGCAGACTTACTGTGGAAATTGGGGAACCTAATCTGGCCCTCCTGATGTTGTTGGACTCCAACTCCCATCAGCCTTAGCTAGCATAGCCAATTGTCAGGGATGATGCGAGGCAGAATCCAACAACAACTTCCAATTCCTTCTGCCACACCTAAAGAGTACAAAACTTAGTTGGGAAACCCTACATGGATAGAATCACCAAAGGGGGAAAACCCTCCACAAGTATTGCTATGTTTGCAAACTGTAAGGATTGTTTCACAACATAGGTCAGTTTTCCCTCAAACTTGTTGTTTGTTGGACTACAACTCCCATCATCCCTGGCCACCAGTCCTGCTAGCCAGGGATGATGGGAGTTGTAGTCCAACAACAGTTGGGAGACCCAAGTTTGGGGAAACGCATTGACACAGCTGCATAGCATGTAGGATGCACACAAAGAAAAACTCCTGGGTTCGTGCAGACCCAGCTCCTGCGCATAGAATGCTGTGTGTGATCTGAAGCTTAGGTCATGCACACCTTTGCATAAATGCTATCCCAGATATGATGCTCTATAAAAAGTGTGGGAAGCCCCTGAAAGTGATAAGTCAATCCTGTGCCCTTTCATACACCAGAAACCTGTGGCTATATATGCCCTTGTTCTGGAGTAAGAGAATTGGAGTAAGAGGAGTGATTAACCTCTGGCCCTCAGTGGTTGTCTGCAACCGCCCATCATCCCCAGTTGCTGACCATGCTGGCAGGGGATACTGGGAGTCAAGAGTCCAGCAACTTCTGAAGGGCCAGAGGTTAGCTACTCCAGAGTTAAAACTGTTTTGTTACCTTAAGAGTCGTTTGTAGAAAAGGTTCACTGGGTGAAACCATATCCACAGCTGAACTTGTTTAATCTTGTGGGTTTCAAGTGCTGATAACACAATCAGAGCCTATGAAACCCACACAGTTATATGGGTTTTCTACAGCAAAGAACCCAGCTCACTTTCAGCCACAGGATTAGCACCAGTAAATGTTTATTTTTACCAATGGAGTAATCCAATCTGACTCTCCACTTACAACGGGAAGCAGGAGTGGCCTTTTTCTTTCTTTCTTTGGAAGGAGCATACAGTTATTTTCGGAAACACAGTTCTGCTGAATGCAATCTCGTAATAATTGATAAAGCTTTTTGGAACACGGACTGCAAAGCACACACAAAAGAATTGGGGCTTGGGAGTCAAGGATAGAGTTGTATCTAATACTGTGCAAACAGACAGGATGTATCCTCCCTCTCCTCTTCCTGCACGCCCACAAATTCTGCTCCAGACAATCCCCCGGAGCAGATTTTTGAGGGTGCAAAGGAAGAAGAGAAAGAAGTTTCATTAGACAAGCAGAAGTCTATAGGGTGAATGGAATGGTTAACATTGGACAAGGCCCATAGTTTTTGCAAAGACGACAGCCGCAATCTCTTCCCCACTCCGATAAACTTCTGAAGGACATTTGCATGGCTAATCCCAACAGAGATATTGCTCAAAGAGGCACGCTCCTTTCAAAAACAGCAGCACGCCACTCGTATATTATCTCCAGCATAAAAAATGCTCCTGTAGGACGCATGCAGTGCCTTCACTAATGACAAGTCTACCACTGTTGTTCCCGAGTTTGCACCCCAGGAAGGAGAAAGGGGAAGAGACAGTAAATTGGGGGGGGGGGGGCAGAACAATTATAGGGCCTTGTCCCACACTTGTGGATGGGCCTACCCATTTTCAAATGCCACTTTTTTTCTTCTCATGCCAAAAATTTGTGGCTGACGACAACATTTTTAATCAGAGAAACTGAATGTTTCCCGTTATCTTCCATTCCATGGAAGAAGGAAAGGAAGGTTGGGGGAAAAGATACTTTTTGTTGTTGTTGTTCTGACAGAAAGAATAATTCTACTTCACAGACATACAAAAGGGAAAAAAGAAGCACTCATTGTTACCTCATGTTGAGTACATTTCCCCATACAGCTGTGGGAAAAGAAGGAGAAGAATGAATTAGTGTTGCTTGAAAATATTTTAAATCAATTCAGAAGACATTCATTTCAGGTATTAAGGAGGTGAGCTTCATTAGGGTAAGAGCAGGTATTCCAGAAAACAAGTCATATTGTATATATCAAATGATTATAGGACTATTGGGATGCTGAAATATCGCAAAATAATTAGCCCTCCCAAAGTACTGAATGTTAATTGTCACAGTCAGGAAAACATTCAGCATCTCAAGCTGCAACAAGCTTCAGGTAGCCCAAATCTGGATGTGCTTAATATACTTCTCCTTCACAAACAAATTACTTCACAGAAGGTTTCCAAGTAGGAAATAACGTACAAGACGTATATTATCATCACATACAACAATCATACTAGACTGTTCTGTGAAACTTCCCACAGGCAGCCGCAGGGACACAGCGCATTCAATCCTTGCCGCCAGGTGTCCCCTGCTCCTGGTCCAGAAGAACAAGGACCCCTGGGAGGAAGAACTCATGAGGTAAAAGAAATGCCAGCCTGGCCCCAGACATTGGGTTCCTTGTCCACAAAGAACCCCAGCTGCTCCAAGAATTGCAAGGTGTGAAGCAGCTTCGGCTTCTGCTGCTGGCCAGAAGACCAAAGTCACCTTCATCCCCCTCAGGAACTCACACCATTGTAGTCAAGGAAGAATGTCAGATAGATACAAATGCCTGCTTACAGTTCCCTAATTTATTCTGGCATTGTCAAAGGCATTTCTCTTCTCTGTGTTTTTTCTCCTCTGCACCTCCCTTGTGCAGATTGCCTCTTCAGTTTACAAAACCTGAGAGTTGGGCCTGGGTCTCATTTTCGCATCTGGTAAAGGTAAAGGTAAAGGAACCCCTGACCATTAGGTCCAGTCATGACTGACTCTGGGGTTGCGGCACTCATCTCGCTTCATTAGCCGAGGGAGCCAGCATACAGCTTCCGGGTCATGTGGCCAGCATGACTAAGCCACTTCTGGCGAACCAGAGCAGCGCACAGAAACAGCGTTTACCTTCCCACCGGAGCGGTACCTATTTATCTACTTGCACTTTGACGTGCTTTTGAAGTGCTAGGTTGGCAGGAGCAGGGACTGAGCAAGGGGAGCTCACCCCGTCGTGGGGATTCGAACCACCGACCTTCTGATCGGTAAGCCCTAGGCTCTGTGGTTTAACCCACAGCGCCACCCGCGTCCTTTCGCATCTGGGCTGTGCCTATTTTAGGCAGTACTGTATTGAAATTTTGACCGTCAACGGCTACTGAGGGCGGGGGGACCATTCATCCATTCGTGAGGAATGGATGTTTGTGAAGCACTTGTCTTGCTCCCTGGGTGCTTTCTCGTTTAGTGGTTTCACATGGAAATATTCTACATATCGTTAAGAGTGGCCAACTCCTTTCTCCGGCTGACGGTTACGTTCACTGTTGGCCAATGCTTCCCATGACCCAGCATGGCCAAAGCAGAAGTGGGAGCAGCTACCCCACATTCTCTCTTGTGCATGCAGACATGAGTGCAGAGCACAGACGTGAAGACACAGAGCAAAAAAAAGGTACAGGACCTCAGGATGGTTAAGTCCAATCAAAGGCGACTATGGGGTTGCGGCACTCATCTTGCTTTCAGGCCGAGGAAGCCGGTGTTTGTCCACAGAGAGCTTTCTGGGTCACGTGGCCAGCATGACTAAACTGCTTCTGGGGCATCGGAATACCGTGACAGAAACCAGAGCACACAGAAACACTGTTTACCTTCCTGCTGCAGTGATACCTATTTATCCACTTGCACTGGCATGCTTTCAAATTGCTAGGTTGGCAGAAGCTGAAACAGAGCAACGGGAGCTCACTCCGTCACAGGGATTCGAACCGCCGACCTTCTGATCGGCAAGCCCAAGAGGCTCAGTGGTTTAGACCACAACGCCATCCGCTTCCCATAGATTCAGAGCACCCCACCCCTGCTCCTCTACCAACCATCTGGGGAATGGGGAGTTGGTTTTTCCGTACTATTGCAGTTCTGGGTGGAAAGGTATGTCTCTGCCTGGCTGTGTTAGAAACTCAGATATACAGTCACTGGGGTGGGGGTTTGCCTTCTTTGAATTCTATGGTTTTACATATCAGGACAGAATCATCTGTTCCTTAGCAGGTCTTAAAATTAGGTAAATGCAACCTCAGATGAATAACAGCACGTGGCATATTACACCGCGTGATGATTTATCATTAAGTTCTACTATGGATGAGTGGGTTAAAGATATACAAGAAATGCAAGCAAGCTTCCAAACACTTCCTGGCTCTGAACGTGACTGAAAACAGAATGCTACCTGTTTCTTATTTGTCTACAGACAAAATAGTATCAAATGCATTTTAATTAGTGTTTTTGCATTTTAAAAATCCTTTGTTGTTTTAAGCTACTGATCACAGTAAGAGCACCCAGAAACACTTAATTACTTTAAAACTATTAAGAAAATATGGGAGAAAACTGAAATAATCATCTTCAGTAAAGTGTGATTTTATTCTTTCGATGATGGTTTTATAATTTTAACAAGCTGACCATTATGTGCGAAAGAAAGCAAAAATTCCAACCTTCTCTTTAGACACAGTAAACATTCAAATTCTTTGGGTCCTGATTAGGCTTATTTGAACAGTGTGTGTGTGTGTGTGTGTGTGTGTGTGTGTGAATTTTAGTATGTTCTATGGCCTTGTAATTTAAAATTGTTGCAAGTTGCCCCGAGGAGTGCACAGAACGCAAACACCCACACACCACAAAGCATTTATTCAGTGACCTTAATTTGCCTTAAGGGCATGTCCACACACTTCCAAGGCCCATTCACTACACAAGACACACTTAATGGACTGGTTGCTAGCCAGCCGGGTTGTCAAGAGCCATGGAAACAAATCAACAAACCTGCCCCAGATTTTAAGCATGCCTTCCTAATAATGTGCATCCTTCGCAGAATCAAAGTACCGTACTTTTTCAGCTATAAGATGCCCCCATGTATAAGACATTCCTATTTTTAGGAACTCAAATTTAAGAAAATGGAGGAAGATGGCACAGGGTTGTTGAACTTTTTTGGGGGGGATTACTCAGGGTTGAGCTTTTTTTTTTAGGGTGGTTGCCAAAAATCGCTCACCCATATGCATCGCAAAATCCACCTCCCGTCTGTCCCATCGCCGGCAGAAGCTGCCAATTGCCAGCCCAGCTGCCTGAGCGTCAGCCAATCAACACCACCCATTGACACAGCAACCAATCACAAGCGCAATAGCTGCTGACAGACGCGGCAGCAACCAATCAAACGTCCACCCTATGCACTACCCATGTATAAGACAACCCCCACTTTTTAGCATGATTTTTAAAGGAAAAAAACAGAGTCTGATACATGGGAGAGTATTGTATTTTCTATGGCTGATGGGTGCTTAAAATGAAGAAGGTGATAGAACAGCTTTTAAACTGATCCTTGGGCTGGGGAGGAGGGAGGCAACAGAAGATGGTGAGCTGTCTACTTAGGGATGAATCATTCTCAAGAACTGGTGGCAAAAATGTCTATGGTTGTCCAAAGGGTGGACTCAAGGGTGGGGGCATGGAAGCCAAAGATGGGGAGAAATGCTATACACTGGAGACCCTTGGAAAGAGACACCAAGGACAGGTATTTTTTTTATCTGCTAATGCTAGAAGCCTCCAAGCCAAGATGAGTGAGCACTTCGTTTCAAAGGAGGCACAGATATAGTGAATGTAACTGAAATGAACTAAAACCCTGGGTAAGGATTGCCTCTGGACCACGCACACTTTTTAGGATGCTCATTGTTCATCGTGTGAATTAAGAAGGGGATGATGCACTGCGAACAGAAGCTAAAAGAGAGCCAACAGTATGCCTGCGAGCAGATCATGCACAAGTGCTCATGAGAATCGGGCATAGGCAACGTTGAAAATGTTTAAACGTGTCCCACCAACAGCACCAAAACAGTAGGACCTTACAACGGACGCCACACCTTCTGGATGCAACCAACGGCAGCTCCTAAAAACACTCTTGATGTAGGTGAGAAAAGCCAGCTAATGAGAAACGTAGCAATTTAGAAGTCTGAAAAGAGGAAACGGGTGATCAATAGCGAGTAAGTAGTGGGTAAGTAAGTAAGTAATGGGACACAGGTGGCGCTGTGGGTTAAACCACAGAGCCTAGGACTTGCCGATCAGAAGGTCGGCGGTTCGAATCCCCGCGACGGGGTGAACTCCCGTTGCTCGGTCCCAGCTCCTGCCAACCTAGCAGTTCGAAAGCATGTCAAAGTGCAAGTAGATAAATAGGTACCGCTCCGGCGGGAAGGTAAATGGTGTTTCCGTGCACTGCTCTGGTTCGCCAGAAGCGGCTTAGTCATGCTGGCCACATGACCCGGAAGCTGTACGCCGGCTCCCTCGGCCATTAAAGCGAGATGAGCGCCGCAACCCCAGAGTTGGCCATGACTGGACCTAATGGTCAGGGGTCCCTTTACCTTTACCTTTAATGGGCAATAACTGGGAAAGCAGGAAAGCATACCATGTATTGGAGGTGGGTGGGGAGAGGTAGTTATTTATTTATTTATTTTTTCTACTTTAGAAACTGCCTTGCTGCATAGTTCTAAGCGACTCCATTCTGGCCAAACGGGTGTGCATTGTTTGACGGAAAACACTGGAAACAAAAGCTCAAACAAATGCTGTGGCAACAGTTCCTCTGATCGAGCTGATATTTAGTCACAAGACCCTATCGGGTTGCATAAACAGAAAGGCAATTCTTTTATTAACTTCAAGAAACTTCAAAGCCACCAACCCGCCCTAAAAGCCCTGCTTGTGAATCCATTAGCTGCATTTTACCATTAACTACAGCGGACAATGAGCCAATTGTTCCTGTCGCGATTTAATTACAGAACCATAAGAGTTAATTAGACACATTACAATTTTAGGCCCTTTACCCACACCAGACTAAGTCATGGTGCACCTATCTTTGAGAGCAGACGTGTCAAAAAATGATATACTTTCCATGAAGGCCAAGATTAAGTTTGATTTTATGCTCCAAGGTTCAGCAAGCAAGAATTCGCTTTAAAGTTGATGACAGTGGGTTGCATCCACCTTAGCGCTGGGTGATTGTTCTGTCAGTGCGATGATTTCTGCTTGCACCTCGGAACATTATCTCTCTCTTCCCCAATCCAGACCCCCCAAAATCTGTTCTAGGGATTCACTCCAACCCCCCTGGAGCACATTTGGGGCAGGTGTGGGGACATGCAGTCAGGGGAGAAAGGTAAAAGTCCCACTGCACAATCAGAAATCCTTGAGCTGATGGGACGCATTTAGTTGAATCCCACCCTCTGTCTCTTTGACTTGGCAGGCATTATTTCACCCACTGTATCGTATTAACTTGGACGCGGGTGGCGCTGTGGGTAAAAGCCTCAGCGCCTAGGGCTTGCCGATCGAAAGGTCGGCGGTTCGAATCCCCGTGGCGGGGTGCGCTCCCGCTGTTCGGTCCCAGCGCCTGCCAACCTAGCAGTTCAAAAGCACTCCCGGGTGCAAGTAGATAAATAGGGACCGCTTACTAGCGGGAAGGTAAACGGCGTTTCCGTGTGCGGCTCTGGCTCGCCAGAGCAGCGATGTCACGCTGGCCACGTGACCCAGAAGTGTCTCCGGACAGCGCTGGCCCCCAGCCTCTTGAGTGAGATGGGCGCACAACCCTAGAGTCTGTCAAGACTGGCCCGTACTGGCAGGGGTACCTTTACCTTTTTATCGTATTAACTGGACACTTCTGAACCTGGATTTCAGCCTTGCTCTGGTACAGAAGCTACCTTGGTGGCTCTGAAAAACATTCAGCCACAAGTACATGTTCCTTAGAATCTAAATAATGCCTTTGTTTTGGATGAACTGCACCTAGTTTTTTGTTTCAGTATGTCACTGCTAATGTTTCACCATATTCCAAATATGAATCACCCACAGAACTACTCCTGTAATGGCAATGCTGAAATAAGGGGGTGGAGATAGGCCATTGCCACAAAACCACTTAATCATTTTTCAAGGAAGCACCAAGACAGCTATTGCCAGCGCATCGACCTGCAGAATTGGATCGATCTTCTCAGCTATTAAAAGCTACTGCACTTAAGCGTTATCTGACTTCTACAGGGAACTGAAGAAAATCAGCAACAACAAAACGTATCACCCTTTCATAAAATACTTCATTTGTTGCTCCGGGGCCAATCTCTCACAAGCAAACATACAAAGAAAAACACCACAATATATAGAACATCAGTCAGCGATGATCATACCTCCCTTAAAAAGGTAAAGGACGCCTGACATTTAACTCCAGTCACGAACGACTCTGGGGTTGCGGCACTTATCTTGCTTTACTGGCTAAGGGAGCTGTTTGTCCGCAGACAGTTTTCCGGGTCATGTGGCCAGCATGACTAAGCCGCTTCTGGCGAACCAGAGCATCTCACGGAAACACCGTTTACCTTCCCGCTGGAGCGGTACCTATTTATCTACTTGCACTTTGACATGCTTCCGAACTGCTAGGTTGGCAGGAGCAGGGACCAAGCAACGGGAGCTCACCCCGTTGCAGGGATTCGAACCGCCGACCTTCCGATCAGCAAGCCCAAGGCTCGGCGGTTTATACCACAGCGCCACCCGCTTAGTAACACATAATTTACTACCTCGAGTTAAGCTACTGAGACTGCTACCATTCCAGAGGAACTTAAAAGTTCACCTCAATGGCCTTTCGGATTCTGTGCTACCAACAGAAATTTGTTGCGTTATTTCTGTAAAATAAATGCTTTTATTGCCGATTAGCAATTTCTGAGCACTCAGAAGTGAAATATTTTGTGCCTTTGAAAGTGCAACGCTTTTTGCCTAGCTAGCATACTATTGTGACTGCTATGGGGAATATTATTTACACATGGGAATTTACATACTGCTTAACCACCCGCAACCTCTAAGCAATTTACACAAATTATAGAATGTCCATCAAAAAAACCCCCCACTGTTAAAATTGAACACTTGTGTGGCGGGCTGGATGGGAGTGGTGTCACAAAGCTAGTCAGCATCTTAGGCACCCAAGTGGATATTGTTTGCACCATAACTAGGGACAAGAAATACAAGTCCCTCCTCCACATCTCCCCCCTCTTGCTTATATGTACTAGTTTGTGAAACATTTCTATTCTTAATTACTATTATTAGTAATAATAATACTAGGAGTTTTCGAATGTGCAGCAACTGTAACAACTCACACACCTTGCTGAAGATTACAAGCCTATTCCGCTACACACATAGGCTAAGCCAGTTAAGTAGCTGAAATAAACCTGAGGCACACTTTCAACAAACACACTCAAATACTTTCTTTCATTGCCCACTTACTTACTCAAGTATTTCTAGCCCTTTCTGGACCACCCAAGACAAGAGGCTATGTCTACAACATACTTTAGAATGTAAGCATTACTTCACCGGTTAAAGCAATAAGCTGAAGCCCTAGGGCTTGTCCTTACATTAAATGACTACAATGCCCCTAAATAAGGAAACCCTGGAGACATTGTATTACGCAAGGAAGAGCGTGCCCTTAGTTTGCCTACTGCTCTATCTGGACTGTTGTTTGTTTCTCCTTTTAAGCGGAGTGGAAACCTGCTATGAGCCACCAGGAAAATTCTGGGGATTTTCTCCTCGCTCCTTATCAGTGCAACAAGATAGTGCATCAGACGTGCCTGTATTGCAACCCTGAAATGTGTACGCCTGAATGTACAAAAAGCCCTAAACCATAGGTTTCCGAACTGTGGCCCATGGTTTGGACCATCATTATTCCACAAGCGTCATTCAGGTGGTCCGCATGGTGTCTGTGGATTAATGGTCGAAGAAAAAAAGAACAGCACATCAAATTAAATATTTATATTAATTTTTAATTGTATTTTTGTTGCTTTTAAATACTATATTGTATTTTATTGTACTACTTCCTTCCACTGCCACCACATTCAGGGATTTGACCACTGTTACCTAAAGCAGAAATGGACTCTTGCCTTCCTTCTGCAGCAAAAACAACAGAGCCATGTCAGTGTGCAGACTCTAAAGCAAGGCCCACGTTAAACTACAGCTGAGTGGGAAAGCAGATGATCTGCATACAGAAAGTCTTAGGTTTGATCTTTGATCACTTCAGTAGCAGACCATGGGGAAGGCACCTGCCTGATCTAGCCCTGTGCTGTCTTTCTAGAAAGAGGTGCCCACCATGAATGCCTCCCTTGTTGTCTTATAAAGACAATGGCACCCACCTGAGAGGTACCAGAACTGAGTTCCTGCTGGGGAAAAAAGCCCTGGTTATATCCATCTTCTCCAATCTGTTGTTCCTCCAATATTTTTGACTATAATTCCCATCAGCCCCAGCCACTGTGGTGAATGGTGAGGGATGATGGGAGTTCTAGTCCAACGACACCTGAAGGGGGCTTGGTTGGGGAACGCTGGACAAGAGGGTTCTCCCAGGATATATGTTCAACTTCCTCGCTGCTGCAGCCTTCATGTTACAAAACGTGTGGAATATCCGCCTGTCCAGTATGTTTCCAATGCGCAAAACCTCTGTGCGTTTGTTCTGCGCAAACCTCTGTGGAAAACCTCTTCAGGCAGTAGCAGAGTTGAAGAGGTTAGCCACAGCAAGGTCAATTAAAGTACAAGTTATTACTTAATTAGTTCAGGCTGTGAACTATTTGTGGGATGCGAGAAATTGCCATTTCTCTTTATTACACTTTTTATAGTGCCCTGCCTCTATGGCGTCAGGATGGCATACAGGGTTCTCCTCAGCCTATGTGACGCCAAGACAAACACGGACAACTTTTTCTACAGATTGGCACTGTGCTTACAGGTTGTACTGTGCTTACTGCTGACAGGTCATCTGATTCTTCTTTTGCACATACAATGCCAAATACTTCACTACCAGTCAAACCCGATATTTGCAATGGTACAAAACATCAGGATCTACTGTCGTGACATTTGTGCACACAGACACCCTGTGGGAAAAGCCCACAAGCAGGCCTTAGTCTAGAAGGAGCCTCCTTATGCGCGCAATTCAGTTTCCAGCATGTTTCCGGAAATATCCTCAAACTGACCGATACCTTCTAATGGATGTGAAAAGGCTAACCCTGCTTATGGTGGTGAGATGGACATTTGCCACAATGCAACCCTGGCAGGGGGGAGGGGGGCAGGTGAAAAGAGAAAGAGAGAGAATATAAGCCTGGACACTGGAAACAGGTCCTGTGAACAAGCCATTAGTTTAATTCAGAGACCCAGCTGCCGAATGTTTTTATTAGGTTTCCCAACCAAAAAGAGACACAGCTGTGGTAAATACAAATCGTAAGCACAGGACACAACTATCCTTCTGTTTGATTCAGCCTGCGATGCTGATTCCACTTACCTTTTTTTAATTTAGCAGGGCTTACTCCTGTGTAGACATAACTATTACACTGCCATCACCTGAGAACACAGAGAAGCTTCTCTCCTCCACTGCCAAATACATGCCACAAAATCTCAAAGCATACTCTGGTCAGTGTTCAAATACGGACTTGGGGCCTAACCTGGAGGCACATTCACGGTCGGAGGTTTGGAGCATTTTGCTTTTAGACTTTGCTTAAGTTTGGACGCTTTTGAATTATGGTGCTGGAGAAGACTCTTGAGAGTCCCATGGACTGCAAGAAGATCAAACCTATCGATTCTGAAGGAAATCAGCCCTGAGTGCTCACTGGAAGGACAGATCCTGAAGCTGAGCCGCCAATACTTTGGCCACCTCAAGAGAAGAGAAGACTCCCTGGACAAGACCCTGATGTTGGGAAAGATGGAGGGCACAAGGAGAAGGGGACGACAGAGGACAAGATGGTTGTATAGTGTTCTCAAAGCTACCAGCATGAGTTTGACCAAACTGCAGGAGGCAGTGGAAGGCAGGAGGCAGTGGAAGACAGGAGTGCCTGGCGTGCTCTGGTCCATGGGGTCACGAAGAGTCGGACACGACTAAACAACAAAGTTTGGACGACACCCCCCTCCCCCCCCCAGTCACCCAAAGGGGCAGAAAGCTCCATCAAGAGGTTTCCCTCCTGCCGGCTGCCGCTGAAAAACAAATACGTCAAGAAGCGACGGGGACTTTGCAAACTTCCACCAGAAACTCTTGACTCCCCCCAGAACCTTTTGCAAAAGAAGAGGGAGGAGGAATTGCTATGTCACATCTGTCTCCCCACCACGTCGCTCTCCTCCCTCCTTCCCTCCCTTCCAGCGTTTGGTGCAAACCCTCGGCTGCAGGCAATTTGCAAAAATGAAAAACCGAGGGAAAGCGCGCGGTGACCCCCCTCCATTTTGGGAAGAGGCGAATGAATGGGAGCCCCCACCCACCCTGCCCGGGCACTTACAGGCGACGTAGGCGACCAGGGCGAGCCCCATGAGCAGCTTCATCCTCCTCCTCCTGTTGACGGCGGAGAGCACGCGCTGCAGCGCCCCTTTGCTCAGCATCCCCGGCGGGGCGGGCGGGGCGGGCGGCGGCGGCGGCACAGGGAGGCCCGGGGCGCAGCGGACGTAGCTCAGGCGCCGCCGAGCATATGCCAAAAACACGACGCCGGCGTCCCCAGAGCGCCGCGCCACCAGCAGCGGCGGCAGCAGCAGCCGCTGACGACGGAGGAGAGCCAATTCCCGGCCGCGACGACGACGCGCATGCGCACACGGGCAAAGCGGCTCTTCCTTTCCTTCCTCGCCGGGCTCGGCCCGCTATTTCCAGGCGACGGAAGGGGAAGGAGATGACGCGCAGGTGGGAGGGCGTGAGGTCACGCTGGCTCACTGCGCATGCGTGGGAAGAGGGGAGATATTGTGATTTTTTTCCCCTGCCTCGAGGGTTCGCTGACAACATACTTATTTCAGTATTAGGAGTGGATAGAGGCTGGGCTATGCAGAATTAGATAAGATGACAGGAAGGATTCGAAACCTGCAGGACCAGAGATTCTCAGAGGACTGGAATAAATATGTGAACTATCTGAAAAGCAATTGTAATCAACAGTTGTAGGATTACAAGAAGTTTAGTAAGGAGGGATATATTAAATATTGCAAGGGAGATTATGAAGAGAGTTATTAGTTAAGAAAATTAATATAGTGAAATTAAGAAATGTAAATTAAGTGAAAAAGATTGGGAAATTTTCAGATGTGATTGATGGAAGTCAAAAATTGTATAAGATACGAAAATGTGTTAAATGATTGCTGAAAATTAATAATACACACACACACAACACATATATATAAAAGGAGTGGATAGAGGCAGTTGGTTTCGTTATGCAAATTTTCTGCCTTCAGATGGCTTGGGGGTTATATAACTCCATACCCTCCAGCATTTCTCTGATGAAAATAGGGATGTCCTATTCCATTTTTGTTTTGTTTTGTTTTGTTTTGTTTTAATACCCTGCCTATCAGACTGTGTTGCCCCTGCCACTGGGCAGCTTCCAGCATACATAAAAAACATAATAAAAGGAAGAGCTGTTTTGACAGCAGAGCAGGGTGCCTTAGAAAAGTTGGTGGAGGTTTTTAAACAGGTTGGGTGGCCATCTGTCATGGATTCTTTGGCTGAGATTCCTGCATTGTAGGGACGTTGGACTAGATGACCCTCAGGGTCCCTTCCAACTCAACAATTCTATGATTAAACATTTAAACCCCCCCAAAAAACTTCCTTATACAGGGCTGCTTTCAAATGTCTTCTAAAGGTTGTATAGCAGATCCTCCACGTGTCCCTATTTTCCAGGGGTGTTCCCAGATTTTCAGAAGGTGTCCCAGTTTCTGATTTGATCCTGGAATGTCCCGCTTTTCCTAAGGATGTCCCTATTATTGGAGAAATGTTGGGGAGTATGGTAAGACATCCCTCTTTTCATCGGAGAAATGCTGGGATGTCCCTATTCTCATCGGAAATATGTTGGAGGGTATGGTATAGTTGTATAGATGAGGATCTGGTCACTAGGGTCCTACAGCCCTCCCACCTCCTTCCCAATGCTAGGGTGGTGTTGACTAAGCTTTGTGAAGAAGGAGAGAGGACTCTAGGATCCCAAGACCCTGACAGAGTCTTTGTGTCTCCTTCCCAAAGCCCAGGGCCTTGCTTACCCAGCTTGGGAAAGGAAGCATGAGGAATGTTGTTGAGGGCCACCACAAATGGCCTCAAGGGCCACATGTGGCCCTTGGGATGGACCACCTTGCTCTAACCACTGTACCAGACTGGCACCTCTCTACATCCAGTATGTTAAATTAGCAGGAATTGCTTGAGTTAATATGATGGGAGGTAGGACAACATACTTATTTCAGTAACGATTCCTAGATGCCAAATCACAAAAAGATGATGGTATCATCAACTCAAGGTCGTCTTGACCACTTCAGGCATTTGCTGTCTTAAGACAGTGCTTTGCAAAACTCTGATTCCATGAAGTCCTTTCTACATCATTCTTCCCTGCAGGGGAATCTCATATCTGCTGCAAACCCCTGAGCATTGCACCAGGTTCTGGGTATGGTTGTAGGCAATAGTTCACATGGGACACCAGCCAAACCAGTGGTGGGCTGATAATACGCCCTCAAACACTCACCCTGCAGCTTTGTGTTGCGGAAGAAGACCAGTAGTGACGGGAAGTTGTCCTTTCGGGAGATTTGTTTACTATTACAGGTTTTCAGCTTGCAAGAATCCGTGATTTCCCACACCAGTTTGAAAAACACTACCTTGTTTGAAATTACACACATTCTGTCTTTCCTGGTAAAGCTTTTGTGCAATCCTTCCTTCCTGACTTCAACATCAGTTACTTCATTTGCTTCTGATTTACTAGCAGCTGCCCTTCTGGGAGCACAAGTAAAAGGCCAAAGACCCCTGGACGGTTAAGTCCAGTCAAAGGCGACTATGGGGTTGCGGCGCTCCTCTAGCTTTCAGGCCAAGAGAGCTGGCGTTTGTCCACAGACAGCTTTCTGGATCATGTGGCCAGCATGACTAAACTGCTACTGGCACAACGGGACACCGTGATGGAAGCCAGAGCGCACAGAAACGCCGTTGACCTTACAGTCACAGTGGTACCTATTGATCTACTTGCACTGGTATGCTTTCAAACAGCTAGGTTGACAGGAGCTGGGACAGAACAATGGGAGCTCACAGCTTCCCAGGGATTCAGACTGCCGACCTTCCAATCAGCAAGCCCAAGAGGCTCGGTGGTTTAGACCACAGTGCCACCCGCTCCCCTGGAAGGACAGGTACTTAGGACAGGTCCCTATAATGCAACCTTTCACTGAATGACCGCTGTAAGTTTTACACCTTTGCAGCGCTGCCTTCAGAATGAAACTGATGGTGTGTTTGTGTATATGGCCAGCAGGCAGTTTGGTATCTAGGGGGTGGCGCCCCCTATGTCACTCATGAGAGGCTCTTATACTTAACTTCATGTTGGATTTTTCCCATTGCTAATAATTCTGCGTAAAGAAGAAACAGTAAAACTCGCTCTTATGCACAAAGCAATTCACACCGTGCAACTTTGTTGCAGCATAACTTTTAATCCCTTTCTCTGCTGTTGGGGGGGGGGGTCGCCTTTGCAGTTAATTATTAAATTGCCGTGTCGTTATATTTTCTTAATAAAAACCAACTGTTGAAAAGTTCTTGTCTCATCGCTTGCTCTCGCAAGCAATGTGCATTCTCACGTCACAATGCATAATTACGCTGTGCTCCTGTGTATATTCGGAGCAGTGCTAGTTTCTGAGCCAGCTGCACCAGACAGACAACAGCCTGCCCTCTGGCAAAAAAGAGCAGAGGCTGCAGTGGGAAACCCTCCGTATGTTTGAGCTATATTCTTCCCAGTCATTTCTATTCCTGAAGGGCATATTCCCTGACGTAACTGGTGTGTGTGTGTGTGTAGGGGCATTTGTGTCGTGAAAGCATGATAACAGCAATCTGAAGGACTTTAGTTAGAAATTCCCAACTGTCTCTTCTCTTGTTTCCAACTCTGTAACTCTGTCCTGTTTTCAAAGTGTTCCTTTGCTTATCAGTGGGCTAATTCAGAAATTGCAAATGCACTGCAGAACATGAGACAAAGAATGTGGATGTATTGCAAGAATGGGTAAAAGTAATGCTTCTTTGTGACAGTATTCAGTGGTGGAGTACCATTGCCTCTCTCTTTTTGCTGCCTATTACATTTCTATCAATATATGAGTCCTGGCACCTCATTTTAACCCCCATGTACAGTGGTACCTCGGGTTACATACGCTTCAGGTTACAGACTCCACTAACCCAGAAATAGTGCTTCAGGTTAAGAACTTTGCTTCAGGATGAGAACAGAAATCGTGCTCCAGTGGCGCGGCAGCAGCGGGAGGCCCCATTAGCTAAAGTGGTGCTTCAGGTTAAGAACAGTTTCAGGTTAAGTACGGACCTCCGGAACTAATTAAGTACTTAACCCGAGGTACCACTGTAAAAGGATGCTTTCTCCTTTTAATTTTCAATTCAGCATCAAGTCTGAAAGTCATCTTCTACCACCCACAATTTTCCCCTTTGTTTTCATCTTTGGGGCTCTCAGGTTTTCAGTCGGAAGTTTTTGCCTTAAGAGGGAGGGATAGGGCCAAGGGATAAATGCAGAGGCTGTAAAAGTGGAGGCTATTTGCTATATACAATTACTTTGCATGATTAAGATATTATTCTGCCCTGCCTCAGCTGAGGAATTTTGAGGTAGCTTGATAGATAGAAGCAGGATGTAAGACAATAATTAATATCCACACAAATCTGAAAAACAGTGCTGAACAGCAAATAAAGGTCCAGATTCAACAACCTGGTTCTGTTATTGGACTCTTGCTAGCACAACAGGGGCTTCCTCCTTCCACCTCTATACACCCCCGTTGTTGTTTGTTGTTGTTTAGTCGTTCAGTCGTGTCCGACTCTTCGTGACCCCATGGACCAGAGCACGCCAGGCACTCCTGTCTTCCACTGCCACCCGCAGTTTGGTCAGATTCATGTTTGTAGCTTCGAGAACACTGTCTAACCATCTTGTCCTCTGTCGTCCCCTTCTCCTTGTGCCCTCCATCTTTCCCAACATCAGGGTCATTTCCAGGGAGTCTTCTCTTCTCATGAGGTGGCCAAAGTATTGGAGTCTCAGCTTCACGATCTGTCCTTCCAGTGAGCCCTCAGGGCTGATTTCCTTAAGAATGGATGCATTTGATCTTCTTGCAGTCCATGGGACTCTCAAGAGTTTCCTCCAGCACCATAATTCAAAAGCGTCAATTCTTCGGCGATCAGCCTTCTTTATGGTCCAGCTCTCACTTCCATCTATACACCCCCACAGCTCCCCAAATGCCAGGACAGCATGAAGGAAGGAACAGGGGGGCGTTGTTCCATTGGGCACTGAGTGCTGTGTTGAATTCCACCCCCTCCCCACCAAAAAAAAATCTGCTAAGACTCAGAAATAAGTCTCATTGAACTGAAAGGGTCTCACTTCCATCTAAGTGTGTATAAGATTGAAATCTAAAAAACAGCAGACAATGAAACACTGAATAAAAATGCCTGGGAAAATAAAATGTACCTGACGCATGATCCTCGTAATCAAAGTTCCTGGCTGTAAGGACCATAGCTGTCAACTTTCAGATTTGAAAATAAGGGATCAGCAACCTCGAAAAAAAATGGACCAGCAGCCTCACCTGTCCCAGGGACAGTCTATGGGATATCTAACAATCTGGGACAGGAGCGGGAAGCGGCGCTGGAATAAGGGAATTTCCCGCCAAAAAAGGGAAGGTTGACAGCTATGACTGTGTTCTATAATCGTGGTGCCACCACAGAAAATCTGTGCATATTAACAATGAATAAGAGAGCAAGAGAGATGGGGAACAGGACTGTCTAATAATGTGATATTTCCTGACACTGACATCGTGGCTAAGTGGAAGTGTTTGTGGTAATTGCAAAAACTGGGCTATATTTGATATTTGTGTGGCGTGGGTGTTTTGCATCAATGCAAAGCTCTTGTCCTTGCTGCAAATCTTTTTCTGTTGTTCCAGAGTATATGCACAGACAAGAATGTGGGCAATGGAGGCAGACAGACTGCGTAACAAATGATAACATGGATTAAAGAATAAGCAATCATCCAGTGATCTTCTGGCAGACTGTGCAGGAGCTTTCCCATTACTGCTTACTACATTTTTCTGCAATAGATATGTAAGTTATACAAAGTTGATATTTTTTTTTGAGGGTGGCATTCAACTACATTTTACCCAGAGTAGACCCATTAACATTAATGGGTAAATTAGGCCCATTAATTTGGTGCCCCTCTGAGTAAAAAAATTATTGGCATGCCACCCTTAAGAGTCAAACTGGATGTGACATGGGAAATTCATAATCAGAAACTCCTGTACTATTTATTAAGTAAAATGCAGCCATCAGGTAGGTTTGGCAAAGCAAAGGTTTGAATGTGGAGGATTCTAGTTCAATCCCCAGTTTCTCCAAGGCTAGGAAAATCTCTACTCTAGTCGGTGAAGACAAAAATGAACTACTTGGATCTATGAGCAGACACATCAAATGGCATGTTCCTATGATTATATAATATTTAATGTAATCAGTCATTTATTTCACACCTTTGTTATTGGCTTTCTTAATTACACTTGAGCAGTGCTTCCTTTTAGCATCGCATACGATTTCGCTCTTCTGATTGTCGAGTGTTAATATTGCTATGCAACTTCCACCATAAATTATTGGTGATCATCCTTTTTAACTGTCTAACTATGTTTATTACTGAGGACATTTCCAAAGACATTTCCAAATCCTGAAAATTGGTGTTTGAATTCTTCCCATGGTTTGCAGAGAAAGAAACCATGAGCGATGGGTCACGCTTAACGGTGAGCCAGAATTCTGAGCGGTGATACGATAGACATTTTTACAACTCTGAAGGGCTGTCACATGGATGACGGAGCAAGCTTGTTTTCTGTTGCTCCAGAGAGTGGGACCTGAACCAATGGATTCAGATAGGAAACATTAGGAAGAACTTTCTGATGGTAAGAGCTGTTTGATAGTCGAACGGACTACATCAGAAGGTAGTGGACTCTCCTTCATTGGAGGCTTTTAAACCGATGTTGGATGTTCATCTGCAAGGGATTCTTTGGCTGTGAGTCCTGCATTTCAGGGGGCTGGACTAGATGACCCTCAGTGCCCCAACTCTAGAATTCTATGGTTCTATGAATTGTAGTTTCATTCCTCCTGCTTGCGTTTAGGATTGAGCTGTAAGCCATATATTCCGGCCAAGGCACATCAAAACCCAGTAAGTCTGGGTTGGTTTTTTTGCTTTTGCACTTGAAAGGCATCATGTCATGAACAGTGCATACATTGTTCATTCTGGATGAGATAATGGAATTCCTTCACTTTGGAAACTTAACCAAAGTCCAAGGATGAACAGCTTTCGGTAGTACAGTAAGTCTTTCTTTGTTTTGCTTTGCTTATAGTGATTAGGTTCACTTCCAGGTGACCTGTCCATAGAGAATACATCCTGATTTGTTTCTGGGGTATCAAGCAAATGTTAGCCCACACTTACCAGTGCATTTTCTCATCACTTTCCTTATGGGGAAAAAGGCTAGTTTTGGAGGGGAGGCAAATCAACTTTAATGGCGCAACCTGAATTTCCTGGGACGTGACCGAATAGCAATGGTCTGGAAGCACTTTGGTACAGGAGAGGTAAACAGCTGGATGCCCATAGCTGATGGCTTCTCCCAGAAAGGTGTTGCATTTGTGCAAGAACCAAACACTTGCATGTAGGGATGTTTAATTCAGCTCCATCTTGAATTCAGCAGCTGTTTTTCATCACCCGTTTTGTGCTGGGTGTGGCATGCAATGCACTGCACATCTCTCCAGATGTTGAAAAATCCAGTCATATCTGTATAAGAACCAACAAAACAGACAGAGGTGAGAACTTAAAAGGGGCTGCTTGTCCGAGTGTACAGTGCCTTCTGGGATGAGTATGGGTTGTGTTCCAGATGGCCATAAAATAAGTTACCAGTAGCTGAAACAGTCCCCAAATGAGAGACATCCACCCCCTTATTCGACAGATTATGCTGCATAAAGCCAGTACATTCTTGTCATCATTATTTTGTTGCCGCTGCTTTGTTCTGTGTCCAATATTTTATTTTGTTAGTTTAGCTTAATTGTTGTTGTAATGTGCCATGTATGGAAACCACCATGAGGGGGTTCCAGCCATTGCCACCCCTAGTTTGTTTTCATAGAGACTTGCAGTAGTCTCAGAAAGCTCCATCTGCAATTAGATAATAATGACTGTTCCTGGCAAAAGGTAAAGGGACCCCTGACCATTAGGTCCAGTCGTGGCCGACTCTGGAGTTGCGGCGCTCATCTCGCTTTATTGGCCGAGGGAGCCGGCGTACAGCTTCCGGGTCATGTGGCCAGCATGACTAAGCCGCTTCTGGCAAACCAGAGCAGCACACGGAAATGCCGTTTACCTTCCCACCGGAGCGGAACCTATTTATCTACTTGCATGTTGACGTGCTTTGGAACTGCTAGGTTGGCAGGAGCAGGGACCGAGCAACGGGAGCTCACTCAGTTGCGGGGATTCGAACCGCTGACCTTCTGATTGGCAAGTCCTAGGCTCTGTGGTTTAACCCACAGCGCCACCCACGTCCCTGTCCACCTGCCTGATTCCTGTTTTTACACGATACTATAGTATGCTAAGGGGTAGCCAACGTGTGCCCTCCAGATGCTATGGCAGACCAGAGCACTCATCATGCCTTTCTGAAACCTCTGAAACCACTGAGCATTGATGATGACCATTACAACCTGTCTGGCAGAGTAGTCCAACCACAGGCAACACCACTAGCTAATGGGGAACATTTCAATGACTTTACTGTTCCAATAGTCCAATCACAATGGCAGGGGTGTTGTCTTGGGGGGGGGGAGTAGAAATCTTGCTTGGATCTCAGCTGCACTGCAAGTGCACAGGAAGGCGAACATCTAGTGCCTTTTATTCTATTCCATCATTGCACGGTTTTATTGGTCCCAAATGTTGTGGGTGGTGTAATTTCCATGTTTTGAAGTTCTTAGGCTATTGCTTTGCAAAAGCACTCAAAACTCGGCACATGATCAGAGATGTGAAAGTTTTTCTTGATTTATTTTTATATTTTATAATTTGCATCCATGCATGAGCGGAATGGTGGCAGACAATATGCTCCCCTCCCCCCATCAGCTGCTCCCCATCCTAATGCAGAATAAAATAATGATTCTTCTGGTAGTCATTCAAGTTTCCTTCCAGGTAGAGAATTCCCCCAGCTGGAAGCTGGAAAGTTTAGTTGCTTCCTGGTGTTCTGATCTTTCTTGGTGTACTTACAAGGCTGCTTGTATGGGAGAGCACATCCGGCGGTCGAAAACAGCACCACCAAGTGTTGCTTTTGGAAAATGCACCAATGATTTCAATAAAACCATCAATAAAAGGAAATACTGTATGTAAACAGTCTGTGAAAAACAGGATATTGTAAAACAAATGCGAAAGTTACAAAACTATTACTTTTTTCCCCTGACTGGCCTGGCCAAAAAGGAAATCCAGCATCACCCAAAGATGGAAAAGGAATCTGGGTATATGTGACAGCAAAAAAATCAGACATATTTCAAGTTTAGGTGAAATTATTTTCCATCCCTATTTTCATATGATATAAACTTTAAATGTTCAGTGACTTAGAATATTTGGTTTCCCTCCCCCAGAATATTATGGTTTTTCTCAAGGCAAAGTCAAGAAAGACTTCAGAAATAGCCTGCCCTTTATGTTTCTAATATGCCATACCCTCCAACATTTCTCTGATGAAAAAAGGGAACATCCCATTCCATAAGGGTAATTTTACTATTTACACCCCACACATCTTACTTGGTTGCTCCAGCCACTCTGGGCAGCATCCAACATATATAAATAACATAATAAAACATTAAACCTAAAAAAACCCTTACCTATACAGGATTGCCTTCAGACGGCTCAGGGGTCGGATAACTCCATACCCTCCAACATTTCTCCAATGAAAATAGGGACATCCTAAGGAAAAGCGGGACATTCCAGGATCAAATCAGAAACCAGGATGGCTTCTCTAAATCAGGGATGTCCCTGGCAGTGGCGTAGCGTGGGTTGTCAGCACCCGGGGCAAGGCAAGTAATTTGCGCCCCCCGCTGCACTGTCCCTCCCCCAGATAGTCCCTCGCTCTCTCTCCGCACCGCACCGCACGCCTGGCATCCTCCCCTCCACAGTGGGCGGCCACCCGGCGGCTCGGATCGGATTCGCACAGCCAGCACTGCAGTGAGAGAGAGTGAGTGAGCCAGGTAGGGGCAGAGAGCTGCGAGTGCGAGCACGCCCCCCCCCCGATGTTGCGCCCAGTGCGGCCGGCCCCCCCTGCACCCCCCACGCTATGCCACTGGTCCCTGGACAATTTGGAGGGTCTGATACATTTCCCCTGCAAACAATGTTCAAGGACAAATTTACAAGTTTTGTTGTTATTGCATTCCCCAATCTCATCTCTCTTCCTTTGAGTTTGAGGGCCTCTTCCTCCTGTTTGTGTGCACACAGAGCTCTGTGTCAGTACTCCTGCTGCTGTTTGTCTCCATTTTGGATCGAGCAGTATCCTCACCTCATGTAAACAGGGATTCCTTGTCCACAGGTGGTTCATTTGAGTAGAATTGCTGTCATAGTGTCACAGAGGGGACAGCCGCACTATACATTTAAAGCACCATAGCATTCATGGCTTCCTGCAAAGAATCCCAGGAACTGTGGTTTGTTATAGGTGTTGAGTTCTAATCCCCTCACAGAGCCACAGTTCTCAGAGTGGTTTAGCAATGAATCCTTCTTCGCAGGAAATTCTTGGAATGGTAGCTCTGTGAAGCAAAGAGGGGTCTCCTGAGAACTCTCAGCAAGCTTAAAAAGCTACAGTTCCCATGATTTTGTTGAAGTGGCATCACAGTGCTTAAGTGGTCTATTGGCCTTGGTTCTCTTCTGCTTTCTAAATTTCATTTTCACTCCAAACGTTTCTGCTACAGGCCTATGTGCTTAAGTGGGTTTTGAAAAATGCTTAATTTCTAAGGGCTAGTTTTAGACCATATGCTTTTAGGAACTGGATTTTCAATCACAATGCTCTAACCCAGGCATAGGCAACCTCGGCCCTCCAGATGTTTTTGGGACTACAATTCCCATCATCCCTGACCACTGGTCCTGCTAGCTAGGGATCATGGGAGTTGTAGTCCCAAAAACATATCTGGAGGCTCGAGGTTGCCTATGCCTGCTCGAACCAAGACAAAGCATCCATTGTTGATGTTAGTTTTTTCACCTGGTTCCCACCAAAATCAAGACCAATCATTCAAGGCCCCCTTATTTCGAGACACTGATCTTTTCACAACTTCATGGCGAATTTATAAATGCCCTGAGCATAGCTGGATGGAAGATACCTCGGAATCTCAGTTAAAGAAGGGAAATGTAATACTTGGTTGTAACCAGATTTTATGCACCATCTCATGTTCTGTCCTTTGTATTTGGAGCCTAGGGCTGGCAGCAGAATTGTCATTTATTCTACCACCGTATCTGGACCTATCGCCTCAGAAAGTGGTAATTGAACTTCCAACGGATAGCTAAATTTGCACTGCCAGCTAAGAAGTTCTGTTCTACTAATACCAAGAATTATAATTTATTATACATTTTAATCCAATGTTTCATTACCACCTGGAGAATGGTACACATGGTTGCTAATGGCCGTTCTGTGATTCTCCGTGATTTTAATTAATGTGCAATTCTGTAAATTATACATTTTATATGTTGTAAAGGCCTTTAGTTATGCACTGGTTAGTTTTGTCTGGACATGTTGACATGATTATTCAAGACATTTCAGAAGTGCTGTTTTATGTTTTAGTATCGTGTAGATATTTATTTATTTTTCTTTAGAACTTTAAAAGCTACAGTATAAATGAAAGAAACAACAAAATGGAGTGGGGAAAGAAATTAAGTTTGCAATCTGGTAAAAAGCCAAAGTGGTGTGTCTGCGTCTTTCTTTCTGTGATATGTCAGCAAGCAGATCTAGAAAACCAAGCATTTATTCCAGTCGGCTCTGACAGCTTACTATTTAATAATGGAAGTTCGTCTGTTGGTCCAAGTGGGCACTGTTTGCCTTTGAAATGAGTTTGCCAGAGTTCTCATTAAATGCTCAATTTTGTTTGTATATTTTCTATTCTGATAGATTGGATCACCATTTTAAGGGCACGCGTACAACGATTTTGTTTATTCACATCCACTTTGCCCTTTTAAGTTATCGTGACTTGTTTGGACAGCATTCCTAAGCCTTGCAAAGCAATTCTCGGAATCCATATTGTGTCACCAAAAATATTTATTAGACATTTTCAAAACCTTTCCTGGAAACAGCAATTGACAATTGGTTCAAGGAGCACATAAATCTTGAAGGCTCATTTCACGCAGAGTGGGGGGGATGGGGGGGAATTCTGTACATGGCAAAAAACCCCCACAAAATTTAACTATAGAGGAATCCTTAACAAAGCACCAAACCTAATTTCACTTGCAAATAAATAAATAAATAAAAAATATAGTAATAGTAATAGTAATAGTAATAGTAATAGTAATAGTAATAATAATAATAATAATAATAATAATAATAATAATATATTATTTATACGCTGCCCATCTGGCTGGGTTTTCCTGGCCACTCTGGGCGGTTCCCAACAGAATATTAAAAACACAGTAAAACATCAAACATTAAAAACTTCCCATACAGGGCTGCCTTCAGATGTCTTCTAAAAGTCATAGTTGTTTATTTCCTTAACATCTGATGGGAGGGCCTTCCACAGGGCGGGTGCCACTACCGAGAAGGCCCTCTGTCTGGTTCCCTGTAACCTCATTTTTCACAGGATGGGAACTGCCAGAAGACCCTCAGAGCTGGACCTCAGTGTCTGGGCTGAATGATGGGGGTGGAGACGCTCCTTCAGGTATACTGGGCTGAGGCCATTTAGGGTTTTAAAGGTTAGCACCAACACTTTGAAATGCACTTGGAAATGTACTGGGAGCCCATGTAGGTCTTTCAGGACCAGTGTTATATGGTCTTGGTGGCTGCCCCCAGTCACCAGTCTAGCTGCCGCATTCTGGATTAGTTGTAGTTTCCGGGTCACCTTCAAAGGTAGCCCCACATAGAGCTCTTTGCAGTGGTCCAAGTGGGAGATAACCAGAGCATGTACCACTCTGGCGAGACAGATAGGGTCTCAGCCTGCGTACCAGATGGAGCGGGTAGACAAAGTGAAGCAAGGTATTTTTTTAAAAAACCAAGGCTTTGAATTTTCCAGTGCAAAGTGTGATTTTGTATATCTCCCCTATACTAACCAGTAGGAAATTCAGGGCTATGTGTAGTCAGGGGTGGAAATCTCAGGCCTTGGGGACAGAATGTGTTTCTCTAAGCCACTACTGGCTGGCTGGCAGTGATTATACAGGGTTTGAGACATTCCCAGACATTCCCAATCCTACCAGAAGATGCCAAGGATTGAACCTGGGACTTTCTATAAGAAAAGCAGGTGCACTATCACTGAGCTGGTAATTTTTTTCAGCCAGCACACATGACAATTAATCCTGAGTATTTTATTATCATAAAGGTATCTGCTTTCAGTATTAGTGGAGAACATGGAATGCCTGTGCCATCTTACAATATACAAAGCTGTATGGCCTTAATGTATATAGCAAGGTCCATTTTGGCCATTTATTTGTTCACATAGGATGCTCCATATGCTTGCTGTTGCTGGATTCAATCCCTGAATAGTTAGTGACAGAAACATTTCCTCGCAAGCTTTCCTTATAATCTCTGCGGAGTGTTGCTATTGTTGTTTTAAAAAGGAATAAGCAAAGATACCCTTCCCATTCGGAACCAATCACCACCCAACTCAGTTACAGTGGTACCTCGGGTTAAGTACTTAATTCGTTCCGGAGGTCCGTTCTTAACCTGAAACTGTTCTTAACCTGAAGCACCACTTTAGCTAATGGGGCCTCCCGCTGCTGCTGGAGCACGATTTCTGTTCTTATCCTGAAGCAAAGTTCTTAACCCGAGGTACTATTTTTGGGTTAGCGGAGTCTGTAACCTGAAGTGTCTGTAACCTGAAGCGTATGTAACCCGAGGTACCACTGTATTTTGCACAGAAGAGCAAATCAACTTAATTAATTTCTCTCAATTCTTAGCAAATCCATAGCTGTAAAAGAATGACCACCTCTTCTAGGTAATGTAGCTTCTAAGGTCCTGATCCACGGGATATGGGCGGGATATAAAATTATTATTATTATTATTATTATTATTATTATTATTATCATCATCATCATCATCATCATCATCGAACATTATTTAGGACAGAAGTGAATTTAATTAGGCTTGTAGACTGTAAACGTTCATATAGCAGGCATGTCATGCTGCAATTGGTAGGAGACTTTCCTACTCAATTAGATGAACACACACACACGTTGTTAAAAACAAAATAAAAATCTGTTTATTTGCCTCTGCTGTGCTGGATCCATACCAGAACTGGGAAACTGCTTTATCCTATTTTCGTATTCAGCAACACTGTCTGGAATATACCATTAATTCTCAGAGGAAACAAACAAAGGCAGTGGTATGCAAATAACAGAGCAAACCAAAATTATAGCTTTAAGAATAAAAACCAATCACACTCCTAGAAGAAAACAATCCCCAAATTAGTCTACTTTATCGTAACTGCAACATCTGTGTGTGCATGTTTAAATTATATTTATTGGGGAATGTGCACTGAAAACAAGATTTAGTTTGAATCCCACTTAAGTGCTTCAGGAAGCTGACCTATATGGGGAAATGCACAAATGATTATACCATTGTTGTTTTTTGTACACTTTGACAGAAAATTTGCAAGTGTAGTAGGCCTTTCTGGGTCGATGCCAATTTCATACCTACAAACAGGTGTTTTCATACAAACAGCCTTAACATTTTGAGTTTTCAAAAAGGAGTTGTTAATAACATCATATTTTGGGGGGCTCTCACATTTTTTGGAATGAAAATGGTGCCCATAATGTTGCAATGAGCGGAAAACAGGTCTGAAGTTTTGTTTTCGTTTCCTGCTCATTTGACAGTGCTTGATAAATTCCTTCTACATCCCTCCCAAAAACACTGTGACTGGAGTAACAAAGGAGAGTTAAAGTCGAAGTTATTCACTGGTTAGAATCTAGAACTGTCAATCACAAAATGCAAGCTGTCTTCTTCCTTCCGTCACCTGACATTGTACTTATAAGAGAGAGCACTGGGATGTTTCAGTTTTCTCAGACACAACAAACTGTGTGCACACTCCCTTTTGTTCTGTGCCCAGTGGGCTCCTACTACTGATTGGGCAAGTAGTGTACAAATGACATTAGCTGTCCACCTATCCTGTTGTTTCTTATGAATTACTGCTCTTTGATGCATTCCCCCCCCCCCCAAAAAAAAACTTGCTTTGAACCAAATTGAAACAGCTGGCTTTTAAGCCAGTCATGAGTGTACAGAATCATTTCTGAAGCTTCAAAAAGAGCCCTGTTTGGCGTGTGGGCTGCTTTCGAAAACACTGATTTGGGTTGGGAGATGCTTGTTTGAAGCCTCAGTATCAGCCAAGGTCATTTCAGATCTGCTGAGTAACGGCGCAAAGACTGCAATTAAAATGTGCACGTAGACTATTCTATGGCCTCCTGAAGGGTCTAGCAGAGTGTTTGTTGAAAGCTTGTCTACAACCCTTCAGAAATAATGAGAATTGTGCAATCAGACTCTGCAAAAAGAGCTTGACTAAGGTCTACGTAAGGTTACACTTTTGTTTAAATTTGCTGATATAATGATTCCTACGAGAGAGGTGCACAAAGCAGAGAAATTCTCGTTTTGTTTATCTTGGCTATGCATTTTCCACGTTGGAGCGTTGGATCCTGGGGGCCGAGCCTTTTTGCCCCCTCCCCAATATTTTTGGGGTAGGGGCCGCACCCCCCACCGAATGTCCCAAAAGCACAGAGGTGAAGCACAAAGCCGAGAGTGGCTTGGCTTCAATAGCCGGCTCCTTCTCTTCCTGCTTTTGCTGCAGAGAGGAAGGCGGATCAAAGCAGCATTACTAAATGTGTTTGTTGATTATACAATAGAAAGACCAAGTTTTATTGTTGAGTGCTCAGGCTGAGAACACATGTGAGTTAGCCTGACTTTCCTGTAAACTCGTGTCTCCAATTCAAGACGCCGAATGTTCCTATGAGTTCCAAATGAACGAATTCCCCAACCCCAGCTCAAAAAGCATTAACTGGTATACACCTGCAACTTACAATAGCACTTCACTTATCTCATGAAGTCGGTTCTGGCCCAAGAAAGCTTATGTCGTAACAAATTTAAGGTGCCAGAAGACTTTTTCTTGCCTTTAACTGGTACAAGTTACTACTGCATCTTACCTGCAGGGGTCATGCCATGACCAGGGTTGCCTTGTTATTCATACATTTGAAAGTTTAAATGCAGCTGTTCACAGGATCAAACAAGGTCTAGTAATAGGGTCACTGGGGTTAGGAGGAGAACCACCCTCTAAAAAACTAAATGAAGACAGCTGGGCCTGCTTATTTGTGTGACTGAACTGCCTTCTTCCAGGCATTTCCAGAAATGTGCATTTGACACTGCACACTCCTGATTTTTGTAATGCCAAGCACTGCACGAATTAAAACCTCTTGACTCATCTAGTATTTTTTAATTAGAGTGAGTATTTGCATCTTGGTGAATGCAGTTTGCTAAGGGTGCTGAGCTCACATAACTATAATTCCCAGATCTGTTATCTAACTGCAGGTCCCAGGACTCTTCGTAGTTACATCCTCAATATACCGTACATTTAAACCTCACCCAAATAATAAGGGGGACTGTACAGTGGTACCTCGGGTTACAAAGGCTTCAGGTTGCAGACGCTTCAGGTTACAGACTCCGCTAACTCAGAAATAGTACCTCGGGTTAAGAACTTTGCTTCAGGATGAGAACAGAAATTGCATGACGACAGCGCAGCAGCGGCAGGAGGCCCCATTAGCTAAAGTGGTACCTCAGGTTAAGAACAGTTTCAGGTTAAGAACAAATTCAGTTCTTAACCAGAGGTACCACTGTAGTTTGTTTAGAGCAGGGGTAGTCAACCTTTTTATATCTACTGCCCACTAGTGCATCTTTCTCAATGATAAAATTTCCTTACCGCTTGATGGAAGGACAATTCAACTTGTGCCATAGAACCCTCTGCCGCCCACCTAGAATCCTGAAAAGCCCACTAGTGGGCAGTAGGGACCAGGTGGACAACCCCTGGTTTAGAGTGAGCAGAATTTTACCCATGTGAGGTGTAAACAACAGTTTCCAAGGTTTTTTTGGGGTGGGGGGTGGGGGGGGGGAAGGACCCATGAACTTTAAACGTATGGTCTTGATGTTATCTTGTATCATCATCATCACTTTTAATTTGTATATCGTCTTTCTATTTCACAGTCCCCAAGGTGGTTTACAAGCTGAAGAGGCAAAGAATGTACACCTTATGACAATCCCATCCAATGCAAAAATGTGATAATAAAACATAAATTTAAAATAAGCAATTTATACCAAATAAAGTAATATTCAACTATCCATTAGAATCGTATAGAACATCAGCATATAAAAAATTAAACAGAAATCCACTCTTAACAATTATAATAATTTCTAAACTGTAATCAATAAAACAACGGCAAGTCACAGTGCATAAAATAATACATGGATCAATACCTTTGTTGTTGCTGTTTTAAAAAAAATACCTTCATCCCGAGTTCCCAAAAACATTTCTATGCCTTTTAGGGCACAGTAGTCTGCAGCCTTTGATGACCTTCAAAAGCTTTGTCATTTCATCTCTGGTTTTAACAGATTGTCAATGCTTACCACACCTGAGGGAATTCTTTATTTGTCTGTAAACATCCCTTTGTCCCAGAGGATATCCCTGCTGTTTAGCGTGCTTGAAATTAGAGGCAAGCCTGATGAATGTTACAAGAATGCTGGAATGAAGTTATATGGTTTTAGCAGAAATGTTATAAAGAATTAAGCAAAAACTGATTGTCAATGGGCCGAAGTGGAAAATTTAAGGTCAGATTAAGGTCAGATTTTGTTAAATTATAGAACAAAAAATTGAGAAAGATGGAAAGGATTTGCTGAAATAGCTAATTGAACTAGAATACAAAAAAGGGAGGTGTGAGGAGGTCGATGAAACAAGTAAATGAAAGGTAAAGATATGGAAATATTGGATGTGTTTTTAAATGTTTTTGTTTTTCTTGTTGTTTTGCTGCATTGTTTTTTGTTTTTCTTTTCATTTTTGATGTATTGTAGGGTATTGTTTTGTTCTGTTAAATCTTTTATTGTTTCTTTCTTCTTTTTTCTGTAACTATTAAACCTCTAATAAATATTATTATTATTATTATTATTTATAAAAAAAAGTAATTAGAGGCAAGCCTGGAGTTTATATCGTCGTGATGGCATTCAGCTTACAAAGACATAGAACTTTTACTACTCTACTACGTTTTATATTACCTTGGGCCAGTACTAGTGTTAACGTTTGATCGCCACAAGGCCTCTTCCCTGAAGCTCAAATTCACAGCGCTAATGGATTTAACTCCAGAAAAGTTACGTGGATAGCAGAGAGTGTTTTTCTTTGTTTATTTATTTCTGTATACTGCCTTCAAAGGATATCTGTCCTAAAAGGCAGGGTAGAAATCTTCAAACAAAGAAACAGATATGAATAAGAGAAAGTTCCAACATGGGTCACAAACCTGAACTGTAATGACACATTAGTTCAAAAATGCCATGTAACAATTTCCTGCATTTTAGATGAAATATAGATACTGTTACACCCTCCCCACTTTTCTGAGCAGCGAGAAGTTCCAGGGTTGCAACACTTGTTTTCTTTTGGAAGGAAGTCACTGGAGGTTTATTGGCATGTATGGAAAATTCGCATTTATTTACAACTATCCTGGTTGAGTATGGGCTGAGGTTATACCTCGAGCAATCAAATGGATGGCTGAAATCCACTGCTCCCCCAAAAGGTAGACAGACAGCCGAGTAGTCTAGGCTGTTCTCAGGGCCCAAATTCAGCTCCTTGTGTTCCCTGATGACCTGATTTGTTTGCAGAGCGATTAGACAAAGCTGGCTACTTACACTGCGTATACAACCAAAATCACATTTGGATAGAGACTGTTTCTCAGGCGGCTAGTCCTAGTCCTTATAACCCTGTACCTTCTTCCAGAAGGCAGAAGCTAAAAGAGATCATTTCCGGGGTGCGCACTATCCTGCACTATCTCTGCAGCTTTCTTATGACACCTGGAAGCGTAGATTTGATCCTAGGTGGGAAGAGTGCACCCAATTATTCTCTTCACAGTCTTTACAACCCTGGACAGCATTGGTTTTTCCCTGACCACGCAGCTCCCAAACCACACACACAGAGACCATAAGTTAATACACTCTCAACAGTACAATGGTAAAATGCCATCAACAGGTCCTTTGAGAGATTATTTTTCCAGAGGATTCTCAGAAAATACAGGGTTGGATTAACGCATGTAATCTGGATCATGCTCAGTGTGGCAAACTTTTACTTTAGTGTTATATATATATATATTAAAAAGCTGTGTCAGTGGAGGCTAGGGATAGATGAAGGTGTCCATTTCAGTTCTAGTTAGTTGCATCTTTGCTGCTTACTGGGAAGTAGAGCAGGAGAGGTGATAAGGCATTGAGGTTGACGTGGTGCTACTGCACTAGCAGCAGTGCTGGGTTGGCTCTGCTGATGCAACTGCACTGCACTAACCTTACCGCCATCTCACTTCTCTACTGCCTATATAATGTCAAGCGAGATGGGAGCTGGTGGCGCTGTGGTCTAAACTGCTGAGCCTCTTGGGCTTGCCGATCACAAGGTCAGCAGTTCGAATTCCTGCAACGGGATGAGCTCCCGTTGCTCTGTCCCAGCTCCTGCCAACCTAGCAGTTTGAAAGCACACCAGTGCAAGTAGATAAATAGGTACAGCTGTGGCGGGAAGATAAATGATGTTTCCGTGCGCTCTGGCACTCGTCATGGTGTTCCGTTGCACCCGAAGTGGTTTAGTCATACTGGCCACATGACCTGGAAATCTGTCTGTGGACAAACGCCAGCTCCCTTGGCCTGAAAAGGGAGATGAGCGTAGCACCCCATATTTAAGTTTGACTGGACTTAACCATCCAGGGGTCCATCACCTTTACCAGCTAGATGCCTCCAGGAAAGGCTGAAGATAGGGAGGCTGTTATTGGTCCTGTAATCTCCATTTCAGAGGTTTGTGGCCTCTGAATGTGTAAAATTTAGTTATCATGGTAAAAGCCATTAATACAAAGCTCTCCTCCCTGAATGCACCTAATCTTCCTTTAAAGCCGTCTAAACTAGTGTCCATCACTATGTCTTATAGCAGCAAATTATTCTTGAGCTGTGATAACCCTTTTTGATGCTCTTGATGGAATCATTTTGCAGGGCATCAATTTCTAGTTTTATGGTAAGTTATACTGTTGTCTCACAACAAGCCAAGATATGGCGATCTATAATTGCATAACCAAGATTTTCCTAGTGTGCATTTGTTCTTGGAAACAAAAATCATATTCCAATTTGATTTCAATCACACACACACCCGAATGCCACCAGCATCAAATTTTCCCTGGCTCTGTCGCCTTATATAAGCCTATGCTTACTGCTAGAAAATGCCCGGCAAAGCTGATATCAGCCTTTTTAATATCTAGCAGTGCATGAGTCCCCACGGAGAAGGATAGTTCAGAGCTTTGGCCAAGTCTGATTATCTGAAACTACAGAACACAGCCTGGAATTACTTTAGATCCCACAGGCTTTCAGATTTATTTATTTTTTTAAATTGTCTTTCAAGGAGCATAAAGGTTTGCAACTAATTAAAGTGCCTCTTGCAATCTCCTAGGAAGTTCATTGGCGTGTCATTCTACCTACTTAACTCCTAATAACAAAACTCTTAGAAGAGATGAGCTCCACATTGTTTTAAAAAACCTCCAGCTCTTATAAACCAACCAAACATGCTCTTTTGTTTCTTATTTTACTGACCTAGTAGAGCTAACCAACCCCAAATGCCCTAACATCTGCTGTAAGCATGGCAACGGCATAAAACGCAAACACAAAAGGATAATGTTGGCATGATTTAATGCAAAGCCTTGCTCCATGCAGCTCAGACACAAAAATGAAGTATTACATAGTTAGGTGTTTTTATTTTTTATTTCGTTTGTGTAGGCAAAACAGATGTCACATGGCACTAATCAGCTGCAGTTCTTTCCTGTACTTGTCATGTGGTCTCATTGATCAAAGAGATGAGTTAGATATACATATCCCCCCGCACACACACCCTGACCTACTAAATTTTCTCTGCCAAACAGAAGATGGTGGCCTGATTTGTGCATCACATTAAACCATAGTTTAAAACAAACTATGGTTTAATGTACTGGTGCAGCGCAGCTCAAAAGCTCCCATGGCTTTCCTCTTTTGCTTTTGCTGTCGTGCCACAGATAATACAAACCAGAGTCTGGCTTGTTATGTTGTCCAAACCTAGGCTTGTAGTTGTTTCCCCCACTCAAACCATGAGCAGAAACCAAGTTTTGTTCTTGCTTTGCCATTTTGGATGGAGAAAACAAACCATGAGCCCGGTCTGAGACAACATGGCAAGCTAAGCTTTGACTTGCTTCATCTGCAGCACGGCAGTAGTGAGGGAGGAGTGTGCTAGGAATTTTGAGGAGGGTGCACCGGCATGCTGCTCATTCACATTAAGCCATAGTTTGATTTAAGAGAGCACATGCTGTGTGAAACACATCTCAGGTTCAATTTCCTGCCAACTTCAGGTATGGTTGGGAAACCTGGCTAAAACCCTGGTGAGTCTCTGGTGAGTGGGAGAAACCAATGGTCTGAGTTAAACACCACACTTATTTTTCTTCTGAAAGGGGGATGCATGAATGTTGCTAACCAGTAGCATGCACTGGAAGTCTAATACAGATGCAAGAAGTTGGAAAAATTATTAGAAGCTCTGATACAGACCCAACATTAGAACTACAAAAGGATGAGTAACTGAATCCATGTTCTTATTTTTGTCTTAGTTAACAGAGTTCAACTTGAAAGTCAATAAAGGTAGAGGGACCCCTGACCACTAGGTCCAGTCGTGACCGACTCTGGGGTTGCGGAGCTCATCTCGTTTTATTGGCCGAGAGAGCCGGCGTACAGCTTCCGGGTCATGTGGCCAGCATGACTAAGCTGCTTCTGGCGAACCAGAGCAGCGCACGGAAACGCCGTTTACCTTCCCGCCGGAGTAGACCTATTTATCTACTTGCACTTTGACGTGCTTTTGAACTGCTAGATTGGCAGGAGCAGGGACCGAGCAACAGGAGCTCACCCCGTCGCAGGGATTCAAACCACCGACCTTCTGATCGACAAGTCCTAGGCTCTGTGGTTTAACCCACAGCACCACCCGCGTCCCCTTGAAAGTCAATAGTCCTATGCTAAAATCAAAATCAGACTTTAAAATCTGAACCATCAATTCACATTAAGGTAAATTTATTTTGACCATGTTAGGATAAACAGAAAGTCTCTCATTAGGTTGTGCCTTGACATAATATGATGAAGCGTGACAAGCCCCACAGCGGATAGAAAAGCCCATTGGGTCTAAAGCACTGAGATAAATATCTGTTGGGAACTGTTTTCTTGTTTACATATTTCTCTGATTTAGTTTCTGCTGCTGCAGGGGAACTAGCCTTGATGTTGTTTTCCAGAACATTTTAAAGTAGGAAATCCAAAACGATACCATTCTAGTAGACAGTGCTCTTTTTCTAGAAAAAAAAAGAGGTGAACATCACCATGAACAACACCCTTGTTCTCTTAGAAGGGCAATGGCGCCCAGCTGAAAGGTGCCGGAAAAGAGTTCTGGCTGGAGGGGAAAAGTCCTGCACATAAGCATGCTGACACATACGGACAACCACCTCTGTGGGCAATGAATGTGTGAGGGGTGGAGTGTTCGGCTCATGCTCACTAGCTAATGAAGAGAAAACTCCCCACTCCCATGTGTGTCCTTTGTTGTCCCCAAATCTGTTCCAGTGCATTTAGGAGGCCTGTGTGGGGAAGAGACGGGTGTTCTGCTGTGCAAGGAGGCTGGTGGAACACGTTGACTGCAACCCAAAATTACGACCAAACCTAGGCAGCCGAAGGAAAGCAGTGGTCAAACCGGAGTAAAATTTAAAACACCTTTAGCATTGAAGACTTGCCCTTGAAAACGAAAGCTCTGGGTAAGTGGGAATGCTGAGATTGAAGAGTCACAAATGCATCCCCACTGATAGTTAAATCATAAGCACGCACAGGAGGCTATTTTGCCTGCTGACTGGTCTAAGCTTCAATTTGTCTGGATGAAAGGGAAAAGTCTTCAGAAGAACTTGGAAGATTTGGATCGATGGAAGGGATTTGACTGAGAAGTGTCTGCTTTATCTCTGCGTGAACTTCCAAGTCCCTTTAGGCAATGAGGACTTGCATCAAATCAGCATGCGCTAAAGAGTATCCGTGCATTCGGCAGCTGCGCCATCTGTGACAGTAGGGTTTGCATTATGCCGTTCCATATTATCACGGACAATGTGCAACAGGATCCAGGCCAAGATTTCAGCTCGCAACAGAATTCACAGCTAGGGGGTGGCTTCTCAACCCATCCATCTGGAATGCTTTAAAGGGCACTTAGAACTAAAATAACTCCATTGTGTATATTCATTTATTTGTCCATTCATACAAAGCAACACTGGCAAAAGATACAACTTTGATTTTTATTTTATTTTATAATCTGGGCAGTTGATTTTAACCCACTATTTGCTTTGATAATAATTAAAATGAATATAATTTGTCAAATAGATATATTTTTAAAAAGGATATTCAGTGAAAATATTTCTGACGCAACACACCCAGAAGGCATTACACATTCCACCTGGCAGGTGTAAGTTGCCCACAACTTCCATAAGGACTCACTTCAATACACAAGCCTGGGAGCACTTCCTCTTGGTATTGGTTGCTAGCATCACATTCTCCCCAATCTTTTTGGAGAGGTGAGCCACTGCCATAGCTGCCTCACCAATAAGCTTGTCCAGCTCAGCATCAATGGAAAGGTTATGGTGGTGCCCAGGTAAACAAAATTGTCTTCCACCTCAAGCATGTGGTCACCAATGCTGATGCATGGAGTGCTGGCGATATCCTGGCCCAATATGTTGACCTTTGTCTGGCTGATAGTGAGGCCGAACTCCATGTAAAGGTAAAGGTACCCCTGCCCGTATGGGCCAGTCGTGTCCGACTCTAGGGTTGCTTGCTCATCTCACTTAAGAGGCCGGGAGCCAGCGCTGTCCACAGACACTTCCGGGTCACGTGGCCAGCGTGACGAAGCTGCTCTGGCGAGCCAGCACCAGCACAGCACACGGAAACGCCGTTTACCTTCCCGCTATAAAGCGATACCTATTTATCTACTTGCACTTAGGGGTGCTTTCGAACTGCTAGGTGGGCAGGAGCTGGGACCGAAAGACGGGAGCTCACCCCGCGGTGGGGATTCGAACTGCCGACCATGCCATCGGCAAGCCCTAGGCGCTGAGGTTTTACCCACAGCGCCACCCGCGTCCCCAAACTCCATGTAGGCTTGGGCAAAATGGCTGGCGAGTCTCTGTAGAGCTTTCTCGGAGTGCACTGTCAAAGTTGCGTCGTTCCCAAACAACATCTTGTGGATAAGAACCCAACAGACTTTTGTCTTGGCATGGAGACATGCTAGGTTGAACAGACCCCCCCCCGTTGCTCCTTGAATGAAAGCACCCACCATCTTCAGTCAAACTGGAAACATCTGAGAACAACAGGGAGAAGAACATGCCAAAGAGAGCTGGGGCAAGAACACACCCGTTCCACATTGTTCTTTATAGGGAAGGTGTCCCAGGATGAACCGTCAGGGACTGGGCAGAGGAGGAAAGGTGGAGACTGCCTCCCCATCCTGAACCTTCCCGGGAGGAGGAAGAGAAAGACAGTATGTGTGTGTGTGTGTGTGTGTGTGTGTGTGAGAGAGAGAGAGAGAGAGAGAGAGAGAGAGAGAGTGTATATATATATATATATATATATATATATATATATATATATATTATAATATAATTTATTAGAGTTTAATACTTACAGAACAAAGGAAAAAGAAACAATAAAAAATGTAACAAACAATACATCAGAAATAGAAAGGAAAAAAACCAGTACATCGAAACAACAAGGAAAAAAACCATTTAAAAACACATCCAATATTTCCATGTCTCAACCTTTCATTTACTTGTTTCATCGACCTCCTCACACCTCCCTTTTTTGTATTCTAGTTCAATTTAGCTATTTCAGCAAATCCTTTCCATCTTTCTCAATTTTTTGTTCTATAATTTATCTTAACACAATCTAACTTTAAATTTTCCACTTTAGCCCATTAACAATCAGTTTTTACTTAATTCTTTATAACATTTCTGCTAAAACCGTATAACTTCATTCCAGCATTCTTCTAACATTCATTAATTTTGCAGTATTTCTGTAAATATACTTTAATTTTTTTCCAATCTTCTTCCACCAGCTCTTCTCCCTGGTCTCAGATTCTGCCAGTCATTTCCGCCAATTCCATGTAGTCCATTAGCTTCATCTGCCATTCTTCCCGGGTGGGTAGATCTTGTGTCTTCCAGAGAAAGACAGTATAGATTTACAACAGGGGCCGGCGGGAAGTCACAGCTCAGAGACAGATGAGAGGAAAAGTTGGGGAACAGTGGGAGAGGAGGAGCAGGCAGAACAGGAACAGCAGCTGGCTGACACGTCATTAGAAAGCATTCCAGACCCTCCATCTCCCAGAACCCAGAGAGCCTTAAAAGTAGGAGAGCAAAGAGCTCAAAGACAGAGGGTACATAGCAGAAGTGACGAATGAGGAAGTGGGAGGGACAGAGGGTGGGCTGGAGATTCACTCAGGACAATGCCATTATCCAAGAGGCTGGGTTCTATAGCCTCTCGCTGTAAATATTGAAATAGGTGTCTTTATACATTGCTGGACAACCAGCCGGGAACCGCTGACAGCATCCTGGCACAGTGCCACATATGTTCTCGTGGAAGGACACGGCCATATTGAGGAGCTTAGCGCGGCATCCTAGCTAGCTGAGTAGTGTGAAGAGTCATTTTTAGTTGACTAGGTCAAAGGCCTCCGTCAGGTCTATGAAGGCGATGCGCAAAGGGTGCCTCTGCTCTCGGCATTTCTCCTGCAGCTGGTGCAGTTGGAAAATCATGTTGACTGTTGACCTCTGAAGCCACATTATGACTCAGGATAGACCCTGTCAATGAGTGACTGCAATCTGTTGGTCCAAAGACTGTCTTCACGCCTTTGTACATTTTGCTAGTGTTGCCCATGTCGGGAGCGAGTTGAATGCTCTGCTCCAGCTTTAGCCGATAGTTATTGGCACACTATCTGGAAATTTGCTGGGCATCCCTCCTTGCCTTTCTCAGTGCAGCAAGTGACTTCTCACACGGCACACACTTGCAGTTCACAAGAGCCTCACGCTTTGCAGCAGTAGAAGTCTCTGTGCCCTTAACACCAGCCACAAACCGGTCAGGGACCTGCTGCTCTCCTTTGCCAAAAGAGAACAGAGCTGTAATGTTGGCCGTCTCTGGGATTCCGTTCCGCCTTACTTCCACGCTGTCTCTAGGGCAGTTCAGTTCTGCTTGTTTTTCATAGCTGAATATAAGGTCACTGACCACAGCTCAATTCATTTCCGATATGAGCATTGAAATAACAGAATCATAGTAGAAACCATAGAATTGTAGAGCTTAAATTGACATTTCCAGCTCATTTTTAACCTTGGCGATGGAACACCCTTGGGGTATTTTACAAGGTTTTAGAAGACACACCATTCAATCATGAAAATGAGTTCTTGGAAGTAAATCCCTCCGAGTCTAGTTCAACCCCCGTAATTTTTGCAGCCTAATTCTTTGTGGAGGATTGACTACTGAGTCCAGTGGGTTAACTGTCTCTTAACCTTGTGCAGAATTTGAGTGTTAATTTGTTTGTAGCCCTTGTAAGTCTGGGGGGGGGGAATGCTTTTATAACAATCCCCCCCCCCCCCCGTAGTGGTGGATGGTGCTGTCTGCTTATTCTGTGGGCAACAGCTTTTTGGGGGAGCATTTTCTCTCCCTGCATGGTACAATTTTGTTCACTCCCTTGGGTTTCTTTTTACAATATGAAAGCTTACAGTTTGCTCTTCTGCTTCTAGGCCTTCTGGGGACTGCTGCTGAGCACAGCATTTAGCAAGAAATGTAAAATGAAATGAAATAAGTGGCTACTGCGATAAAGGCAGACGTTGTACTTAGTGGGGTTCTGCAATTGCTTTTAGAGGCAGTCTCTCTTTGACACTTTCTTTGCACTTGGTATCCTGCAATCTTCTAGCCCCGAAGTCACACACACACACACACACTCCATCATTATCTGTTATTCACCATTATCTATTATTCATAATCCCTATTTCATTATGATTCCCAGGGACCAATTTACAAACAGAACACACGTCTCTCCCACGTGCTGTCCAGGAGAACTGGCATAATTTTTTTAGAAAACTTCTGCTACTGTGGTAAGCTTGATCAGGGTTGCCAATACCTGGGGGCTCCCTTGCCACCAACAGCTTTCAAGAGTGGAAGATGCCAGTGAATATGCCTAGTACTGCCTTTCGGCCACTGGGCCAGGACTGTGGCAACAGCAATTCTACCCAACTGCTACACCTTTGATCTTTTGCCAGTGTGATAAATTAGAGCGCTGGACTTTTATTTTTAGACAGACTTAGCCAAGAGTCTTCACTTCAAAAAGCTTGTTGAAAAAAGGAAAATCTTCAACAAGAGCTAAAAGGGCAATAGATATGTACCAGGAGGTACCAGCCCACTCATGAGATAAGGTGAGGCAACCGCCTCAAACAGCAGAAGTCACAGGGGCCGCATATCCCAACGTAGATATTTATTTCCCCCTTTGATGTAGAGCTTCACTCACCTCTTTTTTCCCTGGTGAAGAGGGCAGCACCATTTTATGGTTTGCCTCAGGTGCCAAAATGCCTTGGGCTGGCCCTGCCATGAGGGAGTTCCACCACACCAACATACCCTCCAATATTTCTCCGATAAAAATAGGGACATCTTACTCTATACCCTCCAACATTTCTCTGATGAAAACAGAGATGTGACTCAGTGCCATGAACACCTCCCTCATTCTCTTAGTATGGCAAAAGCCCTGAGGATGTCCGATTCCATACCCTCCAACACTTCTCTGATGAAAATAGGGCCGTCCTAAGGAAAAGCGGGACATTCTGGGATAAAATCAGAAACTGAGACGGTTTCTGCAAATTCAGGACTGTCTCTGGAAAATAGGGACACTTGGAGGTTCTGCACTATCTTGCTGATCACAATAACCAAATGGGGTATGTAAGGTGTGAGACCATCTAAAACACACCACCACCACCACCACCACAACAACAACAACATTAAATTACATGAAACAAGGTCTCGGTGCTTTTAAATGAAAAAAAGTATCTTTGTACATAAGATCTGAGCTTCCCATTTAGGATTAACATTCCCGTTCCTCTTCAACTTTGCCGATAAGCTTTTTACAAAAGACACGTAATCACTCTGTAGGCCTGCAGACATTCAGAAACAAGTTAACTTGCTTCCAGTTGAATGGATCCAAACATCAGCATGGTTGTAATGTAGAAAAATTAATATGTTAATAGCTTCATGCTGATTAGTGTGCTGGAGGCACAGAACTAATGTGCTAGCTCAAGCTGCCTCATCTGAGCTTTTATGTCATAACGGTTCAATATCTGATACCCATCCAAGAAGGCTCTCATATCTTACAGTGTTGTATGGATATCCTCCAGTATCCAGCTGCTTTATAATTAATCTTTCTAAAAGGCCAAAATAGCTGAAAGTAAAACAAATTGAGGGGGAGCAAGAGTTGGAGAAAAGAGTTGTTTTTCTCCAACTCTTGTTCCCCCTCAAGTCATCTTTACTGTATTTACTGGGTGGGGGGTGGGGGTGGGCAATTAATCTCCCCTAATTTTAAAATAGGGACATTCTACCTTTCTTGTAATCAGGAATAGGGAATCTGAGGATAACTCCTGTGGATAACAGCATGGCCAGTTAACTTCCTGACAACTTAACATATTGACAAGTGCACACACAGAAGTTCTTTAAGAACTTTTGAACGTTTTATGGCAAAACGGATTAAAAATGTATTTCCTAATAACTAGCCCCAGGCCGAATCTTGTTATGATTGTTCATCTTTTTCACACTCGTAAGGGTCCAGCAGAATACCCTCCAACATTTCTCCGATGAAAATAGGGACATCCTAAGGGGACGACAGAGGACGAGATGCTTGGGCAGTGTTCTCGAAGCTACAAACATGAGTTTGACCAAGCTGCGGGAGGCAGTGGAAGACAGGAGGGCCTGGCGTGCTCTGGTCCATGGGGTCACGAAGAGTCGGACATAACTGAACAACTAAACAACAAAGGAAAAGCTGTTGATTCTGGGATCAAATCAGAAATCGGGATGGCTTCTCAAAATCCAAGACTGTCCTTGAAAAATAGGGACACCTGGAGCATCTGTAGTAGGCACCAGGCTACAAAATGGTTAGAGGTTTTTTTTGGGGGGGGGGGGATAGTTTTCAGTTTGATGAGCTGAGTTAGCATGGTTCAAGGCTGGCAAGGGATCGAGTTTGGTAAATAAGATCAGGAAGGCCAGCAATAGTAACATAATCTAAGGATGACAAGCACGGTGGACGGCTTAGAGGACACACCAGTCACGAAGCTAGAAAAAACTTTTTGTCTCCCACTGCGCCACCCGCATCCCAGGTTCCACAAGAATTATGCTGTGTTGGGACATGTCCTGGAACATGTGAGTACTGACTGTGGTCCTTGAATAATTCTGCCTCATGCCACTTTCTTTCACAGCCAGTTCATAGCCTTACTATGCACTTTGGGCTGCAGATTTTATTAACCCATGGGTAGGCAAACTAAGGCCCAAGGGCCAGATTCAGCCCAATCCCTTTCTAAATCCAGCCCACGGACAGTCCAGGAACCAGCATGTTTTTACATGAGTAGAATGGGTCCTTTTATTTAAAATGCATCTCTGGGTTATTTGTGGGCCCTGCCTGACGTTTTTACATGAGTAGAATGTGTCCTTTTTACATGAGTAGAATGTGTTCACCCCCCCCCCCAAATATAGTCTGGCCCCCCACAGGGTCTGAGGGACAGTGGACTGGCCCCCTGCTGAAAAAGTTTGCTGACCCCTGTGGATTAACCAAGCCCAACTAAGCAAGAAACCCCACCGATAAGTATAGGAGAATGGATTTGTCAATTTCGTAATTCTTCCCACTCTTTTTCCAGGATGCTCATGGGATTAACATGATATCACCCTCATTTATTTTCACATACTTAAATTTTAACTCCACAATTCACAAGATTATTTAAGAGGATCTATGTGCTAAAACATTTTCTTTTGTATTTGAGAAACATAATCAAACATTGCTACATTATTTCTTATTGCAATTTAAAGCAACTTTAGCAGTTTTGTGTTTTATGCTTTTCGTACTTTCTACAAGACATACGATTTTGAAAACTGAAGCTAGCCACTTTTGGCACCTGTTTGTACTTGCAAGTTGCTAGCCTTGCCTAAGGCACAAAACAATCTGTCACTGGCACTGCCTTTACAATGCCCACGTGAGATAGAGATGATGACTTGGTCAAAACCATTTTATGGCCGAGCAGGGATTTGAATCCAGCTATGCTTAGAATGAGAGGAAGCCAAATACTTTTAGCCACCGTACAATAAAATCTCCCAAGAGGTCAATGATGGGGTGGAGGCAGAGCTGGTGCCTGGAGAAAAGAGCAATACATTTTAGCACCTACTTTTGACTCACCTTTCTAAAAGGCCAGTGTGCCATTTCTAAAAAGTGGAGTACGACCTCAAAGGACAGGAATGTGCACAAGGCACTCATAATTACTTTCTAGAAACATGACCTAAATCACTCACCAAACTCTATATACTATGTATTTTAACAGCTTGTGTCAAGTGCTGATTTTTGGCAGGCTGATGCAAGGGAGCTGCTCCGCTAGAGAGTGTATCCTCCCTAAAAGAGGGCACGTGTTGTGGTGAGACTTGGAGACTGACCTCTTGGTTGTGGGTGGGTATATTGGACGCCACAACACCCAATTGGTAGGTCCCTGATTGCTGGGTTTAATCTGGCCAATGGGGAGCTGTCTAAACAGACCAAGGGACCTATATATCCCTATGCGTGTGACCCAGAGCTTCCTCTTTGGGCTCGTGGATTCGGAACACCCACCCACCCCTCCCTATATTTAGGGCATTTGTGATTGACCTTGCTATGCCATTGTGTGTCGTCTGTTGTTGGGACAGGGGCACGGCAGGAATTTCCCCCACTTGGCTGATTGGCTGTTGCCATTTGGGTTTCGCATGCCGCGTAGCAAATCGTCACAGCTTGTAAGGTTGCGGATGGGCACTGGTTCAGGTGATAGGGAAGGGAGAACGGTCTCACCATCCCCATGTGAAGGGTATTCCGTTAAAGGAATCCAGGGACTCAACTTGGTTTTGTTCAACCCCCAAGAGGGGGTTGTGCCTGAGTCCACGGGAGCATCTGGGGAGTGGACATAGTCCGTTCCTGGGCTTTCTACCTAACTCAGGTGTTCACTCTTGGCTGACCTATGATAGAGCTCTGGGTCAACGCTACCTGCAAGGGTGCAGGGAGCTATTCGAACCAGAGCCTTTGCAACCACTCACTTTCTGTAATCAATAAAGTTGTGGCCTGAATTCTGCCAAAAACCAAATGTGAGTCAAGTGTGACTTTATTTAGGGGGGAGGTCTCTGGGTCTGAACACGCAAATGTGAAACCCTGACACAGAGTAAGGTGATCTGCAAAAGATTTTCTGTTCATATTCCACTCCCAAGACAGATGATTACTGGGCTGTCTGGCTATCTGAGATATAGATAAAGGAGGATTCTGACTCGGAGAGCAATGCAACCTCCATATCCTTATATAATTGGTGGGGTTTGGATAAGGCACAGTTGTCCCCCTGAGCAACTCTCTTGGCAGGCTGCTTGCTGGCAGTATTGTCACCAGCAGAGGGCAGCAAAAAGTCCCCAAACAGGAAAGGGGGTGTCTGAAGATTTGCAACTTACAGACTTTGCTTCTGAAAGCCGCTCCATGCAATATGTTTTTGAAGTGTGCGCTTAAAATGTGCAGGTGGGGGGAAAAAAGAACTGATCTGCAAAAACTTCAAACAGGTACATTTGCTGGGGCGAACCAGTTTCCTCTTTTGTCTAATATATGAAATGGCCTCGATCTGTGTATCAGAATTCATCTGCACGCCAACATCTGGCAATGTTTAATAAAACAACAGCAACAACATACTTTTATAGCTCAAATTCACTGCAGGCATCTTTCTGAATATTGACTTCTCTGAATAAATATTGCCTTTTTGGGGTGGGGTGGGGAAGGATTCAACGTTTTATCTTTGTGTCTTGTTTTTGCATCTTGCAAAAACCTTTATTGATCTAAAAGCTGTTACAACAGCCTCTGGATGGGCTAGGAAGCCAGCAAGATGTTTTAGATTGAGCAAGCGAATAAGTAATGGCACAATTTAGTCAAAATTGAGGATGTTTGAATCACAGTGATTTCAACAGAATATAGTTAAGATCATGCCTGATTTCCACACAGCCCCCTCTCCAAGACACTCCAAATGTTCCCTCCGTGTTTATCTCCTAGAAGTAGAGCAATTCAGTGGCAAAGGCTAGTTCCGTCCAAGCTATTACAGGGCAATGTGTGGTCATAGCTGGCCCGCATTTCCTTGGCTGGTCTCCATGGTAACTTATTGTTGAAATCTCATAGCATCTGTTATGCCCCCTTCAAGTGGCAACCTGCGAAGAAGAGCAGGGAGGAGGACTTGGGCAGAAATGCTAACTTTTTCTTCTTTAATTGAAAAGTTTCATCTTTACAAAACGGGGCTAGAAATAGATTTGTGCAACTTAAAAGGTACTAACAAAATGTACCTTACTGCTCTAAGTACTGCTCACTGAAGCAAACTAACAATGGACTTTAAAAGTGTATGGGTTGTATCCAGAGTACAGCCCACTGAAAATAATAGACATGGTGTAATACTCTTGAGTATTACTAACTATTCATTTATATACTGCTTCACTGGCAAAGTGGCTTCTAAGCAGAGACTAATTTGCTCCATAAAACCCCTATTATTTCCTGGCTTGGTATCCAATTCACAAGCTCATAAATCCATTCCCAACATTTCCTAATGACAGCTTCTCAGCCAGATGTTAGATTTCCCATTGTATAAGCAACATGTTTATACAGTTTCTGCAATAAAACGCTTATTTGTACTGATTCCAACTATCCCCAGATTTCCTTTAACAAATCTTTCTTACTTGCCAATTATTTCCATTTAAACAATAACAGCACACCCTCTACATTGATCAGGATTGGAACCACAGCATATGGGAGAGGATTTTAATCCTTTCCCCCTGCACAGCCCAGCCGTGTCCCTTAAGTTGTTTGCCATGGACTGGGAAAAGCCACCTGGTGGGAGAAGGGATTATTTTCATTTTGTATTAAAAAAAAAACCTTCTCAGGTCCTAATTCCAGTTGTTCTCCAACATGGATGTTATTTTTTAAACTAGACGTGTTAAATGTATGTATTTAACATACCTCAGTTTCCTAGACACTCCTCTCCACAGAAACTCTTTGGAATTCAAAGTAATCTCACTTTTCCACCCTGTTTTAGGTATAATTTAGTTAGGCTGGTGAGGGGCATTTAATACAGTGTTGCACGTCATCCCAATCTCTGAATGATGTGAGATTCCAGGGGTTCAAGGCAGTTACCCAGGGTTCGTGTTTCCTTTGGAAAATGAGGCACAATGGAGACTGTAGTGTCTTTATGAGATATGGTTTATCTATAGATATACACAACCTGAGCCTGTGATGGAGGGGTTCACAATATCAGCACTGCAAAAGGGTCTTACTTCTCCGTTGCCACAGCAAAAATCACCCATGGTTCTCACTCTCTGCCTTTCCAGCCTGAAGTTTTTGGTATCCAGTTTCTAGCTCAGATAACTCATCTCTCAACTCTGACATTTTGTCTTTCTAACTAACAGACAGTTGGGAAAGGGAGGCCCACCTGTTTTCTATCTCCTTTGTTTCACTTAATGGCTCATACTTAGGCTATTCCAGCAATTGAATCCGAGCTGGATCCAGGAATTAGAAGGGGCCCCAGACATCCTGCCTACTTCCTCCCCCCCCCCGCCCCACACAAACTGCTCTGGCACCCAGAAACTCATAACAATAGTTTCACTCTGGTTTATTCTATATTTAGGGACAGGGGTTATTTGCTTTTGTGCATTTTGTTTATCATCGGTTCTCCAGGACGGAGAAAACTATACATTAAATTCAGAAACAATGGCAAAGGCTTCAGCAAATCGAGCAAAATATATGCAAATTTACAGTGAGCGACTAACAACTCTATGGTCAGAATGCAAAAAAAAAATAAAAAAAAAATCAGCAGGATTGACTATTTGAGTGAGCCAAGCTCTCCAGAAATAGCTTTCTTTGCATATTAATCACACTGTACACAAGTCTCCTGTTTCTCATCTGAAAAACAAATCTGGATGGGAGATTTTAAAATTAAGAGGGGGAGGGAAAACAAAAACTCCCAAACAAAAGCGTAGGCCAGAATACAAAGAAAAGCATGACGATGCTTTAGATGTCTCTAAAGCAGCCCACTGCCACATAGCAAACTACTTTTGAAATTGCTCTGTTGGAGAGGCTCTGGATCAAATCGAATAATCTGCAGGAAATCCAAATCACCCATGAACCCTGCGGACCACAGTGGAATTTCCCCAGTACCAGCATCCAGCCACTTTCAAATTCACTCCCTTCCCCTTAGCCAGTATTCCCCCTCTAGGCTGCATGGGATGCTATTTCCATGACTGGAGACTCAGCTACATTAGTCGAAAAACAGTGTTTTGAATGCATTATAAACATGCAACAGCAGATGGTGCTGGAGAGTAAAAAAAGAGTTCAATGCGATTTTCCATAGTGCTTTTTTCTTCTTTTGTTATAAATATTTAATTTCTTATGTTTAGGGTTCCCCCCCCCTTTGTGTAGATCCACTCTGGGGATGACCACTGGTGGGCGCTTTCCTTTCACATCAGAATCATGCTCCCTTCAGGCTGACATATAGCTGCAAGGTGGGATAAGGGCAGTTCCGTTCCCAGTGCTCCCCAGTGGGGAGGAAGTGGTTTGCAACAGGATCTCCTGCCAGTCATGTATCTTCACCCTACTTCCCCAGTGATTGGAGAAGCCAAGGAGTATACTGATGGGCAGTGCAAGAGGCATATACTGGGATCACTGAGATTTCCCTGCCTAGGTGAGTCTCCACAGCTTCTCTGTGTTGTGCAGCAGAGAAGCAGGTCCACACATACATAATGCTGCATGCCCCAGAACTGGAAGCCCATAGATGCAAAAGCCAGTACCTAAGGCACAGGTGCATGAAGCCTGTGTGCATTTTAAATGCTAAGTACCGGCAGCGCAGTGGGGACACGGGTGTCACTGTGGGTTAAACCACAAAGCCTAGGACTTGCCGATCAGAAGGTTGGCGGTTCGAATCCCTGCAATGGGGTGAGCTCCCATTGTTTGGTCCCAGCTCTTGCCCACCTAGCAGTTCGAAAGCACGTCAAAGTGCAAGTAGATAAATAGGTACCGCTCCAGTGGGAAGGTAAACGGCATTTCTGTGCGCTGCTCTGGTTTGCCAGAAGCGGCTTAGTCATGCTGGCCACATGACCCGGAAGCTGTATGCTGGCTCTCTCAGCCAATAAAGCGAGATGAGCGCCGCAACCCCAGAGTCGTCCACGACAGGACCTAATGGTCAGGGGTCCCTTTATCTTTACCTTTACCGGCAGTGCACTTCACCCTGGCTTTTGACACCTGAGGTGTGTGTTTCCAGGACCCACCTTATTTTATGATTGTTGCTTTAAATTGTTTTTCATAATGTGTTTTAATGCTGTCCCCCACCCTGGGAATCTTAGGGCAAAGAGCGAGGAATTAACAAACAAACGAATAATGACTCTGCTGTTGACTTGAACTAGCAGAGCACATTCGTATTGTCAACGCAACTTTGCGCTCATTGCTCAGAATCGGTTGCTTCACCTTTCTTCCAGATACAGAACTATGTTTGTTTTCACAGGCGCAGGAAATTCATCCAATAAAACACATTTTGCATCTCTCATTCTCTGTGACAACAACTAACAGCCCTAAAATCCAAGCATTAATCGCCAATGCAGTAAACATAAATGGTTATTGATCACGTTACCATTTAGTAGAGACATTTCCTTTGTACGGTGTAGGCTGCAATTGAATGTGCATTTCTGGTTCTGTTTAGAAATAAAAGTGCCTCAAATTAAAAGCTAATATCCTTGGGCAATTGATCTTTTCTCCAATTTTCTCTTTCTTATTTTAAAAATTGCTTTGGCCTTTCTTCGCTAACTTGTTGACATTTATATTGTGGCAGCTACTGGCTCACCGTCTTCCCAAGAATGCTGTTTCTCTATAGAAATATAGATGCGTACAGAATTTCTAAATAATTCCAATTTCAATGTCACCCAAGGATGTGAGGAGTATGACACCTTCACCAGAAGCACCAACTGAGGCTGAAAATCAAGGGTGTAATGCTGCTATGACTGAAAGGTGCTTTTTACACATACAGGAGTTGCAGTATGGGTCAAACTTAGCCAAAGACCATCGGTCGCAACATTTTTAAGATGACAAGTGCCTCCAGCACTTTTTCTGCTTTAGGTTAAATAGGTATGGCAGGCAACTGAAACAAATAATACAAATTTAAAGAGTACCTGCTTTCCTGGGTCATATCCTATATTAGTCATACTCTTGAGTACGGCTCATTGAAATAAACCTAAGTAACTTGTCCATTTATTTTTCATGGGTCTGCTTTGAGTATGTTGTAGCTGGGTTATCACTCTTAAAATGTAAATAAAATTATATGGGCTTGTAGTCTGTTTTGTCCTTACCCATACTTGGGTGGAATCTACACACATATTTAAAAAAACGCTGTGAAAATGCTTTTTAAGAAAAAGTTTTGAAAAATACATTGAATTTGGCATAGCTCACTTTCGCCATCTATTGTCACATTTGTATATTGCCCTGTACAACACATCTAAAATGTTTTATTTGCAGCTGTGTAGCTGAGTCCTTGGTTCAATAGCTTTCGTCAGTTGTGTCTATTATCATTTACAGCTAGAAAAGTAATAAACATAGAACAGCACTGAGGCTGGCGGAACGCAGGTAAATAAAATGTACTCCTAGGTATTGAAGGTTGGTGGTTTGAGCCCACCCGGGGACAGCTGCGGGCAGGATTCCTGCATCGCAGGGGGCTAGACTAGATGACCCCTGGGACCCCTCCCAACTCTACAGTTCTATGATTTGTCGCGACCTTACGGTATGCAGCCAGGAGTGCGGGGTAAAAAGTGCCAGGAGCACGGCGAAGCAGCACCCGCCCCACACGTAGTCCCCCATCCTCTCCTCCAAGGCTGGGAAGGGAGAGAGTGTGTGTAGGAATGATCACTGGGTTGTGGAGCACTCCCCCCCCCCCCAGATAAAGCCACAGCTGTCTGAACATCTTGCCCTCTATCCAGTGGCGTAGCGTGGGGGGTGCAGGGGGGGCCCGGCCGCACCAGGCGCAACATCTGGGGGTTAGGGTTAGAGGGCGCAAATCCACGGGTTAGGGGGTGCAAATTATTTGCCTTGCCCCGGGTGCTGACAACCCATGCTACACCACTGCCTCTATCTAACCTTTTGCTCCCTTAGTGGTCTGCCGTGCCCTGTCTGTGACCTTTGTCTCCTTTGTCATACATTGTGCAAGGGGAAAATGACGCGGTGGAAACAGGTACCAAAGTAACTTTGTACCACCCCATGAGCTCGGGATTGGAAGATGTGTAAAGGTCACAGTCCAAAATGTATCTGACCAGAAGCTTATATTAGGGCCAATATGAATATAAGCCGCACCCGATCTGGACACTATAATCCAACAATGACATTGCAGACACAGATTAAGTGGTAGGAACATGTGACTACTGACTAGCTGAAGCTAGTCTGGTCTGTTCAGTGCCTAGGAGGGGTGACCACCCGGGAAAACATGCCTTGCCAGCCAAAATGGAAGAAAGGAAGCATATAAATGTGAGAAAAGAAACAAAAGAAGCAAAGCTCATTCCAGACCATACTATCACAACAGATATGATAGCTGGCAGAGGGGAGAGAAGACGAATTTGTACAACAATGAAAATATTGTAGCTAAACATTTTGGGGAAGCAGGAATTCCTCACAACACAATGTGATGCCTGGGGTAAGAACATTAATATTCTCTGAGTGAACATTTATATCTCTATTCATATAATACATTTAAATAGCAAGACCCGCAGAGTGTTGTATGTATATGCTTACCAAGCCGCCAGACTGATCACCAAATTGCAATCTGGCACCTTCAACCGTTGTGCTTAGCTTCATCCTCAAAACACAAATCCTGAAACCAGATGCAATTAAACTGTGAGCTGCAGTTTTAATGTTGACCTTTAATGCTTTCCTGCGGGACTTGCAAAACAACATTGCCAGAGAAAAGCAGCTGTTATGCTTTATTTTTTTGCAAAAGGGATGTTATGTATTCCTGAAAACATTCCCCATTACTTTAACATTGAGCAATTAGCCTATTCTACTCTAAGGGTCTTTCTGAACTTGCCATTTATGGTAGAATAGTTGCTGGGTCCCCCACTCTACCCCACCCCAATTTTACGGCATGTTACCACACAATGTCAACATCAGTCAGCTAGCATGCCAGAATAATATATATTCAAAAACATCAAACTTTTATGCAAGATCCAGACTGGATCCTCAGTATTTTCATTTGTGTGGCATGTGAACAAGCATCATCCCATTTTGTTTGTGGAAGGGTTGAGGGTTGGGGTGTGTGTGTGTGTGGTTTGGGAGAACTCAGTATCATGACACTTCCCTCTGATGAGTGTGATCTGTTGGAGACAGAGATGATGGCATTGGGTCAAAGTACTGCCCATGACATCGATCATTAGCTGCAGACAAAGTTTCATCCCAGTAGCCAGGTTTGCCATAGCTTAGGCAGTCATGTAGTTCCTCTTCTAACCTCTCACAAGATCAGTATTCTAGAATAGGCATTAAACACCACCACCAGGGAATACTGGGGTGACTATAGAGTCAAGGAATTTTTCTCTGTTTCCACCATTACTGTGGAAAGGAAAACATACTCTAGTGACATGTGATAATAGGTAAAAGGTAAAGGTAAAGGACCCCTGGACAGTAGAGTCCAGTCAAAGGCGACTATGGGGTTGTGGCGCTCTTCTAGCTTGCAGGCAGAGGGAGCTGGCATTTGTCCACAGACAACTTTCTGGGTCATGTGGCCAGCATGACTAAACTGCTACTGGTGCACGGAGGACTGTGATGAGTGCCAGAGCGCATGGAAACACAGTTTACCTTCCCACTGCAGCGGTACCTGTTTATCTACTTGCACTTTTTGGCATGCTTTCGAACTGCTAGGCTGGCAGGAGCTGGGACCAAGCAACAGGAGCTCACCCCGTCGTGGGGATTTGAACCGCCAACCTTCTGATCGGCAAGTCCAAGAGGCTCTGTGGTTTAGACCACAGTGCCACCCACGTCCGACATGTGCTAATAGCAACATGTGAACAGCCAACATTAAAAATGCCAGAGTCTTGCTCTCCTGGCTTCAGCAAAAGGAACCTGAAGCCTCCGGAGCGCAGCGGGAGCTCCCACTGCGCTCCGAAGGCTTCAGGCAGCTATCCCTGAAGCCTGGAGAGCAAGAGGGGTCGGTGCGCACCGACCCCTCTCGCTCTCCAGGCTTCAGCGAAAGCAACGCCTCCGGAGCATGGTGGGAGCGCTCCCTCTGCACTTCGGAGGCTTTGCGTTGCTATTGCTGAAGCCAAGGAGCCTGCATTCGCTCCATAAGACGCACACACTTCCCCTTGATTTTTGGAGGGGGGAAAATGCGTCTTATAGAGTGAAAAATACGGTGTATATATATGCAGCAGGGTAGCTAGCCGCTCAGGTGCCTAGTGCGGAGGGGGGCGTGTCCTGCAGCCGGGGGCGAGGTGATCTGCCCATTGAGGGCGGGGCAAACCTCTCCGACGCTTGGAACCTCTGCACCGCCTCCCCCTCAGCTGTAGCGCGGACGAGGGAGAGGCAGTAGGCAGACGCAAGTCCCCTGCTGCCATTTCAGGCAGCGTGGAACCTGCAGGCGCCTAAGCCACCACGTCACTCCTAAAAAGTTTCGTGAGCCCAATTTTTTTTATAAACTCATTTTTTCACACACACCCCAGTGATGACACCTAGGGTGCACCATACCCCCCGCACCCCCCTCTCCTCCACCACTATATATATGGAGCTGCACCTCAAGAACTGGCAGCATACTGCAGTCTGGGAGATTTAAAAGAGAATTTGTAATGGTTACCTTTTTCTGTCTCTTAATCATCAGAGATGCAGGTGCTTCTGGCAAATAACCACGTATGGTTAGAAGAAAGGAAGGTCCTACTACCTTGTCATTCCTAAGTGCCTCCTGACCTGATGCTGCATTAATGTATTCACATGCACACAAAAAAGAGGACAGGGGAGTCTCAGAGGATAGGCTTAAAAGAAGAAGAAGAAAGAACACCACCAGTTTGTGTTTCTAAGAATGGATTGCCTTTTGCTGTCCAGATCCCAGAGGACATTCTCACTCACTACTTCACCAGGGATTAACAATGGACAAGTTTGCAATGCATGCAAGCAGGCTTTATATAAACTTAAGAATGTCCCTGACTGAGATCTCTCTTTTTCCATAGAGTGCTCTGCTTTGCTTTTGGTAAAAGTTTTTATTATTGTTGTTTCATTCTATAATGTATATAAAGAAGAGAGAACAATTAGAGTAACAGACAAAAATTAGAATGCTGCACATGAATTAAAATAACAAAGTCCAAGTAAAGATTATATAAACTTTATCAAATCATCAGGCATAGCTCCATATTTGCCAGGCTTGTGGCAAAGAGTTGTCTTGAAAATAATCTCAAATTATGCATTTGTTTCTCCATTGTAGCTATATTTCATCACAAGTAGTACCAAACATTCATTGGTCTGTTTTCCATTGAGTTGCAATTACTGTTTGTGCTGCCAAGATAATATATAACCAATTCTTTTGATAACATAGTTACAAAAATTTTCAGTAACATTGATTTTGGGCAACGAACAACAGTTTCTTTAGTAATAGTTATCCTTTCTGTCAAAATTAAATCCCCAAAACCTTGCGGCAACTAACATTCCCACCATAAATGATATGTACCAAGTTTAGTGCTCGGCTTTGCTGCACTATGGCCCTATGAGCGCAAGAAAATGTTGTTGATATGCCTGTGCCCCCAAATCCTTGTTCTGGTCAGTGGCAGAGAAAAGCATAGGGGTAGGTTTGTGGGATCTCCTTTGCTTCCCACCAGAACCCTGAGGTCCACTAACTTGAACCAGGTGCAAAGGAAGAAAAACAAAGGAATCGTCGAACAAGGTACCTCTGGGCACCTATGCAAACCTGGGGACTTGTTTTCATTGCATGAATTCCTATTTTGTCCCAGGAACCTTTTCCTCATCATTCCTGAGGCATAAAAGGCCCTATTCCACTCATGTGCAAGTTGTACAAGCAAGCGAGGACAGGCTCACCAAGCTTTGCCCTGTCCAACTCCTGCTTAGCTCAGAGATCTAACTCAGGAGATCCACCAAAAGATCCTTATCTTCTGCCCACCTCTAATCTGCATCTTCCTTCTTCTCTCAAGCCTCCACTCCCCCAGGCTTTCCCTCCTCTCTCTCTCTCTCTCTTCCTCTTGCATTGCCTTTTCCTAGCTGGCTGTTCCTCCTCAGTGGTGGAGAGGATTACTGGTGCAAAAGAGAGCCAGCCTTCTAGAGATGCTGCGAGATAAGAAGAAATCCGCTTTCTGTAAGTCATCGCAGGCGGGTATTTATACTGAGTAGGAGACGGGGGCCACAGCTGTACTAGTTCTGCCATTGTTAAGTGCTGTGACAAGGGAGGGAATCAATTTACAATCAGGATTACACAGTTAATCTGCAGTCTTTGATTTCTTCTGCTCCTAGAAATAAACTGACTAATCTGCGGCGTTTGCCTTTCTTCCCTGCTCCCAGCTGCTCAGAACCACCCTACACATTTATTAACCTCGACTAGAAGCCAGCAGCACTTTTTCAAGCTCTCCTTACCTACATTAATTTGGGATCACTGCATTTTGTTTATGGATGCCTGTTACGGGGAGTCTGGAGGCGTCAACCATGTTCCCCAGAGGGCTTATTTAACAGACACCACAGACCTCTAATAATAGGTACCACCTCTCTGCATAACCAACCTCAGTGGGCTGTCAAGAGGATAAAATGATGGTAGTTGTTAGAACCATGTATGCTGCACTCCCTTGAGGAACAGATGGGATATAAATAGATTAAAGGCACCTGAATCTTGCCCGCCCCAAGCCCAGGTCTTTGGCACCCACTTTCTAAAATGAAACTGTGCATCTGATAGATCTGGGCCACACACCCTGGACCCATTAGAGCAGAGAGCTCTTAAGCATGCTGCCTCAGAACTAAATCCCACTGAAAGAGGACTGGAACCTTATTCTCAACCTGAAAAATAAGGTAAAGGTACCCCTGCCCGTTCGGGCCAGTCTTGCCAGACTCTAGGGTTGTGCGCCCATCTCACTTAAGAGGCCGGGGGCCAGCGCTGTCCGAAGACACTTCCGGGTCACGTGGCCAGCGTGACAAGCTGCATCTGGCGAGCCAGCGCAGCACACGGAACGCCGTTTACCTTCCCACTGGTAAGCGGTCCCTATTTATCTACTTGCACCCAGGGGTGCTTTCGAACTGCTAGGTTGGCAGGCGCTGGGACCGAGCTACGGGAGCGCACCCTGCCGCGGGGATTTGAACCGCCGACCTTTCGATCGGCAAGTCCTAGGCGCTGAGGCTTTAACCCACAGCGCCACCCGCGTCCCTAAAAAATGGGACCCCGCTTTTAATCTTGCTTGGGCATCTGCCTTTATCATTTATCCCACCCTCTCCTCTTCTTTCCCTCCCTGCCCCCTTATTCCTTTTAAATGAACCTCAACCTTAAAAATAAGGACATGAAGATGATGGTGCTAGTGCAACCCACCTGATGCGGGGCACGGGCTGTGTACACACCATACATTTAAAGCATATTTCCCTGACCCTCAAGAATCCTGGGAACTTGTAGTTTACCCCTCACACAGCAGCAGTTCCAAGCACCCTTAACAACTACAGCTCCCAGGACTCTCTGGGTGTAAAGAAGTGATTTCCGGTGTGTATGCAACCAGGGCCCACTTGTGGCTAAAACAACTTGGCATTGGGAGTCCAGTGGGCTACGCAGCTTTGCTGGGAACTACCTGCCTTTTCAAGGTACCAGACAGAGATTTTGAGAGGAGAGATGTTTGACCAGTCACTAGCTGGTTCTTGGCAGTACAGTGGTACCTCTGGTTACGTACTTAATTCGTTCTGGAGGTCCGTTCTTAACCTGAAACTGCTCTTAACCTGAAGCACCACTTTAGCTAATGGGGCCTCCTGCTGCCACCACACAATTTTTCTTCTTATCCTGAAGCAAAGTTCTTAACCTGAGGTACTATCTCTGGGTTAGCGAAGTCTGTAACCTGAAGCGTATGTAACCTGAAGCGTATGTAACCCGAGGTACCACTGTATCTTCTCACCATTTGGATGTTTTTGTCGATTTAAGATGCATAAGTTGAAGACCATCTTAATTATTTGAAAATAAAAACGCATATTAAAGATACATAAATGAAGCACGCTTTTAAATCAAGAGGTTCCAGCAACATAACAACAGCCCCAAACCCCATCTAACCCGTCAAAGCGCAACATTTCCTCCAAAGAATCCGGAGAAACGTAGCTAACTCACCACAGAGCTATAATCCCCACTCCCTTTAAACAACAGTTCCCCAGGGCAGTGGAGTAGCGTGGGTTGTCAGCACCCGGGCAAGGCAAGTAATTTGCGCCCCCTAACCCGTGGGTTTGCGCCCCTAACCTATGGATTTGCGCCCCCTAACCCTAACCCCCCCAGATGTTGCGCCCGGTGCGGCCGGCCCCCCCTGCACCCCCCACGCTACGCCACTGCCCCAGGATTCTTTGGGAGAAACAATGTGTTTTCTATAGATTTCAAGTACACGCAGCCCGGCAGGGTTCTCACGGTGGCCAAGCTAGATGCCCTTGGCAAGCGCGCAAAGCAGCCCCTGACCTCAGCAGCTCTCTCCCCATACCTCCGGCCGCGCAGGTAGGGCACACCGCCCCCCCCCCCGCCCGCCCGCACCTGCGCAAAGTCCCGCTCGCATACTTTCTAGAGCTCCCCTGAGCTCGCCAAAGATTCCCGCGCGGAGTCGGAGCGCGGCCCCCGTTGCGCCAGCGAGCTCGCCTCCAACCAGCGTCCCTTCGCCAGAAAGAGGCGGGCGGGCAGCGCCGAGAAGACCCCGCCTCCCGCCAAAAAAAATCAGGGCTGAGGGAAGCGCGTGGGCGGACTTGAGGGGGGCGGAGGGCGCCGATAGAGCTGGAAGTTGTGGCTGGCGGGAAGCGAAGGAAGGGGAAACGGCATCAAAATCCCTTACCTCTCAGCGAGCTCGAGCGCGGAGGGAAGCCGGGACTCTCCGAAGCAGCAGCAGGTGAGCGAGAAGGGGCGCGCGTCCCCTCCGAGCGGCCGCTCCGTCCGGGCGCTGTGGGCGAGAGCCCTGGAGGCGCGGTTCCCGCGGAGCTGCGCCGCAGAGCGGGTGGGACACGACTGCCCCCCGGGCGGGACGCGCCGCGCCACAGTTCCTCCTCGACCGTCGGCTTGGTTTCTTTCGAGTGAGGGCTGAGACGTGGGAAGCCTTCGCGAGTCTCCCTTCAAGGGGGTCCCGGGTGGGAAAGGCTGCTGGCGTTTCCTCGCGTGCCGATTGCGAATCCCGCAAGGAAGGTTAACGCTTCCGTTGGCGCGTCGCGCAGACGGGAGGTGCCAATAAAATATGAGGCGGGGGGGGGGGCGCACAGGTAAGACCCGCTCCACATAACTGATTACAAGACGGGGCATACCATATGAGTGGCAATGCGCATCGACGGGGAGGGGGGAGCCTATATACATATATGGGGGTATATATATATGGGGGGGGGGTAAGACCCCTTAAGTCCCTATGGTGCAGACATGGAGTGGGGAAGCAGCTGGGGCAGCAACTCTTTATATAAATAATTTTTTTATTTATATACATTACAGCAATTATTTTGCCAAGTTTTAACATTTTCAATTTTCTACTCCCTTCCCCCACTTTTTGCAGTTCCTTACATTTATTTTTGTCCTTTCCTGCATACTCCAAATTACCGGTACCTAAACTTATTCTTTTATTTGTCTGTTCTGATATATATCATATATGTTTTTAAAGCTGCAGGTTTTTACAGTCATCCTGCCAATGTCTTTTGTTTACAGTTTACAGTTTACAGTTTGTAAATACTCAATAAACCACTTCCGTTCCTTTCTAAAAAGTTTGTTTTGTTTTCTTATTATTCCGGTAAGTTTTGCGATTTCTTCATACTCCATTGGTTTCTGCATTGAATCTTCTTTCTTCGGGACCTCTTCATCCTTTCACTTTTGGGCAAATAACATTCTTGCAGCTGTAGTTGCATACATAAATAAGTTTCTATACTGTTTGGGAGGTTCTAATCGTATACTTCCCAAGAGAAGAACTTCTGGTTTTTTTTTACAAATGTTAAACATCTTTTTCAATTCATTCTATATCATTTCCCAGTAAGCTTTAACCTTATTACAAGACCACCACATGTGAAAAAGGTGCCTTCTTTTTCTTTACATTTCCAACACTTGTTTGACTTTGATTTATACATTTTTGCCAATCTACTGGGTGTTAAATACCATCTATATTGAATTTTCATATAATTTTCTCTTAAACTATAACATGCTGTAAATTTTATATCCGTATTTCATAATCATTCCCATGTTCCCATTTTCTATATTATGACCAACATATATTGCCCAGTGTATCATTGATGATTTCATTTGTTCATCCTTGTCTCCCATTCCAATAACATCTTATACATTTTAGACATCATTGTAACATTACAGTTTAACAGGTCTCTAATTGTGGTAGTTGTTCACCAAACCCCGCTTCATATCCTTTTAAAATATTTCATTCAAATGATGATATTGTAGCCATGTTGTTAACATTCCTGGTAGTTCCTTAAACACCTTTAATTTAAATTCTCTACCCTGCTCTCTTAATAAATTTCTATAAGTCACCCAACTTTCCGTCATATTTTTCTTTTTCACCACCATGGCTTCCAAAGGTGAAAACCAAAGTGGTGTTTTAGTTTCCAATACATTTTTATATTTGTCCCATATTCCCTACATGTCCCCCCTAATTATATGGTTTGTAAAACCTTTATGTACTTTCACCTTTTCATACCACAAATAAGCATGCCAACCAAAGATATTATCATGACCTTCCAAATCTAAAATATGTGAATTCTTCAATAGCGACCATTCCTTTAACCAAAGCAGACAAGATGCTTCATAATATAGTCTCATATCCGGCAGGGAGAAACCTCCTATCTTTTGTGTCTATCAGTATTTTATATTTTATTCTCAATTTTTCCCCTTGCCAGATATATTCAGAAATATATTTTTGCCATTTGTTGAAGCAATCTGTCTTGCTGATCACTGGTAGTGACTGAAACAAAAATAATGTTCTTGGTAATACATTCATCTTTATGGTCAACACTCTGCCCAGCAACGAAAGTTTCATTCTACCCCATATTTGCAAATTTCTTTTAATGTCCTCCCAGGTTTTCAAATAGTTATCTTTATATAGATTTATATTCTTCGCTGTTAACCATACACCTAAATACTTAACCTTCTTGTTGGTCTTTAGACCTGATACATTTTGTAATGTATTTTTACTACCATCGTTCATGGTTGTTGTTTTTTACCAGGAGCTTGGTTTTATCTTTGTTGATGTTAAGACCTGCTCTTTCTCCAATTTTTAAAAAATCTCTTCTGATACTTTTGGAATTGACGCTGTTGGTTCTTCTACACAGATAGCAGCAACTCAGGATGCAGAGAGGGCGTGTGTGTTTGTGTGTGTGTGTTCACGCCAGTGGCGTAGCATGGGGGGTGCAGGGGGGGCCGGCCGCACCGGGCGCAACATCTGGGGGTTAGGGTTAGGGGGCGCAAATCCACGGGTTAGGGGGCGCAAATTACTTGCCTTGCCCCGGGTGCTGACAACCCACGCTACGCCACTGGTTCACACAAAAGGCATTCATACTCTGGAGCTGCTGATGAGAGCTCAAGTCCCTTGAAATGCTTCAGACCATCCTGCTGGTCTTGGGGAGTATTGGGCGAGACAGTCTCTCTGAAGCGAATGCTCGAAGCAAAGAAGGAAGGGAGGGGAGGGGGAAGCGACAGGGATACTTCCCTCATAATTACAAATGAACCCGTTAGGTATCCAGTCCACTCACTAGCACTGCTTAGGGTTGCAAAGTTTATTTCTGCGAGCATGAGCTTCCGGATTGCTTCTGTTCTCAGGTGGGCTCGAACCCCAGCCGGCAAATGCAGGCTCCACCATTCTAGTTGATTCTTGGTTTCCTTCTGCAACGAAGTCATTCTTTGTTGCCTTGTCGTGTGACAAACATGCTGCCCACCCCCCACCCCCGAAAATTCAGACTTGGTGCTGTAAGGAAAGTGAGAGGGAAATGCAGCTGAAAATACAGGATTGCGCTTGGCTTTGGCGCCAGGTGATCTGACCTCCCCGCAAATGAATCAAGATGAATGCTCAAAATGAAGAGGTTCTCTGGAGGCACTGGACCTGTTGGTACCTGATGCTAATAGTTTGATTTTAGTTCACATGAGTGTAGAGTAACTGTGCATTCTGAAAGCAGAATGTGAGTGAGGTCTAAGAGGTGGGGGAAAGCCTTTTTTTTGGGGGGGGAGAGACTTCTTTTTAAAGGTTTTTTTTTAAAATAAAAAAGTGGATACTGGATTAAAACTCTGGGGTGTGGGGACTTTTTCCTGTTTCTCATCAGTTTAATAACCAGGAACCCACAAAAAATGCAATTTCTAAGCAGAAACAACTTTGGGAACTGGCAATTTTGAACAAAGAAGTGGCATGCGGGCAAGGAGAAGAATTTAGCCTGCAACCGTGACTTCACCTACCTGGGAATAATCCTGTTGAATTCTGTATAATTTATTTCTGAGTGGGAATGGTTAGGATGTTTCTCCCACCCCAAAGCTGCTGTTTGCAGAAATGAGTGGCTATCAGGGATTTGTTAAACACAATCGCGTAGTTAGGTCTTTAGCTCGCTTGGGAATCTCAAGGAACAGATTTGCTATAAATTCAGACTTGCTCCATTTATATGAACATGCGTGTAAGGAGCTTAAGGCTAAACATTTCTTTTAAGAAAGACAATTAACTTGGAGAAGAGCCCCCGATATAAACAAAAATGTTATGCCAGAGGTTACCCTAAATTATAAATATTTTTTCTTCATCGTTTTTTGTTCATTTGAGATTAATTTGCTTACTTCACTTTGTGATTTGCATTCTGTACTGTTCTTAACTTGCCAGATGTTACCCCTTCTTTGACCCGTAATATTTAGATGTTCATATTTAACCTGTTTTCCTGTTGTTAAAGTTTGTAGTATACAGGACATAGCCAGGATTTGGGATCTTATGACACCTAGAAATTCTGTTCAGATCTTGTTAATCATTTCCCTTTTTAAATTGGACAGGTGCAACCAAAACAACCATCCTTCCCAGGCACACTTTCAAAATTGTTACTCTCTTGCAAGGTTTAGCAAACCCCTTTACTAAATTTAGCAAAACCCTTTTTCATGGAAATGTCCAGAGAACCATTTTGAAATTAAAATACTTAACTTGCACCCTGAAATTTTCATTTTAATTCCTGCTGGATAACTCAGTATAAATAAATATGTTTAACTGAAATCGGATAGAATATGATTGATAGGTGAAATTTGCTGAAATGTGTGTGTGGAGTTAGCATATCTTGATTCCAAAGGCTTTGCCCACACTGAAGCTTGACAGATTTTAAGCTGCTTGTGTCTCTCTCTATTGCTTTTGTGGCATCCACACAATGTCCTTATCCAAGTGGTAGGCTACACTTTCTCCCTGATAAATTTGGGGTTTCTTGAGCTACAGATAATCCAATAAGAGAAGAAAATCCAACATAAAATGTCATGTTACCACCTGACTATGGATGCAGTGGAACACATTGTATCGCTGGGTCATTTATTTTTTTACATTGTATCGCTGGGTTCCTTCTATCAACCTGCCTCCCCTTCTATTTTGTTTCCATCAACCTACAGGAAGAATATGCAGCCTGCTGTTTTCCACTGGTTATTGCTGAAGGCAAGTTCTGGTGTTTTTATTTTTAAAACAGCTCTCTTGCATGAAACAGCTGTAATAAAAATAAAATAAAACTTGTCATTGGAGGTATAGGAGGCAGAAATTGAAAAGGGGGAAGAAGAAGGAAGTGGCAGCCTTTCATGTGAATGGCTCCAAATTCTTACCTAGCTAGGAGTGGTGCACATTTTTTTTAAAATACTGCTATTTTGTGCAGTAAAATAAAAATAAGATGTGCACACATACCCACAATGGACGTAAGGTTCCTGGCTTGGAGTGTCACACATGCACATTTTTTTTTTTTTTTACTGCAAACCAGGTATATTAAAAAACCTTGGATTTCAGAAATGTATCTTTTATAAAACAAAACCCACAAATACCTTCATGCATGTCCGCATGAAGTTTTGGGTTTGGGGAATTTATGGTGGATGGGGACCTCCTAATTGAGGAGAGGAGACAACAACAGACAGAGAGACCTATTTATGCAATAAGACTCTAGTGTAGACACAGGTCGTAGGTCAGGCTTCCTCCAACTCGGCCCTCCAGATGTTTTGAGACTACAGTTCCCATCATCCCTCACCATTGGTCCTGCTAGCTAGGGATCATGGGAGTTGTAGGCCAAAAAACATCTGGAGGGCCGAGTTGGAGGAAGCCTGTCATAGGTAATGGCTTTTTCTAGTATTGTTCCAGATGCAACACTACTTAAGATGCAGATGTTACATATTTCATTGATGACACACCATTTAATTTTAGTAGTGTGCTTAGTATTCATTACATAGAAGCAGAGCCCCTCCTTTCTTAAATGACCAGAAGACATTATTTTTAAAAGAAACGTTCAGTTTTAGTTTTGCAGAATTCTATACTAGCCCATTTTGATTGTGGAAAGCTTGCATTGTTTGTCAGGTTAGAGGAGAGGCAGAGAACCATACGGTGTAAGCCAGCTAAGGGTTTCACATACTACTGTGCAGCAACCATGAATGCTCTGTGCACCCCACTGTTGTGTTGGTGTTTCCTAATTGACGGGGGTGGGGGAGAAATCATGGCATTTCCTAAATGTAGATAGCAGCTATGCACTACTAAATACACTGCAAAGCACTAGGAAAATAGTAACACCATCTGAGCAAACCTCAGAAAGTGCAGTTTGTATAAGAGTGCTCTCCTAAGCCTAAGCTTCCTTCAGCACAACCTGCATTAATGCTCCATTTTCATTTTATTGTAATATGTTGCGTACATGAAATGAAAAATGTGCTATTAAAGAGGAACAGGAGGCAAAACCTTGCCTTAGAAGCACTCATTTATAAAATGTCAAACATTTTACTCCATTCTCATCAGTAATCTGTTCTTAAGTAGTACAAAAACTGAGAGCTGAGAGTTCAGAAACTCTCAGTGTTATTTAAGAACAAGATGATTTATTTAGAACAAGAGTGGGAGTTGTTAATTATATATTTTTGATGTTATTGTTTTACAAATTGCTTTTGTTTCCACTCTTTGTGTTGACTACTAAGCAGTTACAATTTAATCAAAGAACTTAAGGGATTGGACTTGAAGCAAGTTTGTTCCACTTCAGTCTCATTGATACTTGTGGGATTTGAAAAGCTAGCTGTGACGAACTTTTCCTATTGATCGCAATGGAAACTAAGTGTTACTAACTCACTCCAGCCCTGACCTAGCTGCCAGCCTGCCCTGCTCCTGCATTGTCCGGGTAATTGGCAAGAAGGCCAGCGTTTGAAAAGTGGTACTGCCCCGCAGGTTGGCCATTCATGAGTTGGAGTCTAATGACATGTGGAGAGCCATAGCTTCCCCATTTGTATTTAGAGGCATAGCAAAAACTCATTGTAGTACAGTCGTACCTTGGATCCTGAACGCCTTGGTACTCGGACGTTTTGGGTCCCGAATGCCGCAAACCTGGAAGTGATTGTTCCGGTTTGCGAACATTCTTTTGGAACCCAAACATCCGACAGGGCTTCTGCGGCTTCTGATTGGCTGCAGGAAGAAGCCATCATTTGGTTTTCAAACGTTTTGGAAGTTGAACGGAATTCTGGAACGGACTGTTCGACTTCCAAGGCACGACTGTACTGTGTTTGTGTTTGACTATGCCCAAGGGACCCAGGTGGTGCTGTGGGTTAAACCACAGAGCCTAGGACTTGCTGATCAGAAGGGTGGCGGTTCGAATCCCACAACGGGGTGAGCTCCCGTTGCTCTGTCCCAGATCCTGCCAACCTAGCAGTTCGAAAGCACATCAGAGTGCAAGTAGATAAATAGGTACCGCTCCGGTGGGAAGGTAAACAGCGTTTCCGTGTGCTGCTCTGGTTCACCAGAAGCGGCTTAGTCATGCTGGCCACATGACCCGGAAGCTGTACGCCAGCTCCCTCGGTCAATAAAGCAAAATGAGCGCCGCAACCCCAGAGTCAGAAATGATTGGACCTAATGGTCAGGGGTTCCTTTACCTTTACCTTTACCGGCAGTGCACTTCAACCTGGCTTTTGACACCTGAGGTGTGTGTTTCCAGGACCCACCTTATTTTTATGATTGTTGCTTTAAATTGTTTTTAATATTGTGTTTTAATGCTGTCCCCCACCCTGGGAATCTTAGGGCAAAGAGCGAGGAATTAACAAACAAACAAACAAACAAACGAATAATGACTCTGCTGGTGACTTGAATTAGCAGAGCACATTCGTACTGTCAACGCAACTTTGCGCTCATTGCTCAGAATTGGTTACTTCACCTTTCTTCCAGATACAGAACTATGTTTGTTTTCACAGGCGTAGGAAATTCATCCAATAAAATACATAGGACTTAATGGTCAGGGGTCCCTTTACCTTTACCTTATGCCCTAATAAACCACTGCTGTAGAATCCTAGTAACCCTCAAACTAACATCCAGGAAAAGGGGTGAAAGAGTAATAACATGGGGAAATTATGTAAAATATGTAATGACAGTACATTATGCAATGTCTTTCTTTAAAATTATTGCCTTGATTGCTACGCTTACATGTTTTCCTCTCTTTGTATACAGGATGCCAGAAGTAGCATGAGAAAAGCTTCATAGTAGAGCGTTATGAAAATATATTATGGAGCTGGGATGAAGAAAAGGCATAACCACAACTCTGCAGTTCTGAAAAAAGTATTATCTTTGGGCTATCGTGGACACGTTGAAATGATTCATATCTTCTATTCTGCACAGATAATAGGTTGGGGCAGAGAGGAACAGTGTAGTGTGTTTCTGAGTGAGCAATGCAACGTCTACATTAATCGTTAGTATGTCACGATTGACAGAGTAAATAAAGCCCCCAAACTTGGTAATGGAAAGATGGCGGCCTTCAAAAGCTGGTAGATCTGGAAATAAGGTTCTTCAATATTATCTCACTTACTATGATGTCAGAAATTAATGCCAACTTGACAGTCAACCTCAGCACGTCTACAGATGAGCCAAGAACTGGCCTCTCTAGAACAGGTCACACCATTGTGGCAGTTTTCCTTGGGTTCATATTGCTTTTCGGCTTCTTGAATAACTTGATCGTCCTCATTCTCTTCTGCAAGTTCAAAACCCTGCGCAACCCTGTGAACATGCTGCTGCTGAACATCAGTGCCAGCGATATGTTGGTGTGCATCTCGGGTACCACATTCAGTTTCGTATCCAACATCTATGGCAAGTGGATTGGAGGGGAGCATGGCTGCCGATGGTACGGCTTTGTCAATTCCTGTTTCGGTAAGAGTTTGGAAGCTTACGTTTCACTGCTTTGGTAACCCATTCATACCTGTCGACGTTTCCCTTTTTAAAAGGGAAGTTCCCTTATTCTGAATAGGATTCCTCGCAAGGAAAGGGAAAAGTTGGCAGCTATGAACCCATTTCTACAAGAAGATGATTCGTAAATAAATCCTGGGTGGTATTCAACCAAGTATTACTCAGAACAGACCCATTGAAATGAATGGACCCAATTCAGTCATGTTCATTCATTTCAATAGATTTAACTGTGAGTAAAACTTAGATGAATACAAACCATTATTCTCTCCTAGGCTGGTTAGATGTTTGTAGCTCAATCCACATTTTTATTCCAAGCTCTGAATCACACATCTTTATTGGGCATAATTGTCCTGAGCATAATCTTAGGGCTGAATTATGTGTCCCATAGCACAGGTGGGCTGGGGAAAGATTATTCCCATTCTGGGGTTTCAGATAGTTTTGCTTTTTTTGGTGCTGCTGGGGTTGCAAGGAAGGTTTCATGGACACGTGAAGATATAAGCACTTTCATTCTGCTTAGTGCTTGCCATTGGCAAATAAATAAACACACACACAATTTTGTTTCATCCTGAAATATGTCGGCTTGGTGACTGTTGAACCAATGAAGCAGGTGTCTGGTTGCCAACTAGCCAATGGCAGGATGGTTTTTCTCTCGCTGATTATCACACACTTATTGAATCCCTGTGATGGGGTGAGCTCCCATTGCTCGGTCCCTGCTCCTGCCAACCTAGCAGTTTGAAAGCACGTCAAAGTGCAAGTAGATAAATAGGTACCACTCTGGCAGGAAGGTAAACAGTGTTTCCGTGCGCTGCTCTGGTTTGCCAGAAGCGGCTTTGTCATGCTGCCCACATGACCTGGAAGCTGTATGCCGGCTCCCTCGGCCAATAAAGTGAGATGAGCGCCGCAACCCCAGAGTCGGCTACGACTGGACCTAGTAGTCAGGGGTCCTTTTACCTTTACCTTTTATCATGTGGTGGAGCAATGGTTTCTCCACAGCTTTAGCAGCCACATAAGGAAGATCCACACTTTGAAAGAATATGACTGTGTGGTAGTAATAAGACTGCATGGGCTACAAGAGTGCATTGGCTACCCCCAACATCTGCACACGATGCACATAGATTTTTGCTACACACATGCAGATATTCTGTGAAAGGGCTCTGTCTGCATACTGATACATGTTTGTAAGACAGGGCCAGGATCACCCTCCCATGGAGGACCTTTGTGTGCATATATCAGTAGACACATGGAGTCCATCAGTAGTGGGGGACTGGCAGTTTTGCATGTTGGCGCACACAGGATGGTCTACCCTGCATGGTCCCATAGCCCCCTCATGCGTTATTCCAACAACAATCTCCCCAACAGCAACAGCTTTATTGCTAAGATCAATCTATAATAGCAGCATAACTGACTGCCTTTGTACAGGTACAGCAACAGCTATGGTTAGAACAGCAAGATAATAGATCCTTATTATAGTCTTCCTCCCCTGCTGTTCAGGAAGTGGCAAGGAGCCTATTCAGAAGAAATTATGGGTTCCCCTCTGGCTTGTGAACTGATTTTGTCCTGCTAGTCACGGCTGCTTCCATAATCTTCCATTAAGGTAACCGTCCTTCTCACACCAAAAGGGAAGACCTCTATGGAGACAGACGCTTGCTTCATTGGTTAGGAGGCAGGTTTCCCGGTCAACCTTCTGGCCCAATGCCCTTGCACAATAAAGCCGTTAATAAAACACAAAAGTTTCACCTCATCTGACTTTGGTTGGAAGCAGAATCCACCGGGTCAGAGATGTCCTGTAAAATGTGTGAGCAGGGTGATTAAGTTCTTTTACAGAAGTCACTTCAGAGTATGTATGGCGTTCCCACCCGCTTTGCACATATAACTCATGAATGAACAAAGAAAATGAAGAATGTTGAATTGCCTCTCTTCCATTCTTGGTATCGCTCCTCTTACAACAATGGTTGTAAGGCTGGTGGCCCCCTCAGATGTTGCTGCGCCCTAGCTCCCACTAGCCCTTGTCAGCATGGCTAATGGCCAGGGATGATCAGGACTGCAATCCAGCTACACCGGGAAGGCCATCCTGTCTGAATGTGTAGGCTAAAGTCGACCTCTGGGAGCACATGCCCATTAGACTTTCTTTAATCCACTGCCATCAAACAATAACCTCTTGCAATTTGGTCTGTACTGATTTGTACTTGCTATCTAGAAATGTAGGCATTTTATGCCTGGCTCCTCATTTCTGCCCACTTCCACTGATGCTAGGAAAGACACTCAACACACCTGTCTTTGTAGATCAAAGCATGACACACTTGTCAATTCAGCTTCAAGAGGAAGAATGTAATTTGAGAAAATTCTCAGCCACGTAATTCCAAATTACCTGGCATTCTTCTGCCGGGTATTCTTCATCTTGAACAAACTATATCATACCTGTCAGATGAATGAAAGTGTGGTTCATACTGAATGTTATAGGGTGTTTGTTTTCTTTGTGGGCATAGAAGAGAAAGATCTGTGAAAGAAGCAGTTGCTACTAGTGAGGTTTAACTCCTCCCCTGCCACCTTGAGCTGTGATATGATGCCCATTTACCTAGGAGGATCAAACCCCATTGAAATGAATGAGGCTTACTTTTCAGCAAACAGAAATAGGACTGTTGTTGCATAGTATATAGATAGGTTCTATTCCTATGGCTCCCATACTTGCCCTCTCTCTGCATGCTGTTTTTAACATTCCTGTCGCATAAGTACAGGGGTGAAGGACAGTGGCATAGTTATATATGTCATGTGATTTGCATGCAGAAGTGTTCAGGTACATTCTACAGTCTCGGACATCTCTAGGTAGGGTTAGGAAACACTCCTGCCTGAAACCCCACATTGCTGCTTTTACATGTGCAAATGACAGAGGCTTATCAGTGGGTCCACACCTCTTAACTACCCCCAGCACACGCTTGGGTCTGGCTATTTCCCAGTTCTAATAAAGCCCAAGCATTTAGCACTCACAGATCTATAACAGTATCTTCACTTGGAAGCAAAGTTCCTTGGCTTTCAGTGGGGCTTTTCTCTCTCTTAGTAAAGGTGCTTGGGATTGCGACCCAAGTCGTAAAGCTGCATGGGGATTCATACCAGCTGCTTTGTATGTCACTCCCACCTACCACTTACGTAACAAAACAAAACAAAACAAAAAAACCCCAAATGAATGTGAGTCCTTTTTCCTGTCCTCCTGTTAGGTTGCTTGATCACGCTCTCCTGCTTTCTGTGTGGCCTACAAGCAGTACTTTTTCTTTGGTGTAAAAGAAAAGAAAAGGAGATGTCAGTATTCTTATACAGTAGTACCTCGGAAGTCAAACGGAATCTGTTCCGGAAGTCCGTTCGACTTCCAGAACATTTGGGAAGCTGTGCAAGCTGCGTCGGACATTCGGGTTCACTCACTTCCGGGTTTGCGGCATCCGGGAGCCAAAACTTTTGACTCGCAAGGCATTTGGGATCCAAGGTAGGACTGTATTTATATTAAGTGTCCTGCGTTCTAGAACAAAATGGCTGCTATGGACAGCAAAAAAAGGGGGGAAGGTACCGGTACTCTGTACTCAGGACACACAAATCTTATGTAGCCCTAGAAGGTGTGGCTGCCATTCTTTGAGGCTGTGGATGGTCCCTTGATTCAGGGGCGTCATGTTCCACTTTGCTGCTTGAGTTGGGATGGGAAGTGCTGCCTCGCCACTGCACTGCTGCCGCACTGCCTCCACAACTCTGCCCTCACCCCAGCACAGTGGCGGCATTAAGTGGCGACAACAACAGGTTCTGGAGAGATCCACAAAGCCTTGTACTGTATTCATTAATGTCAAAAAGAAATAAGACAATATGGAATTATTGTTTCTCAGCCTTCGATATTGACCTGAATTGTAAAACCGAAATAGTTTCCCCCCCTTGTTATCTATTTATTTATTATCCAGATAACATTGGGAAATGTCACTGTTGGCTGAAATCTATAATTTGTGTCCCTGTGAAATACGTAGTCCTAAGTAGCCTTGAGTCAGCATTTATGATAGCATTTCTGGACTGCTGAACCTTTAAAAAAATTGTATCTTAGTTTTAGTATGTTTGGCCTTATATAAATGAAAAATCCTTAAAATGGTACAGAAGAACACAGCATCCTGTGATAAATAAAAGGGAGCATAACTAGAGAGAAGTTGCTTGGCTTTTTAGAGGGGGTTTTAATAAACGGAAAACGGATCCAAACCTAGGCATTGTTGGGTCTGTGCAGAATAATTGAAAAAAATCTACTTGGATGTTTTCATTTACTGTATATTCTGCAGAATCTCCTTTGGATAAGAAATCTGTTGCAATTAATTTTTGTGAAGCAAATCTCAACTTTTAACAAGTAGCAGACCTTCTGTAGTTATTAAGGCAATTTGTAAGAACATGAAGACCATAATTACCAATTGAATGATTGCAAAACTAATTCTAGATAAATAAGTTTCAAGGGCAAACACACTCTTTAGCTGTAAACCAGGGCTTTGACCTTCAGTTGGATAGTTTTAATTTTAGAGTCTTTGGATCTGGCCTATTTAACCAGACATTGTGATTAATAACACTTTTATAACTGGAGTTGATGAAGAGCCTTGTTCCTATCCCTTTCAGCTCCATATATATGTTCCTTTAAAAAGTAGGTAACCTTGATTTCAGTGGAATCAATCTGCCCTTTTAGTGTGTTGTCACCTTAAAGAGGTAATGAACAAGAGGTAATTCAGAATTTTTTTAAAAAGGACAAAAGGGGAGAGACTAACCAGAAGAAATGAAAAACACAATAAGTGTTTAGAACTGAGGGTATACCTTCATGAGAGACATATACTGGTTTTATAGTCATTTCCCCTTTCTTTCTGTTGGGGTGTGTGTGTATGTATGTGAATTTTGCCTCCTTTATCCTATAAAAATGTTTGTGCTCAAACGTTTAATGGGAAAAGTCAGGAAAGGATTCTGTGACCTTCTAAATATAAGGCACGTCCATGAGTATTACTGTATTTTCCCATGTATAAGACTAGGTTTTTTTAACCAAAAAATTAAGTTTAAAATTGGGGCTCTTCTTATACATGGGTAGTGCTGAGGGTTTTTTTTCTTAATTTGGAGCCCCCCAAAATAGGGGGCATTTTATACATGGGGGCGTCTTATAGAGAGAAAAGTATGGTAAGTTCTGGCCCTCCTGCAAAGCTGTGGTATTCTCTGTAATAGCTGAAATCTTTGGAATGCTCTCTCTACGGAGGCACATGGATGCTAACTCCCCGCCCCCCCAAAAAACAATATGGCACCAGTTAAAAACATTTTTATCCTCCAGGACATAAGGATAACTAATCATATTGGTACTCAGTTTGGGCTTCAGTGTGAATGTTTTGTAATTGTGTTGATATTGTCCATTATTTCACAGACATGTTGGGGGTGGTAGGTAAATGTCACTTGAGGTTATTGATGTCATGGACTCCTGACTGGATAGTAGCTGGTGTCACTGATGACAAATAAGCACTGTACACACAAACAACCCAGTGGCAGTGCAGAAATGACTTCCACGGACAGTCTTAACCTCTGGTGTGAACTGGATATTGCATGTAACACCACTCTGACAAGCCACTGAAATCCCCTTCAAACTCTCTATATAATAAAAATGAAAGAATGTCGTCATGCAACTCCCTTGGGGGGGGGGCTAATCCCCGGATTTCCATGAAGTCAGGGTGAGGCAGGGAAGCAAAAGGGAAGTCAAGTTGCACAACAGCAGTGGCCATGGCATGGGAGCAACAAAGGAGAAACACTGAGAGGGGGGAAAGTGGTTTGATTAAAACGACAGCAGAGGTTTGAGTAAAGTAGAAATGAAGAGACATTAAAGTTTTGTTTTCAAAAGAGTTTTAAGAAGTTTTAACTTTCTCCCCTGCTTTACTCAAACTTCTGCCATCATTTTAAAACGTTTACGTGGACTTATTTTGATCTTTTAAAGGCCTTCAGCTCACAATTAAGCTATTAGCATGCTACCATGTGCATTGTGAGATACATTACTCTTAGTTGAAACCAAAGGTTAGCAATTAGTAGCATTTAAGAAGCTTTCCTTTCCCAGGTAATTTAAATCCCTTGTTGGCAAAGTGACTGTTCTTGTCCTTCTGCTGTCACTTACATGTGTCCAGTTATCAGCGTAACCTAAAAGATCTTTTATGCCTGGCAAGTTTTCTCATTAAAAGGGGGGTGTGGGGGAAGGGGGGAAAACACTTACTTAAGATGGGTGAAGCTGGTGGGAGTTTGCTCAAACATGTTTATACTTCAGTAACTTATTAATGAAATAAAACGTAAAAGCCTTATCCTCCACAGGGAAGTTTTATGGGGAAAGCATAACTTTTTAAAATTTAAAACGATAGCTTCAGATGTAATGCTTGAACTCCCAATATTTAACAAACTAGATTATAAACAATGACAGGGCTTTGTCCTCAAGCATGTTTAGAAACCCTTCAGGCCTCTAGTTTGTTGTCATCTATTATCATATACCCAGGAGGTGGAATGAGTTCAAACGTTTACTTCAGGATTCTAAATTGGAATACTTGGAATGTGTTGCTGATGAATTTGTGCATGGAAAAGGAGCAGAAAATGATTTGCGCTCTTTAGACAATACGCATTTCAAAAAGGAACTTCCTACTCTTTATGCCCAGGTCTAGTCACAGTACTTAACTCTTTTAGGGTTTTGAATCGATAGTCAAATAGTGAATCTTATTCTAATTGCCCCAGCTTGCAACCTTTGCTGTCACCTGCTCATCTTGATCTGCCAAGAAAAAGGACACCATGGCAGTGGCTGGATGACCCGGAATGGAGATTAAGAGGGGTGAGGACCTTATTCCTCAAGCCTTTACAAAGAGTGCACATCATATGTCATCAGGCATTTCCCATCAAAGGAAGATTCTTGCTTTGCAATTGTTGGGTTATAACTCCCGTCTTCCCTGGCCATTGCCTATGTTGACTGGAGCCGATGGGAGTTGGACAACACCCAGAGGGTTACAGTTTCTCCATCCTCATAGAGTCTGCATTTAGTTACTGCACTGAGATGGTGGTAATAATAATAATATTAATAATAATATTAGACTAGCCTCTCTTCTAGGTGTATTGTTGCACCTGGGATTGTCCTGAGGACTGCTGGGATGCAGAAATATTTAGTGGTGGTTCTTCCATTTTTGAAAATATAAAATCCAGCTGTTATCAGGATCTGTCTCCATCACTTGGAAGTAGTCACTATTGAATCGAAGCCACATTCTTTTTTTCTCTGTAAGCACAATCCTCTAAATTTTTTGGCATACCTAGTGAAATACTTTTCCTTTTGATAAGAATTTTTCCCTTTTCTCCCCCACCCCCAGAAGTTAACTAAGTGGATGTGTCTTGGTTGTTTACATTGGTATTTTCCCAAACATCAAAGGGGACAAATCTTATGTAGAGGTGGCAATGCCTTTGTAATTGGGGCATCATTAAACGATTTCCAGGTCAATAAACAACAGCATTTATTGATTTGCAGACAACACCACAATTACGCACTTGTATAATCCATAGCAAACCCTGCTAGTTTCCAAATGCTTCTTGTCTGCCTGTTATAAAAAAAACACTTCTCCCACTCACCCATGTACACATCAGCTGTGTGTAAATGTCAATGTTGCTGTCATTATATATGCATTTCAGTGCAAGCAAACTTTGTTTCAATTTAGTGGATTAAGAATTAGCTTCTGGCAAATTTGTAGCAAACTTTGGCCATTTGGTATGCATAGGTATTGAATGTGTGAAGTGGCTTCCAAAAATGTGCTGGCTCACCCTGTTCTCTAGGTGCCAACACATGCAGTTACACTCATTCTTATGGTGGGAGCCCCATGTCCATATCTTTCAGTCTATCCCTGTGTCCAGGACACAGACAATGCATGAACTTGGCAGCCCACATGATAACATCTGTTGCTGGAACACAGTGGGAACTGTTTGAATTCTCTGCCATGTAAAAATAAAAGGAGCATATACATACATGTCAAAGAAGGGGAAACAGGGCAAAACATGTACCTTAACAGTAGCTTACAGCTTTCTTAATTCAAATATTTGATCCTTCACTGCAATCTGCAGGGGACAGCCTTGCAAATGATAGATCACTTGGAGCTTCTGATTGTGGACAGCACCCTTCACAGCCCGGCTCTCCCTCTCTCAAACTGGAAAAGTTGCAGGTCCCATTGCTACATCTGTTGCTCCTCCCAAGCATCTTGTGTGCCCCATTTTGGCAATTGAACAGCTTTCTGCTACCCCTTTGTTGCATCTGTCCCAGAAACCTCCCATTGCTGATCCCAGTCTTCCATTATAAGATAAAGGGAGGTGAGGCCATCTTGCCAAACACTTTCTGAGTTTATTTGCAGACATTTTTGCTCTATATGCCAAACTTCAGAAGGTTCAGAAGTGTCTAGATGTTAGCCTAAGTCAGAATGTTCTTGGGCCAAGGCTTGGTTTGGATAATAAATAATAATAATAATAATAATAATAATAATAATAATAATAATAATAATAATATATTATTTGTACCCTGCCCATCTGGCTGGGTTTCCCCAGCCACTCTGGGCGGCTTCCAACAAAGACCAAAAATACGCTAAGATTAACCACTATGGCAGTCCCTTTTTCTTTGCAGAAACCCTATCTTACAGATATCGAATCACAGGCTTTGAGAGGAACCCAATGATGACATCTAGACAAGCCCCCCTCCTTTCATGACTCATGATACAATAAGATACAAAGATGATAATGTTTCATATACTTTTCTGCCATTAAGAAAATAGACTTCTAACCTGAAGAATATAGACTAGAACTCAAGCTGTTCCACTCATGTCTGTAGGAGGAAACCATCTGGGTTGGGCGGATTGTATGATTACTTCCCACACTAGCACAAGCCATCCCACAGGAAAGGAAGATATAGGCATAGGATCCACATCTTCTGTAGTCTGTATCCTCCTGAGAATATCAGTCACACTGAAATGGTTGACTCAGGGCCATGGTCATCAGAGGATAGCATAGTCATCTGCTTACTTAGGACTGCATTCTTGCTCCCAAAAGCTCCCTAGCACCACCTCATGATCGCCAGCTGCCCACTTCTGTCATTTTTCTTCCTAACCTCCAGGGGATGAGTGAGCAAATGATGACCATGAAAAGCTGAGTGCAGCTTCCATTGGTTCTTTCTCACTTGCCTGCCAGCACTCTCACTAGCAGACCAGCTGGCAGGGATATTGTCCTGTGTCCTGATGAAAACTTGGGAAATTGCTTTAAAGCAGTCATCATGACTTTACAAAAAATCTATTCAGATACAGTTGTCTTTACCAAAGGGAATGTATTTCCATTGAGAAAGAGGCAGGAGTTTTGAATATTTTCTTTGAATAATTCTGAGATTGCCAAAAGCTTGAAAAGCAGATCTATACTATACCATACTATACTATACTATACTATACTATACTATACTATACTATACTATTTGGTTCCAGCATCTGTATGTCCTTTCGTGACAAGGAAGTAACAATAAAGATCAATGGAGACCAGGAGGTTAAGTTCCCTAATCAGCTTGGGGTGAATTTTGCAAAATTATTCTCAGTGGAGGGAGACATCGCTATCATAAATGTCAAGTTTCAAGTTCAGTCATGCCTTTTTTGTGTGTCTATAGAAGGGAAAACGGAAAATAAAATGTGCTACTTGACCTTGTCTGCCTTGCCAGCTTCTTCCTATTGAGGGGGAATTTTTGGTTTGTTTTTGTTCTTATTATGTATTTTTGTGTTTTCTATATTGTAATTTTATGCTATGAACCGCCCTGAGATCTACGGATGAAAGGCAGTATACAAATTTAACTAATAATAATAATAATAATTCCCCTTGACATTCTCATCATGCAGAAAATGGTACAGTGGTACCTCAGGTTAAGTACTTAATTTGTTCCGGAGATCCGTTCCTAACCTGAAACTGTTCTTAACCTGAAGCACCACTTTGGCTAATGGGGCCTCCTGCTGCTGCCGTGCCGCCGGGGCACGAGTTCTGTTCTCATCCTGAAGCAAAGTTCTTAACCTGAGGTAATATTTCTGGGTTAGCGGAGTCTGTAACCTGAAGCGTATGTAACCCGAGGCACCACTGTATTTCGCTTTCTGCCCTTTAAGTCTTTACATCATATGAAATAACACAAAGTGATTCTCTTAATTATTTTTGTCCCCACTTCTTTCTCGTTTCAGGCATTGTGTCTTTGATCTCGTTGGCCATTCTGTCTTATGAACGTTACAGCACCCTCACCAGTAAACGTGGCTCCGACTACCAAAAAGCTCTGTTAGGAGTTGGGGGCTCCTGGCTCTATTCTCTGGTCTGGACTGTGCCCCCTCTCATTGGCTGGAGCAGCTATGGGCTCGAGCGGGCAGGCACCAGCTGTTCCGTCCGATGGACCTCTGAAACACCAGAGTCAGTGTCGTACATCATCTGCCTCTTCATATTCTGCTTAGTCATCCCTGTAATAGTGATGATATACTGCTACGCCCGCCTCTTTTATGATGTCAAACAGGTAAGTGTGTCACAGGCGTTATATGTTATCTCTGAGGAAGGTTGCGTTTCAGATACGTGCCCTCTAATATACATTCAAAAAATGAATTGAAGGCTTTCAAAGATGGTAGATTTCTCTCATTTCATATTCGAAGGCCCTAATCCTCTGCACACTTACTTGAGAGTAAGTCCCCTATACTTAGTGGCATCTCTGTTTGTTTATTACAGTTCTATCCTATCCTCCTTTGAGAGCAATCGTCTCCTATCTAGGAAGCTTTCAGGGCCATAGCTCCTTTCCCTCAGTAGCAGAGCTGCATGTCTTCATAAACTGTTCTCTCGGAACAGAGAGCAAAAAGATTAAGGTTTGGGGCAAGATGACCCTCGTTGTCCCTTCCAACTCTACAATTCTGTGATTCTACGAAGCTGTTTTACATCAGGTGAGCCTCTTGGTCCACCTACCTCAGTACTGTCTACGTTGACTGACAGTTACTACAGTATCCAAGGTATAGACACAGAATATTCCAAGACTTCCCTGGAGATTCCAGGGATTGTCTCCATCTGCACCCAAAGCAGATCCTTTATCTCCTGCTCCTTCAGAGTAAACATTTTGTTTATTTCTTTAAAATATTTATATGCTGGCCTTGAAGGTAAACTCATGCAGTTTGGTTCTGAGTGCAGATGAAGAAAAGACTTGGCTCCAGGAGAACACCTAGGCTGTTCCTCTGATCAGACAGGGTAACAATAGCATCATCTATGACAGGTAAACTCACCAAGTCCAGACCATCAAACCTTTCCATCGATGAATAGGGGTTATCTGTCTTGGACACTGATGAACTGACTGAAAATGGTTTAGGTTGAATAATGAATTGAACTGGTAATTCCATTGCTCTCCATTAATAAGATGCTTTTACCTAATTTGTAAATAGATGAACCAACTTCAGCATCATTAAGGGTTGTCTGCAGGATTGATTAGCTTTAATGAACCAGGCGCCTTTTGATTGTCCTCATGGATCTGACGAGTTGACAGTATTTGTGATTAATTTGTTATTTAGGATTGCACTGCTAATTACTGCAGTGTCTACTGAGAAGTAAGTCCTTCAGTTCAATGGAACCAAACGGGGTTAGGATTGCAGCCTAATTTATTCTACCTTGATTAATGAGATTTATGATGTTGTTGAACTCCAACTCCCATCAACTCCAGCCAACAAACCCAGTGGGGAGGGATGATGGATGCTGTAGTCATGCAACTTCTGGAGGGGCACCATGGCAGCTACACCTGCATTTTATAATTTCTGCAAAAACATGTACAGCAGTTAAACTTTGCTTGTGCTCTGCTCTTTCCCAGGCTCCACCACATGTTAGGTGTTGGCTGGATATTGTGATGTTGCTTTAGAATTAGAACTTGGAGAACTCTCACGCAAAGGACAAAATTTGGAAGGGTTATGCATGTATTGATTGTCTGGAGAAGTCTTCAGTTTTTACTTATTCTTCAGTGTGGTAGACATCTCCTGGCTTTCAGTGATGTTTTTCTCATTTGAAGCCCCGAGAGTCCAATTTTAGTCAGGTTCTAAGTACTTGAGTAAGCAGGGTTGGCCTTTGCATGAGAATTTTGAAATTAGGGCTATGAGTAATGCTAGATGATATATTTGATTTCAGGAGCTAACTCCTGGAGGATTCCTGTCAGAGCAAAAGCTATTACCTGAATACCTTCAAGAATTAAATATCTGCCCAGTAGGAACCTACAATATTCACAAAGCGCTCTAACATTTCAAAGCCAAGATTGTAGGACATTAGGATCTACTATAATCAGACTGATTATTCCGGATTGTTTATTGCTAAGTCATATGGTGTTTATTTCAGGGGAAATAATAAACTTCATTAAACTGCCTTTAAAAAGGGCAAAACTAGAATTAAAACATGTGTATAACCTTCATAATGGATGTGTGTATTTTGTACACAACTATTTGCGCTATGTTCCATATGGTGATAGCCAAAAGAACAGATTTCAGTGGAGCTACTCAGTACGTCTTAATTGGAAATCACTCACAGTATCTTGTGAGAATGTGGCACAGAATTCTTAACAACAGACTTTAATTGTTAATTAAGGCTGCACTCCCAACCTCATTTACCGGGGAGTAAGCCCTGTTGAATTCAACAGGATTAGGATTTACGTATGAGTAGGCATGGTTAGGATTGTGGCGTTGGCCATTTCAAAATTCCATATTCATTCAAAAAACCACTTTTTACTTCTGTTAGAAGTCTCTTGTGTATACTGTGCACTTAAAAAAAATGTCTGGATGTGTACAATAAGAAAATCCATTTCTTATTGTATACTGTATTTGGTTGGGTGCAAAGAGAGGTTGTCTTCTCTAGGGGTTGTTTGTTACTAAAGGAAAGGGGACTTTCTGACTGGTGCCACTCTTCACAGTGGAATGCACAAATAACACATTAATGTACCATGTACTAGGAAATGACATCTCTTCTGGCTTTATACTTCTGTCTGTGTCCTATATGCCATTGACTCAAGCCATAAACTCCTGGTGATGCTTCCAGTATAATACTTCCTTGTACCTGTTAGCAAGAATTTAGGTAAAGAGCTAACAGGGAAGAACAATAATTCCACAGGAAAATTACCCACAGAATAGTAAGCAAAGAAATTTGTTTGAACTTTCTAACGTTTGAGTGGCAGCAATATTGGAACTTGCACTTAAATGCAGATGAGGATTCCTCACCTCAAAGCCCTTGATCCCTTAACTTCTCAATGTTTCGTGTCCTCTTAGGAATCCTTACCTGTTACCACACACAAATTGCTTGTTAATATAAACACATTTCCTTTAAATGGAAATATTCTCTTTTGGAGATACAGGTGAAACTCGGAAAATTAGAATATCGTGGAAAAGTTCATTTATTTCAGTAATTCAACTTAAAAGGTGAAACTAATATATGAGATAGACTCTTGACATGCAAAGCAAGATATGTCAAGCCTTTATTTGTTATAATTGTGATGACCATGGTATACAGCTGATGAAAACCCCAAATTAACAATACCAGAAAATTAGAATATTAAATGAAATCAGCAAAACAAGGATTGTAAATAGACCAGTATTGGACTTCTGAGAAGTAGAAGCATGCATATGTAGTCAGTGCTTGGTTTGGCCCCCTTTTGCGTCAATTACTGCCTCAATGCGACGTGGCATGGATGCTATCAGCCTGTGGCACTGCTGAGGTGTTATGGAAGACCAGGAAGCTTCAATAGCAGCCTTCAGCTCTTCTGCATTGCTCGGTCTCATGTCTCTCATCTTTCTCTTGGCAATGCCCCATAGATTCTCTATGGGGTTCAGGTCAGGCGAGTTTGCTGGCCAATCAAGCACAGTAATCCCATGGGCATTGAACCAGGTTTTGGTACTTTTGGCAGTGTGGGCAGGTGCCAAAGTCCTGCCAGAAAATGAAGTCAGCATCCCCATAAAGCTCGTCTGCGGAAGGAAGCCTGAAGTGCTCCAAAATCTCCTGGTAGACGGTTGTGTTGACCCTGGACTCAGTGACGCACAGTGGACCAACAACATTAAGTCTGCCAAAAGTAAATGAACTTTTCCATGATATTCTAATTTTCCGAGTTTCACCTGTAGTCTAACAGCAGCTGTACGGTGAGATGGGGGAAAAGCTGGTGGTTGATGTCTCATGCTGGCTATGTTTTTACCTGGAATATTTCATCTCCGCTTTCTAAAGCTATTGTGATAGTACCTGCCGCTGCAGGTCTCAGAGGCTATCTGAGCTGACTCCTGATGGCTTCCTTGTGTTCCTCACTTTCATCTCCCTTAGAGACCTGTTGCAGTTGTTTCACCTGTCAAAAAGAATCTAGGGATGTCTTGCTGGAGGCACATGCTTAGGCGCATCAGAGAAAGCCTCTCTTTCCCTTAGAGGGAGTAGCTGAATACAGACACAGAAGGAAGCACCGTAGGATTGCATCTGTTTAAAGGAGCTTGTATAATCTCACTTGGCAACCAGTTGTTGCTGGGATGGGAGACCCGGAAGGAACTTTGTTGTTTCTTGAGCGCTGGTTGGATGAATGCGTTGTGACAGGGTCCCCAACTCTGGGACATCCTGATAGTTTATGTCTCTCTGGGGATAAATGCATCTATTTTGGTTTGTGGGTAAATGGATTTTTTTTTATTTTGCTTCAGGGCAAATGCAGAATTCTGGGTGGGCCCAGAGGGAATTGTGCCTCTGTAATGAACTCTTCTTGCAAGCTATATTTGTAAGGGGGCCCAGCTATGCTGCTTGTAACTTGCCCGCTTTCGCTGTGAGCACTCGAACACTGAATTCAGGCCAAGTTTGAAGACTTGTTTACTCTGTGCCTCTCACTCTATAGTGCCCTATAGTGCCTCAGACACAACAAGAACCTTGCATATATAACAGACTTGGGTGCCAAGTTAGAATGGCTGCTCAGAAACAAGAGGGAGCATACTTGCAGTAAACCCTAGGGTTTTACAGGGTTTTCAGAACCCTAGAGTGTACAGAAGTATTAAAATATTAGGGGTGATTTCATGAGGCAACCCTCCCCCCAATCCAATGATGACTGGAAATTTTTAATGTCTGGTGTTTTATTGTATTTTAATATTTTGTTGGAAGCTGCGTAGAGTGGCTAGAGAAACCTAGCAAGATGGTTGGGGTATAAATATATTATTATTATTATTATTATTATTATTATTATTATTATTACTCAGTGGCCATGGAATGCTGAGTTTCTTTGGGTGACGAAGGCACAAGTAATCAAGAGACAGAGGGAAAGTGGGACTAGAATATCCTGAAAGGGGAAATGGCTAGATAGAACACTGAACAAGAGTACATTCTGCAACATTTTGTCGCAGTCCCCACTTGTTCATGCTTTTCTTAACAAGGCTCAGGCCAAATCTGAAGGTCACACACCGACAAAAGTTCTTGTAAGTAAGCTGGTTCTGTGATGTTCCAAAATGCTTTGTCTTCTGATGGATGCTGGTAAACACAACCCCAGAAGGCCCAACATGAGGAGAGTCGGTGTGATGTGAAAGTGCTTGCCTTGCGATAATTATGAGTCAACAGTGTGAGCCCATTCAGGGTGACTGGTCTTGGCCCCTCCCCTCCCCGGTAGCTGCTTTCACCTTCTCAGAATCCACAGATGGTGGAACGGATAGTCAGAAACAGTTGCTTTATACATCTCAGGTTCAGTCTCCAACATCTCCCAGTAGGTCTGGGAGAGACTCTTTGTCTGATACCCTGGAGAGTTGCTGCAGTCAGTGTAGACCAGGCATGTCTCTTGGCCCTCCAGATGTTTGGGGACTACAATTCCCATCATCCCATACAACTTGTCCTGTTAGCTAGGGATGGTGGGAGTTGTAGTCCCAAAACATCTGGAGGGCCAAGTTTGGCCATGCCTGGTGTAGACTGTACAGAAACAGATGGAACAGTGAGTCTGCCTAGGTGTTAGGCAGCTTCCTTAGGTAAATATTAATATATGGTTTGGGGAATGGGCATTCAGGTGGCAGTTTCCTGTTTGCAGTATGAAATGTTAACATCCATTGTACTGGGCAAATGAACATACAGTATTTTTTGCTCTAAAAGATTCACTTTTTCCCTCCTAAAAAGTATGGGGAAATGTGTGTGCATCTTATGGAGCGAATGCAGGCTGCGCAGCTATCCCAGAAGCCAGAACAGCAAGAGGGATTGCTGCTTTCACTGTGCAGTGATCCCTCTTTGCTGTTCTGGCTTCTGAGATTCAGAATATTTCTTTTCTTGTTTTCCTCCTCCAAAAACTAGGTGCGTCTTGTGGTCTGGTGCGTCTTATAGAGCGAAAAATACGGTACTTGCTTGAGTTGGAACCAGTTTTTTTTTTAAAAAAAAAAGAAAAATAGGTGCCGGTACGCAGTCCCTCTACTTAGACATTGCATCTTATTTATTAAAGACATTTCAAAGAGTAACCTCTATGATTCAGGTCAGGGATAGTCAATTTCTGTACATCAGGGTTGTTGTTCAGGCACTGATCTGTGAGCACTGCGCACACTTGTCAGGCTCTAGAATGTTGCTACCAATTGACAATATCGACTTAGAACTTATATAACACTAATTAGGAGCTGTATGAGATAGTAGTACAATATGATTCACACGTGATGATTGATTGGTTCTTCAGCAGCTGTTTTCAAGGTCATTTCCCTACAGAACTCCAAGAGAGGGACAATATTAACAACTTTTAAAGAATATTTTATTTTCCTTTCAAATTAAATTGAGCAATTAACACACACACATAACCATTTAGTAGTGCCCTGGGAATCTACTTGGGAGCCAAGTCTGACCATCCGTTGTTCAGATTCTAAAGCGTTCCAAGGCAAAGAGCAGCCAATTCAAAGCAATTCCATGCCAAAGGTTGCTCCAATACAGAAAATGATGCTGCAGTCCTACGCATAGTTGCTTAGGAGTAATCCCCATTTAATTCAATGGGATTAGCTTCTAAGCAGGCATGCTTAAGATTTGCCCTGTAAGCTTATTAATTAAAAACAATCTGGAGTACCGGGTATTTTGTGGATGCCGCGTGACACCCAATTTTATTTTAACTTTGGATTTGTTTCAGGGGTGAGGCAGAGGGAGTGCTTAAAACTAGTGTCTGGGAGCAGTTAACGGCCAATAAATTGCAAGAAAAGCCAGCCTGAGGCACCTGTCTTGTTCTGCATAATGATAAGGGTGGTCCTGCTCGAAAGAACAAGGGCCTGATTGTTATGTACAGTGGTACCTCGGGTTACATACGCTTCAGGTTACATACGCTTCAGGTTACAGACTCCGCTAACCCAGAAATAGTGCTTCAGGTTAAGAACTTTACTTCAGGAAGAGAACAGAAATTGTGCTCCAGCGGCGTGGCAGCAGCAGGAGGCCCCATTAGCTAAAGTGGTGCTTCAGGTTAAGAACAGTTTCAGGTTAAGTACGGACCTCCGGAACGAATTTAGTACTTAACCCGAGGTACCACTGTATTCAGTGGTCTGTGTTTGCCTGAGCTTGAGTCTACACTAAGGATTCTGAGCCCCTGTGTTCTGATTCGATTCATGATATCCAATCACAGAACATTTCTGGATTTGGGCTTCTGCCATTGGCCCTTAAACTCTGAGTCATGATTCGCAGCTTGGAAGTTTAGACAGCCAATCACGTTGGGAGTGGGAGTGGCCCCCAGGCCTTCAGAAATGTATATAAGCAGTTGCTTTGCCCCTGTTGTTTAGTTCTGTTTGTTCAATAAAGGTTCTTGCTGTTATCACTGTGTCTTGCCTTGTGGGAACCCACCTACTGACCATTTAAATTCACTTGCTATACTTTGGATATTTTGGACTGCTTACTAATAAGACCCTATGTAATTTTTACCAGGTTGGAAAAATACGGAAGACATCTGCCCGTAAAAGAGAATTCCACGTCCTCTTCATGGTGATCACAACCATCATCTGTTACCTGATTTGCTGGATGCCCTATGGAGTTATAGCTCTCCTTGCGACATTCGGTAGGCCAGGCTTGGTGTCCCCAGTGGCAAGTGTCATACCGTCTATTCTGGCAAAGAGCAGCACCGTCTGCAACCCAATCATCTACATACTTATGAACAAACAGGTGAGCATTACAGTTAAAGCGAGCTGTCTTATGTAAACGGAAAATGACTTCTGTGCTCCCAAAGTAATATTCCTTTGTTTGAGGACAAGACTAAGAGTTATTAGCATCTGAAGCAGAAAACCCAACATGGAGGACTTCCCCCCCAAGGCAAGGTAAATAATTTCCACCTTTGCTGGTGCTCAACAATTTGCTGTTTTATTCTGTGGCTGCCTCGCTCTACCTAATGGGATCGATTTTTGAGTAGTTATGCATAGGATTGCACAGTTAATAGATTAAAACTCACAGGACAACCAAGATTACTTTAGTTGGGCGATAAGCTCAATAGTTATTTTGACTAGTAAATAATAGCAGTTTGGGGGTGGAATGAGGGGGTGGGCTGGCCCCCTTGTGCTAAAATTATGGTTGTAACAGGGATGGGGTTTTAACTTGAGTGGGTATTGTTTTATTTTGGAGGTGATGTTCTTTGTTTTTAAATATTATATCTTAATATGCATTTTGTATTTGTGGTCTGGGACACTTTAGGGGCTTTTGTTGGGGATTGTATTTACAGTGGAACCTTGGTTTCCGAGCGTCCCGGAAGCTGAACAATTCGGAACCTGAACACCGAAAACCCGGAAGTAATTTTTTCCATTTTCAAACATGTCTTGGAAGTCAAATGGCTTCCAAGGTGCGTTTTTCATTTTCCCCCATTTACTTTGCAGCCAGCCCATTGATCCTCGGTTGTTGAATGTTTCGAGTGTCGAACGGTCTTCCGGAACAGATTATGTTCGAAAACCGAGGTTCCACTGTATTAGTTTGTATACATTAGTATTGTTAACTGTTCTAGTTGTTTTCATAATGTATTTTGTACTTCCAACATTGTAACTTTTATGTTGTGAACCGCCCTAAGACCTAATAACGATTCATTGCCTTTAGAATAGGCAACCTGATGAGTTTCTTTAAAGCTAGATAGAGAACATTTGTTTTGTTTTATTATTGCTTTCCTAGATTAATTGGCACAAAAGTGTTAGGGATGGAATCTTACGGTGGGACCGTATCTTGATAAGCACGTGTCATGGGCGAGAATGGCAATCTCAGTATCATCCTGTGTGTCTTGGCAATTCTGGGGGAAATTGTAGTAGCAACCTGCTCAACTGCACTGTTTCCCTCACTGAGCAAGGGACAACTTCTTGGCCCTTGAAAATGAGGGTTGTGGTGAGGTGATGTAGCTACGAGGAAAAGCAACTCACCAGGTGGGGTGGTGGTGCTGTGTTAGCTTCCCTGCAGGTGGGGTTCTGTTCCTCACTGGTAGGGAGATGGGCGAGGTGGTGGGAGGTCTGCGCAGTGCAAACCTCCCCTTTTCCTGCTCCAGAACTACTGCTGGAGTTTCTAAGATAACTCCCACAGGCCAGAGCTGCGGCTTTTCCCACTAATATATTAAGATATCGCAACACTGTCAGAGTTGTGCGTCAGGCTTGTAATGTATGCTGTGCTCATCTCTCTGAATCACCTCTTTTCACACCATGGGGGTTTCCACAATAGGAAATTCGTCTTTGTCATCATAACTGCTTGTACTGACTTTCGGAAACTTGGAAAAATGCCTCTTCGCAGACCCAGGCTTCTTGTTTTCCCTGAACATCATGGAAGTCTCTTGTGTCATTCTCCCTGCCCAAGAGCAACAGCATTGTATTCACCATTTGCAGATTAGGGATACATTGTGATGTTAAATAATATACCTTCAGAAAATTAGGTACATGTCAGCATGTCACATGCTTAAATAGGCGAAATCTAACTTGCCAGTGGAAAAGTGTCATCCTTGAATGGTGCCCTCTTGTGACTCTTTGTAGAAATATTCTTTGGTTCTCGTGGGAATGCTTCTTAAAAGCATTTTCGTGTTTGGCTTTAGGATCCTTGAGGAAACCTAGGATTCCTCCAAGTGAGTTTCTTTCTAGATCTATTTCCGTATTTGTGGTGAGACTGGGCTCACCCAGCAATGTTACAATACAACAGCCCATGTCCTCAGCTCCAGCCCAATCCTGATACCTTGAAGCCACACCTGTGAACTGTTGCCTCAGTACAATGGCTCACAGGAGTGGGCTGTTAGCTATTTCTATCACACTGTTCCTACAGAATTCAGTTAAGTTATATTTAAATCTATATACTGGAAAGATAAGATCTAACAAACATCATTTTGCAGGGTATTGTTTTGTTCGTTACGTTATGCATTTTTGTGTTTTTATGCTATGAATCCTCAGACGAAGGGCATTCTACAAACTGAATAAATAATAAGAATTTTAAAAATATCTACCTCACTTCTGGTTCTAAAATGTTAGGATTTCAACACAGCATGTTAGGATTTTACAAACATATTTTTGTAAAATTTTGTAAAAAAAACATATTTTTGTAAAAGCATATTTTTACTCAAGGCATCTTACTGCTAATTTAAAAAGGATATAAAATAACAATAGCAACCTATAGTCTTATTCAAGATGGCAGGTTGTAGAGCAATTATCCAATCATCATAATTCTTTTTAAAAATGCGAACAGTTAGCTGAAAAGATATGGCAGTTCTGAGGAGAACGGTGGCAGAAACCTGCTGAAATGTACTATATTCTCCTCATTTCCTCTCTCCCTTTTATTTGGCTTGCAAGTATATTTTGAAAATGGGATGTAGACTTCCAAAAGCTGTTGGTAAGAATAATGTCGTCTGCACATAAATTCTTCTGTCAGAGTCAGATAACCAAGGAAAAGAATGCTTCACTACCTTATATATTATTTAAAGCAGTAGCCACTGTGATCTCATCTCTTTTTCATTATTATGTAATATTTACATATCTTTGGAGTCTGCACAATAAGTTCACACTAACGAGCCGAGACAACCTTCCACCAAGAGGAATACAATAAAAAAACTAGTAAGGGCTAGAGGGGGAAAGGAAGAGTGAGAGCTACAACGAAAAAGGTTGCATAATTCATCCTTTCATATTCATCTTCTTCACCATCATCTTCACCCATTTTAGATGTAAGATCCCCTCCCTTTACAGTGCTACCTTGGTTCTCAAACTCCTTGATACTCAAACAACTTTGAACCCAAACACTGAAAACCCGGAAGGAAGCTTTGCGAACTCTTTTCGGAAGCTGAATGTGCTCTGTTTTGAGTGTTATGCTTCCGATTTGAGTGCCACATTTCTGATTTGAGTGTTACGCTGAGGTCTGTCTGTTTTTGCTATTTATTTTGCGCTTTTGTGGCTCTTTTTTGTTTTGTTTTTGTGACAGCGTGGAACCCAGTTCAGCTACTGATTGATTGATTGATTGTGTGACCGCAGTACATTGTTTATTGCGTTCATTTTATGGATCAATGGTCTTGCTAGATAGTAAAATTCATGTTAAATTGCAGTTTTAGGGGTTGTTTTTAAAACTCTGGAACAAATTAATCCGTTTTGCATTACTTTCTATGGGAAAGCACGCCTTGGTTTTGGAACGCTTTGGTTTTGGAACGGACTTCTGGAATGGATTAAGTTTGAGAACCAAGGTACCACTGTATATATAAGGGTGCAATATGTATTTCTGTACAACTACAGGGGGGGGAAAAAACATTTTCTCCAGTCCATTCAGGCAGCTAACTGCAAGGTATAGGACTCTCATTCTGGATTGGGATCTCTGGAAGCCATTTGGATTCATTAAGTGGTGGGAAAGACCATTTGAATTCGTTCCCATCTCCCTGTGGAGGAGAAGGGTCACAGTGAAGTCTAGTTGCACCAGGAAGTGATCTGACCATGGCACTTCTTTTGTTCTACTGGAACTTTGTCTCAGGCCACCCATGTCTGCAGAGGTAAACACCAAATATAAGGCATGTCTACGACTATGATGAGTAGGGCCAGATTTAAGAAACAGTGAAAATACAATTTGAAAAACCACACGGCACAGCACAGCACGTTACAATTGCTACAACCAGACGAAAAAGAATGATAATAATTTAAGTTGTGCGTCAAGATCCTCAGCAATTTTCAAGTGATCTATTGGAGGAAAAACATTTGGCAACCACTGGCCTGGATTGAAAGGATGATTGATTCATAATGAGCTATAATAGAAGTTTCAATTAATCTGACCATGACAATTTTTATAAAACTACCAAGGCTGTAAAATGTGATGGCTTTAATAGTCTGCGGAATTAATTTTTTAAAAGTTTGGCATTTCATATTTAAATGCTGCTATTCTCAATTGATGCCTGTCATTGTAATTTAAAATTATATTCTGTATTTTTAATGTTATTTTTCGTCTTGTATATAGTGTGACAGCCTGTGGCTAAGTCACTATTTAATAACCCAATTAGCTGCTTCCCACAGCCTACAGGCTTTATGACTCTTTTCTAACACACTTATAATTTTATTCCTTTTCCATCTCCAAGACGTGTAAAACTGATTCTGAAAGCACAGTAATTGACATTAAAACACACAGATGTGTGTAATAGTTATGCAAGAACACACACAGGATGGCTGTAATTTTTACATCCTTCCTACACAAACTGTTCTTTCAACATTATCATTCAAGGAGATTTACATTCTAACCCTTCAAGATGAATCCCAAGGTAATGCCAGGACTAAAAGTGTGTGAAGTCTTAAAAAACTTTAAGGAGTCTTTGCCTGTTTATCTTCCAAATTTGTGCTGACGTGAGAACAGACTACGTTTCCCCCCATGCAAACATTACCTCTGAAGCAGCTTAATATCATTCCCAAAACAACAATAAATAGTCCTGCATACTCTCTCCCCACCCACAACTCAGGGAAATCCATCATCAAAAGAGAAGAACAAGGAAAACATTGCTTTGTGTATACTAACTCATATTTATATATTCAGAATTAGAAATTACTGCTATAATTTAAATAGGATACCACACTCTGATCCTAGTGTAGAAAACTGTGGCCAGGTGGCATGTCCCTGCTCAGTGTGCTATACTGATGCTACAAATAAATATACAGTGGTGCTTCGCAAGATGAAAAGAATCCGTTCCGCGAGTCTCTTCGTCTAGCGTTTTTTTCGTCTTGCGAAGCAAGCCCATTAGCGGATTAGCACTATTAGCGGTTTAGCGGCTATTAGCGGCTATTAAAGGCTTAAGGGATTAGCGGATTAGCTGCTAAAAGGTTATTAGCAGTTTAGTGCCTTAGAAAAAGGGGGTGGGGAGCGGAAAAAAATCGCAAGAATCGCAAGACATTTTCGTCTTGCGAAGCAAGCCCATAGGAAATTCGTTTTGCGAAGCACCTCCAAAACGGAAAACCCTTTCGTCTAGCGGGTTTTCCATCTTGCGAGGCATTCGTCTTGCGGGGCACCACTGTATTATAATAATAAATGTTCATGGGGAACAGTTCTCAAGGTCCCTGCCCTCCTCTATTTCTCTCCCACCCTCTCTCTTACACACGCAATCGTAGAATTAGAGTGTTGGAATGAACCTTACTTTCTCTTATAGAAACAGTATTCTAATCTTGTTTATCAAACGCTGCCATTAATAAATGCATTTCCAATTGAAGCTGGATGTTGAAATGATGACTTGAAGATTGGCCTATGGGCATATGTCATTCTGTATCCATCAATCATCATTTGCTTGGCTAAATAATTCTGACATAGTATTGTTGGATAAGGAGCTAGGTGAAGTGTTCTCTTTCAAGCTGTATGTTAGAAGTCCTTGGGTCTGCCAACAATTACTTAGGGACATTTTTCAAAGAAACTTTGCCTTAGTTAGGAGGACCTTCCGCCCTGGGGTAGGCTACTTTTTGTTAGAGCACAGAAGTTAAGTTTAGAGTTAGCTTGTCACAATGTTTGATCTGTTTGATCGCATTTCTATGGCACTTTTGATTCAAACGAATCTCAATGCAGCTTACAAACAATAAATAAACGATAAAACGTAACAGAGCGTCACAAATACAGCATAATGTCTGTTGCATGCGTAATGAAAACATTAAGAATCCACTTTATTATCAAATTAACTGCTGGTATAATGGCTATAAATGTATCTGGAGGTTTGCAAGCCACCCTGAGTGTGCTTACGCATCAAAGGTTGAGATATAAATTATGGAAACAATTCCATATTTATTCTATTGCTCACTTTTGAAGCTATCCTTGATTATATAGAAAAATGTCTAGGGTGTCACTAGAGGGCCCTGGCAATCATATCTAGCCCCAGTCTGGGAGCAGACCCAGTTTTAACCATCAGGCAGCTGCCTAGGGTAGCAGAATTAGAAGGGCAGTAGAATTTGAAAGGCGGCAAATGATGACCATGTTGGTGGAAGGAAGAGCCAGCAGCTACCATTCCCAGTAGTCTTCATTGTGATTCGAGGACCCGCCACCCGCTTTGAGATAAATAAGACACAGGGACACATGTATTTAGGTTAATGGGCCAAAGAAGGCCACAGCGTTATTGGTTACAGCATGTGAGTGGCATTGGCTTAGGCATTGGATCAAACAATCTATACATGACTCCACCCCGGGCAGCGAGGAGTCATCCTAAGGTTAACAACCAGTGGGAGGAGCTTGTTGATGCAAATACGCCTGGAAGCTTCCCCTGATGTCACCGGGGGTCGTGCCATAGCCCTAGCCACCAGCAGGGCATTGGACAGGATCCACGACCTCTGGATTCATTTAGCGGAATACCCAAACAAGGGGATTATTGGGAATGTGGGACCGCTGCATCCACATTATCCTTAGGGGGAGAAAACCTCCCAAGTGAGTTTTGTTGGGGAATAGAGAGAGTGCACAGAGCTCTCCTCAGAGCTTCCTCATCTTAGGAGGCCCTTTTGAGGTTTCAAATATCAGAGAGACTGCCTCCTTCCCATCAGTCTAGCTCAAGTGCTCAGATTGGGGGCCTTTTGGTAGTGTCTCTACCCTCAGAGGCTTGGGGGAGGGTGGCGGTCCAGGAGAGGGCATTCCATGGCAACCGCTAAGCTGTGGAACTCCATCTCCACCGAGGTGTATCTGGCTTCTGAAGGAAGGTGCTGAAGAGGCACCTCTTTGGACACTTTGGGTATAAACTGTTAGGACCAGCCTTATTTTTTATGGTTACAAGTTGTTCTGTCATTGTTAACGTTGTGTTTTAATGATGGGACCTTTGGGTGAAGGGCAGGCAACAAATCAATAAAGTGTTGGTTAAATTGTTGGAAGCAGAATTGTGGAAACATTTGGCTTAGGTGCAGTCCAGACACACCCTTCATAGATTCTCTCTTAAAAGCAGTGAATGGAGAACCTGTGAACTTCCAGATGTTCCAGGACTTCCAATTCTCGTTTTTGCCCACCAGCATTAACCAGGTCAGGGATGGTGGGTGGGATTGCCCCAAGAGCATCTTGAGGGCCACAGGGTTCCCACCGCTATCTTAAACACATGGCGTTAACTTAAAATTGTGCATTCATGAATTACTGCTTCTGCCATTTGTACATAGACAGGGAATTATAAGTTCACAAACAGAAATTATAAATCTGCAGTTGACTAATAGTGACTTGTTGGGCATCAGATTTGTTGATGAAACCCACATGCAAGTGTGCAGTCTGCAAAGCTGGACTATTAGGACCTTGTACAATCACAAAGTTGACTATGGATTCAGCTTAGGTACTCTAATTGGGTTCAGCCTAGGTATTCTTAATGTTTGATGACAAACGAATGGATTGAAGACCTTTTGTAGAGCCGTTCAGATCTCAGAAAAAGTGATTGGGGCTACAGGTTGTACGACTGGCATTTAAAAAGCTTGTGCCCCTGCAAATTAACCTTTGTACTACAGCTTCTACTGCAAAGAGTACTGTAGAACAACCAGTCAGTTGCATGTACTCAGAAATAAAATGTAGACATTTACATTTAGTGCAACATGAAAAGTAGAAGCTATGGCCTTTATCTTTTTAAAGACCATGTAAAAATTACTGGGGGTGGGGTGGGGAATGGCTTTCCTGGTAATTTTAAGCATGTGTGTGTTATCCATTCTGAATAGCTTGGTGGAATGATATTGTCCGTGTATTATTTAAGGCCATGGAAGTAGAGATTATAAGATGTTAAGAGCTTTGAAGGCAGTGTCAGTGAGATGATGCTCAGTAAGCCTAGATCATTTAGGTCTATACTGAGGGAAATGGTGTTCTTTTACCCGTTTGGACTTTACTTCTACTCCAGACAGGTCTTTTTGAGGAGCACAAGATCTGGTACACTTTATCCCATGCCTTTTGAGCACACCAGGTAGCTGTAAAGTCTTGTGATCCCAACAGTGTTAGGAAACCGTTTTGTCCATGCACCTGTGATAACAAGATGCCAGCACTTGCCACCCCAATCCACAGCTGTACATGGTACCTTGGTTGTTGAACTTTTAAAAAAAAAATTATTAGGAATTTAAACAGAACATATTATCTTAAAACATATCATCCTTAATTTCCCCCCTATTTCCCCCCTCCCATAAAACAACCCCCCTCCCCGTCCCCCAACTTCCCTCAGTTCCAATCTCTGGTTTCTCTATAAATGCTATTCTCTGCATGTTACACAATTATAAACTCCTTAATTTAGCTAACTGGTTATTATCAATAAAAAGTTTGGAGTGTTTATTCAAAGCCTGCCAAGCAGTCCAATTCACTTTGTTGCATCTTTAGATACTTTGTAAAAGGTTCCCATTCATCTTTAAAGTCACAGTTAACCTTGTCCCGTAGTTTATGTGTCAATTTTGCCAATTCTGCATAGTGCATCAGTTTCTCTTGCCATAATCCTTTAGTCGGGATTTCCTCTCTCCTTGGTTGTTGAACTTAATCTGTTCTGGGAGTCTGTTCGACTCCCGCAACTGTTCGAAAACCAAGGCGCAGCTTCCAATTGGCTGCAGGAGCTTCCTGCACTCAATTGGAAGCTGTGTCAGACGTTCAGCTTCTGAAAAACGTTCACAAACCGGAACACTCACTTCCGGGTTTGCAGCATTCGGGAGCCGATTTGTTCAGGAGCCAAGCCATTCTACAACCAAGGTACCAGTGTATAGGGCTGTCTCACTCCTCAGGAGACCTCTAACAGGTTTAAGCGAGGCAGGGGAGCTGCTTCTTTATTTACCTGGACAAACAACTGTGAAGTAGCCACAGGGATGTATTCGAAATCTTCCTTCACATATCTCAGCACTCGTCAGGGGTTTGTTTCTCCTTTATTGTTGTATGGTAGAATGACATCAGGGACGCGGGTGGCGCTGTGGGTTAAACCACAGAGCCTAGGACTTGCTGATCAGAAGGTCAGCGGTTCGAATCCCCACGATGGGGTGAGCTCCCATTGCTTGGTCCCTGCTCCTGCCAACCTAGCAGTTCGAAAGCACGTCAAAGTGCAAGTAGATAAATAGGTACCGCTCCGGCGGGAAGGTAAACCGCGTTTCCGTGCGCTGCTCTGGTTCGCCAGAAGCGGCTTAGTCATGCTGGCTACATGACCCAGAAGCTGTAAGCCAGCTCCCTCGGCCAGTAAAGCGAGATGAGCGCCGCAACCCCAGAGTTGGCCACCACTGGACCTAATGGTCAGGGGTCCCTTTACCTTTACTTAGAATGACATCATAAGGATAGGGATCATTCATCACAGGAAGAATGGGCCACTTGATCAATGTGTGTAGGAGGGAAAGCATATCTAACATTTGGGGCTTTTTACTGGTTTTGTGAGGAGAGCAAGCTGTTTCTGAAGAAGGCTTTCATGTTTAACTAATGCCTAGCAATTGAATCACGGTGAATAGCTTTAAAGTCTTTCCTTCAGGAATGTATGACAAGGATAAAGTGTTCGTGTAAACTTTTCTTGGTACATCATGCTACTCCTGAGCATTTCAAATGCCCGTCTCTTGTCTCTGCCTTCTGCCTGCAGTCAAGCTGAAACCTTAAAATGACAACACCAGACCTAAAAGGTATCAGATATAGAGCAGCATTTAATTGTTTGGGCTGAAGTAGTAGAGCAATATGTGTCGTCCTTGGTTCAGTGACCAGCACCTCCTTTTAAAAAGGAAATATATTTCTTTGAAACCTTGTCCAGCCAATCAAGGTTGGAATGTAGATGGATTAACTCAGGATCAGGCAGTTCCACGGCTATTTGCTTTGAGGAACAGTGCAGCAAACCACTGTATAAACATTCAGTTGACCGCATGCACCCAGCAATGCTTCTGTTCACGGTCCCCAAGCTTCTCCTTACCACGATTCACAAGCTGTTCCACACAATGGAACAACTACACAGTTTGTAAGGGACAGAGACACTGGACTTAGCTACACTCAGTCAATAATATCGCTATAACTATAATTATATTGTTATCACCAGATGTAGGGCAGCCAAAATCTCCTGTGGGATTTTATGCTATGAGCTCTGTAACGTGTTTTCCTGTAACGTTTTTTTTTTATGTGTCCAGATCCAGCCACTGTATCTTTGGGTGTTCCGCCATACTTTTTTAAGGCTAGCTTGTGGAAGCCTCCTTAAACACAGAGATTCCCTTGCGAGGTCCGTGCATTAGTAGTTTTTTAAAAATTCAGTATGCCTTAGCAGTTACAGATCTTTCTGCTCACACTTGCCTTTTCCCCTGTTCTGTAGCTTGTGGCAGGAGGGAATCAGATTAGGTCTCAGGGATAGGTCACTTCTCACAAGGCTATTAATCAAAAGTAGCTTGGGGACTAATACCTAGCTTATTTTCGGAATGTATATGTATTTATTGTACTTAATACCCCACCTTGTTCTCCAAGGAGCTCAAGGTGGTGTACATGGTTCCCCTCCTCATTTAATCCCCACTACAACACTGTGAGGTAGGTTAGGCTAAGAAGCAATAACTGGGCAAAGGTCACCCAGTGAGTTTCATGGGGATTTGAACCCTGGTCTCCCAGGTCCTAGTCCAACACTCTAACCACTACACCACACTGCCTTTATATACCAGGTGCTACATGTGCAGTTAAGGGGACGCGGGTGGCCTGTGGGTTAAACCACAGAGCCTAGGACTTGCCGATCAGAAGGTCGACGGTTCGAATCCCCGCGACAGGGTGAGCTCCCGTTGTTCGGTCTTCTCCTGCCAACCTAGCAGTTCGAAAGCATAAAGTGCAAGTAGATAAATAGGTACCACTCCAGCGGGAAGGTAAAAAGAGTTTCCATGCGCTGCTCTGGTTCGCTAGAAGCGGCTTTGTCATGCTGGCCACATGACCTGGAAGCTGTACACCGGCTCCCTTGGCCAATAAAGCAAGATGAGTGCCGCAACCCCAGAGTCGGTCATGACTGGATCTAATGGTCAGGGGTCCCTTTACCTTTACCTACATGTGCAGTTAGTTCCTTAATGGCAACATTTGTTTTGTAACACACACGTTTTAATCCCCTCATGTTAAATAATGAGAGACTGATGCATCCAATCAAATAAAAAAAACAAACAAACTTTATTTACAAGAAAAATCTGTACACTGTGCATACATAAAAATATATAAAACCAAAATAGAAAATACAAAAGTGTTAAAATGTATACAAACACTGTTTTTAAAAATGCGACTCCTGGAAAATCTCAAGCTTTCGTTTCTTGAAGAGTGCACATTCACTTAAAAAATTACCATACAAAATAATTCTCAAGGCTATTTAAAAAGTACACAGTCTTCTATTTGAGTAGCTCGGCGACTACAGCTTTAGAAAATGAGATGATATGTGTGAATATAAGGCATGTACACAGCTGGCCATGTAACAACAGAGGTTCGAATTATGTTGCCATGTTACAGAGTGGAAATCTGCGATATAAAAATGCATTTTATTTTTATTTAATTTATTCAATTCATACACCACCTTTCATCACAAAGATCTCAGGGCAGTTATTTAAATAAACCTTCAATAGACATGAGGTACTTATATAAACAGTTAATCCAGGTGTTCTCTTTGCACAGAAAGCTGCAGTTTTATGGAGGCAAATGCCTCTATATGAGATTTTAAAATTTGTTGAAATGTGCCTGTAATTTCACGACATTTTCAGTATTTTATCTTCAAATTGTAAAGTATAAGGGAGGGAAAGAAGTTGGTTACTTTTTAAAAATAAATAAATAAATACAATCATCATCATTTATTTTTATATCCCACCCTTCCTTCCATAGGGGCACTTGATCTTTACTCCAATTTTGCATGCCATGTAAGCAGCTGAACTTTCAAAAAAATTAAGAAGAAAATGTGGAAAGCCCAGTCATAACCTTGTCTGTCTTCAATTTCAGCACATGTAAAACTACCCTGGTATGGTTTGTGTGAGAGAAAGAAAGAAGGGGATCTTGTTAAGGAAATTATGGACTGCAATCTGTCCAAGGCTAGGCACTCTGAAATTAATGAAGTCAGAGTTCAATTTAGGGATAGAAAAGTCTTGTTGAACAAAATCAAAAGAACAACTCCTAGCTAGATTCCCCCCCCCCAAGTACTAAGAATTATTTAGCGCCCAAACAATATTTTCAAAAACCTCCATTTATATTTAATGATCCACTTTAGAAAGGGTGATTTTTAACAAGTGTGGAGCATTTTGCAGCTTTCATTACTAACACTTCAAATATTTTTGCATGATGAGCGTAACACCCGCAAATGTTTCCTCTGACTTAGGGATGAGAGCTCACACCGCCACAGGGCCTACTCGACGGCAATAGGGTGTCACAATTTAAGTATTTTGTCTGGCGTTGGGGGTGGGCAGAGCTGTTCTCTCCATGCAGATGATGAAAAGGTAGCCCTTTCTAGGAAGGGTTGAACATTTTAGAACCTTAGCTGGACCAGAGCTGTTCTCTCCATGCAGATGAAAAGGTAGCCCTTTCTAGGAAGGGTTGAACATTTTAGAACCTTAGCTGGACCAACTTGCTCTGTCTCCTTTCAGTACAGTGGTACCTCAGGTTAAGTACTTAATTCGTTCCGGAGGTCCGTTCTTAACCTGAAACTGTTCTTAACCTGAGTTACCACTTTCGCTAATGGGGCCTCCCGCTGCTGCCACACCGCCAGAGCACAATTTCTGTCTCATCCTGAAGCAAAGTTCTTAACCCGAGGTACTATTTCTGGGTTAGCGGAGTCTGTAACCTGAAGCGTATGTAACCTGAAGCATCTGTAACCCAAGGTACCACTGTACTTCATCTGCAAAGGGAATGAAGCATAGAAATATGAAGAGCAACAACTGCAATCCTTATTTCATTTCTCTTCCCCTGTCAGTGATCTATCACCTGGTTTACATTTACCAGTTCTCTGCGGTCAAAATCTCCAGGAAATTCTGTATCTTAATCAAGGCTGGAGTGGCAGTGAAAAATGTATATAATAGGCCATGCTAGCATTCTCCTTGCCCCTAACATTAGACAGAAAGGTAGTAAGGCTGCAATTCTTTACTGTAACTTCCAGCATCCTTGATTATTGGCCAACTTGGCTAGAACAGCAAAATCTGAAGGGCTACAGGTTCTCCACCTCGACTTTGAACGTTTGCTTGCCTAGGAGTACATCGGATTAAATTCAGTGGGGCTTACTTTTGAGTAGAAATGCACGGGACTGTGCTATGAAGGAAGCAAGTTTCAGAATCCTGGGCAAAATAAATAGATAATGCAGTTAGACATGCCTTCTGGAGCACATGGTTGATTATTTTAGTGAATAGTTTGTTGAAATTTTGAAACAAGCCTAGGATCACAACCCATGGTTTTTATTTTGGCTTGTTTCAGCAAACCCTAGTTTAAAAGAAGATGCTGCCAAACTCCTCCTCTTGGCCATGTGAGAGGACGGGAGAGCAAGGGTGAGCATACGAAGAGAAAATAATAATAATAATAATAATAATAATAATAATAATAATAATAATAATAATCTATTTATTATTTATACCCCGCCCATCTGACCGGGTTTCCCCAGCCACTCTGGGCGGCTTCCAGCAAAATATTAAAATACAGTGGTCTGTTAAACATTAAAAGCTTCCCTAAACAGGGCTGCCTTCAGATGTCTTCTAAAAGTCTGGTAGTTGTTTTTCTCTTTGACATCTGATGGGAGGGCGTTCCACAGGGCGGGTGCCACTACCAAGAAGGCCCTCTGCCTGGTTCCCTGTAACTTGGCTTCTTGCAGCAAGGGAACCACCAGAAGGCCCTCGACACTGGACCTCAGTGTCCGGGCAGAATGATGGGGGTGGAGACATTCCTTCAGGAATACTGGGTTGAGGCTGTTTAGGGCTTTCAGCACCAACATTTTGAATTGTGCTCAGAAACGTACTGGGAGCCAATGTAGATCTTTCAAGACTTGCATTGCTCGTGCATTTAAATTATTGTGTTACATATGGAATAGGGTCATTGTGGCCATACCCTAACCAAGTCTACTCAGAAGTAAGTCCTAGTGAATTCAATGGGGCTTACTCCAAGATAAGTGGGGTTAGGATTGCTATTTATGCAATTCAGTGGAAACTAGGCACTTCCCATCTCCCACCTAGCCGTGCGATTGCCACAAGGCTAATTGACAGAACTATCCTATATCTACTTGAAAGTAAGCCTCGCTGAGTTTAATGGGGCTTACTCCCAGGTGCCATGTGAGGTTTGCAGTCTTATATGCACCTGTAGGGAGCAGGATCCATTTGAACACAGTGGAACTTACCTTTGAGCAAAAGAATATGTGTGGGGGGGAAATTGGCCTGCAAAATAATATGGATTCTGTGCAGAGAAAAGCTGGATACTGTGATTTGTGTGTCAGCTAATTAAACAAGGGTGCATGATTTTCTTAATTTCCATATTTTTAATCTGATTCTGCAAGGAAGAAAACTGGGTACTTGAAGCCTTGCCCTAGGCTCCTATAATATTTTTTTAAAGCACTGCCTCTTGACTTCTCTGAGTTTGGAGCAGGCAATGCTCAACACTGTTGGGATATTTTTGCCAGCCACACAGGCTACAAAGCACCTCTTTTTTTTTAAAAAAAAATATATGATACAAGGCGCTGGAAGCTGGATTTTGTGCCCAGTGCCACATTCAGTGCTTTTGAACTCAACACAAGTAACTCTGGTAGCAAGCAGAGGGGAAAAACTGAGAAGGTGAAGCAAGTACCTGGCCATGCCTCCAAGTCACACATGACCATGGAAGAAACAACAAGAGATGAACGTTTTGTTTTTGCTAGCAAAACAAAGATTGGCTCAACAGTTTATAGATCAATTTCCCTGTAACAAACATGAGAACACCTCAAAGTGACCCTCTGAAGGCGTTATGCATAAAAAATTAAGAGAGCACCACGTTAAAAAATTCACAGTGGAAAGTGTAGATCATGACAGATAATAATAACAGAAAACAAGTATGCTTTACCCCAAGGTGTTGAGTGCAACTTTTCAACTGTACAGCCATCAGTGCAGAGAAAGTGTGAAGCTTTCAACATATTTATGCCAATCAAAACTAACTTCTCCCAGCAACCCTTGCTTTTTTGTTTTTTAAACTGGTAAAAAGAAGAAGAAGCAAAGGCTTAAACAGACTTCATACTTTTTTAAAGTGAGATTTCTCACTGACTTCAAGTAGGAGTTGCAGACATTTACTGAACATTTATAATTCTGATATAGATTAAAAATGCACTGTTATATATATATCTATATATATATAATAAGGTGGCCTAAAAACATACAAAATTCTATTTAACATCTAATACACATTCATTTACTGTCTTAAACTGAACAGTCTGAACTTTCAATCAGCTATCACTTGCTAATGCTTTCTTTTTTTCTTTCACTTGCAACTTTTAAAAAACAAAACCGGAAGTTCCCCTCCTGTTTCTTCCTATTCCCCTCTCATCTCCCTTCAACACTGAAGTAAAATGCATTATTCTTCATCTGTGGAATTTTGCAAAGTGAACACTTATCAGAAGATGAACCAATAATAATATTTTTAAAGTTTCCAATTCGAACCCTGCTGAAGTCAGTGGAATAAACAACTACAGTTTCGATTGTGAAGTGGTTGAGTTAGGAGAACTTAAATGGCGAGAGGGAAAACCAGACTTTGTTGGAAGGTTGACTCAGGATCTGTGGTGGCATCCCTGGGTTTGTACTAGACCTCAGTTTGGAGACAAGCAGTGCTTCTAAGTTACATTTAAGAAGATACCACATGGCCACCACTAATTTAAGGTTCTTGAAGGAATGTCTAAGCAGTTGAATCCTTAGATAAAACTTGACTAAAATGGCACTATTCAGAAAAGTATCCAGTATAGGGGTGCCAACTTGAATAAAATACTGGGGAACCTAGACAAGCCCCATCCTACATAATGGTTCACATGACATGGCACACACACACCATATGAATGGCAATGCCCATCAACTTTGGGTGGGGCCCAGCCCCCTCCGATATTTTATGGGGTGTGGTGAAGGGACCTCGGCCCCTATGATCCAGTATTTGGTGTGTGTTGCTGTGTTAGCAATAATGAGATTAGCTCCCACTGAAACAAATAGGATGTTAAATTAAGCCATGGTTAAATTATGCTGAACCCAACACAATTATTTGTTTAAATTGAATTATGCCTCAGGCAGGCGGTTATTGTTAAGAATACAGCAGAAACATATGCATACAAGCACGGATGCAAACTCTCTCTCTCTCTCTCTCTCTCTCTCTCTCTCAACCCAGCTGGGTAATTTTTTTTTTTAAAGAGCCTAAGCAATGAGATATGCGCACTATATTTTCCTTTACTGGGATACTCCTGATTGAGCAAACACAACAGGGATGGGGGACATGTGTATCTCTAGACTTTGTTGGACGGTAGCTCCCATCAGCCCCATCCAACATGGCCCACAGGAAGGAAGGAAGAAAGGAAGCTGCACTCCCAACACCTGGAGAGCTATCCTTCCACGACAACAAGGTGAAAGATTATAGACCGTCTCTGTTGGTGCTCAGCAGTCTTTTGCAAGGTAGAGTTTGCATTTGACAGGAGTCTTATGTAGGCCTGAAGGGGGAGACCTGATCCATCCTCCTTTGAATTAAATTATGGAACTCATCACTTAAAAAAAAATATCGTTGGAAGATGTGGAAGATGAACACCACCTTCGGAAACAAGATTAGACAGGCAGAAAAGTGACACACAGCAGGTCGGCACAGCAGCCCAATGGATGCTCTGTGTTTGGAGATATTGTCAATGTCAAGAGGCTGGGGACAAGTGACAGAGTAAGCCCACTGCCTTTATGCCTTTCTTGCAAACCTCCACAGAGGCATCTAATTGACCACTGCTGGAACCAGAATGCAGGATGAGATAGGCCTTCAAGCTTGATCCAGCTAAATTGTCTTTACATTCTTAAGACCTAGAAGTAGAATCAGGATCTTGCTACCTATTGCTAGAAACTTGGGGGTGAAAGTGAATGTTGCAAATGCAGAAGCATTGCTTGAATATTTCTGGGCCAGAATTTTGACTCTCCGCTCTTAACAACAAGAACCTACAGGGTTTGGCATCTCACTGCATCTTTGGCTCACAAGGTAACCTGATGAATTCCCTCTTCTCTTCTTACTACTTTCTGTCAACCCCAAAGCTCCTCTCTTCTGTTCACTCGCTTCCCCTTGACTTGGCTTGCCAATAAATACTGCAGTGGTAGTGAACATTCAGAAGACTACAAGCCCTGCTGCCCTCTGCCCCAACCTTTCTTCCTGACACTTACCCCTGAATAGCGCTACAGCTGGGCTCTGGGGCAGCGAAAGAAAACTAAAATGGAAAAGGCTGCTGAAGATCTCTAGTCTAACATCCTGTCAGGGACTGGGCAGAGGAGGAAGAATGGTGGAGACCGCCTTCCCATCCTGAACCTTCCAGGGAGGAGGAAGAGGAAGATAGTATCGATTTTCAACGGGGGTGTGTGGGAGGTCACAGCTCAGAGGCAGATGAGGGGAAAAGCTGAGAAATAATGGGAGAGGTGGTTGACACGTCACTAGAAAGCATTCCAGACCCACCATCTCCCAGAACCCAGCGAGCCTTAAAAGTAGGAGAGCAAAGAGCTCAAAGACAGAGGGCACTTAGCAACACCTGTAGAGAAGATGATGATGATGATGAATGAGGAAGTGGAAGAGATTGGGGTGTGTGAAGATTCACTTGGCACAACGCCATTATCCAAGAGGCTGGGTTCTATAGCCTCTCTCTGTAAAGTTTGGAATAAAAAAGGACTGTAAGAAAATTTTCCTTGTCTTTCTACTTTCCTGGGCAACCACTGCCGGGAGCCAGTGACAGCATCCTGACACATCCACACAGATGGTAGAGGAAACAAAGCATTAGAAAGCAACTGCTTTCTGCAGATAAGCTGTGTTGTTTGCTTGTGGGTTGTGATTGTCGCACAACAACCTACTCCCTTGATGGCTCATCCGCAGGTAAGACTTTTCATCCTGACTACAGTAGCTGTCATGAGGGTGTTTGGAGGGAGTTGTCATGGCATGATGAATGAGAATCAGCCTGCAGGCCTGCGTACATGAATGTGTGGCAATTCAGTCCCACATAAAAGGTCAGAAAATATCTTTGTTCTAATATAGACACTGGTGCCAGAACGTTGGCACGGAAGCAAATTTCAAGATGCTATTTTCTGAAACAGCCAGGTGGCGGTCTTCTACTCAACCTTTCCTGTGCATGCTACCAATTTATGTATTTGACCAAATACGTCTTAACACATGTTAAAAGAGTCCAGCACCAGTGTTTTAAGGTTAGGGTTCGAAGCTCAGCCACCAGAACAGTTTAAATAAAACGAAAACATGGCTCATTGTATTCAGTAAACATCTGGCACTTTTTATAAGAGGGAAGAGAGGAAAATCTTAAAAGATGCTGTGAAAAATATAGCTGAAGTTTGCTTTTGTTTAATTGTGAGGACTGCTTCACTAGGTTAGGCTTTGTGTTTAATCTGCCTTGTCTAAAGGACTGCAATCGGGCACATGTGGTATAACTGCTTGATGATTTCTGGCATATATCCTCACAGTATTTTACCTTCACCATAGTTTGCATCTCTCAAAAAGCAAGCCTTTTTTAAAAAAAACAACCCAAAACAAACCCCAAAACCTATTTTCAAAGCAATAATAAATACTCAGGCCTCAGAAGCAAGGACTTCCCCCAAGCCTGCTACTTAATTACAGTTTATAGACTCAAGACTAGATTGGTCTAGGATCCGGGTTTTTTTCAAGTATTTCTTTGTTGTTTATTAGTACGACAGCAGCACCTTATTGCACTTTGTTCTAGAAATATCCTTTCTTAGTGTTGCATGGGAATCACTTCCATCCAGGGCATTTCACTGACCTGAACCCTGGCAAAATCACTTTTCCTTTCCGGTACAGATCTTCCTGGAAGCCTCTGTTCATCCTCTGCACCAGCAGTTTCTCATAAAGCAGCGGGTGGTAAGCCCCCAAGGTACAAGCCGCATCATAGTAGAGTTCATGGTAGTGGCAGAGATCGGTCTGCCGGACTGAAGGAATGTATTCGTATACATGGACTTCGCTGCACATGGACATCATGATGAGAATCCCTGAAAACAGAGGAAACGTTTAGGGTATTTAAAAATGTCAGAATAAGTTTCCAAACTCAGGTTCCTTTTTAATTATTGCACATGCGAAAATCAAGTCCAGTTCTGTTTGCTAAATTGCTAATCATCTCTAGCATGCGGTGGCGGCTGAATCAATATATTTTCTTTGGACAAAGGGCTGTTGAGTGGGTTCTGCCTGCCACCTGGTGACCAAGAACAGGAAATGCACCAGTAGTATCAAGAAAACAGGAGTTGATGCATTGCCATTGACCTCAACCAAATTCCTGTTCCCTTTCTCATAGCTCCTCTGTTCTTGTGAGTTTTTCTGCTGCCCCTGTGAATTAATTCCAGCCTTCATTTTTCTCTCCTCCTTCTGTTTTAAAAAAAATAAATGGTGAAGGGGTAGACAGCACTGTTGTTTCTCCTTTCAAGCTGCCTCTTTTCTTTGTTTTCTCCCCCTTTATTTTGCTACTGCTTTCCTTCCCTCCTGTTGTAGAGTTGGAAGGAGCCTCGAGAGTCATCAAGCAGGAATCTCAGCTTGTGAATTAGGGAATACATTTGGGTGCTACTGTGCCACGTGTTTTGATAGCCTTTCTTAGGGCTTCTGCCTCAATGGACAAAGATGTTCCCGGCCAGCCCTACTTACTCTTTGGTTGGGCAAGCCCTGAGCTCCTAGTCCCACCACCCACCAGTTCCTGCTAAACTTCACAAGTCCTCCAGGGAGCCAGATAAGCCCCCTTCCCTATGGCCTTTAACCCCCAGTCTTTTCTTAAGACCCGCTTGTGAGGGGGGCTCCAAGCTAAAGAAGCAGAAAGCAGCAGTCGTGGCTTTTCCTGAGGTTCAGGACCTGCCTCTCTTGCCTGAAACAGCACTGTGGTCCTCTGGCATTGCACAACTAAGCCTGTCAGTGACTTGTATGAGAGCCAGTGTGGTGTAGTGGTTACGAGTGGTAGTCTCGTAATCTGGGGAACCGGGTTCGCGTCTCCGCTCCTCCACCTGCAGCTGCTGGGTGACCTTGGGCCAGTCACACTTCTTTGAAGTCTCTCAGTCCCACTCACCTCACAGAGTGTTTGTTGTGGGGGAGGAAGGGAAAGGAGAATGTTAGCCGCTTTGAGACTCCTGAAGGGGAGTGAAAGGCGGGATATCAAATCCAAACGCTTCTTCATCCTGTCTGCTCCAGGGCCAATTTGCCCAAGATGAGGAGCAGCTCTCAGAGGGTGATTTGCAGGTTACAGCCAACGTGCCAAAATGCTAACCAATGCTATCGTGTCTGGCTCTATTATGTTTAACTTGGCCTTCCTTCCTACTGAAGTCAAGGAGGCTCCATTCTGCCCAGTGGGGTCAGCATTAGGCTTGGGCAATATACTGATATACCGTATTGGCCTGAATATAAGCTGCACCTTTTTTCCAAATTCTGACTGTGAAAAGTTAAAGTGCAGCTTATATTCACGACCTTACAAAAAGAATCCAGTATGCAGCCAGGAGCACGGGGTAAACAGTGCCAGGAGTGCCACGCAGCGACGCCTGCCCCACACGTAGTCCCCCAAGGCCAGCAAGGGAGAAAGCGAGGGAGTGGCATATTTAGGTATTGTCTTTTCCCTCCAATACTTTTAAATGTGCGGCTTATATTCAGGTGCGGCTTATATTTGGGCCAATGTGGTACATCGCCCAGGACCAATTTGAGGACCATTGTGCTCTGGCCCTCAAACTGAGGGAGGAATGAGCTGTGAGGTGCCGGAGCTGATGCAGCATGTTCTTCAAAGGCTCCAAAGTGAAAAGGTTTGGGAAAGGTTGGATTGCTATGTAGATAGCAGAATCTGAATCTTCACTTAACTTTTTAAATGCATGAATCTTTATCCTAATTCGTAACCTGAAAACTGCAGTTTAGCAAAATGAAACTGGTTGGGTTTTTTTTGTTTTCCAGTTCTACAAATGCTTTCTGATGCTTTTCCACTGCCAACCTGCTTCAGCGGCTGACGGAGAAACCACCTGCCAGTCAAAGGTCACAGTCATCCAACTGAACCAGAAAGCAGGTGGTGGAACCACTAGGCCAGCACTTCCCCAAATGGACGAGAAAATAGACCGCCTTCTGAGCCCAGAGTCAAGCCCAGAGCCTGTTTCAGACAGCCCACCACAGATGTCCAAGGAAAATTCATTCTTGTGAATGAGTACAAGCTGCTGCCTGATCCATCTATATCATATATGTTACAGTTTTATTGCCAGCTTGCTTTGTTTTCCCCTAAGGAATCTGCTGGGCGTTAAGCAGGAACAAAACGTGTTGCTATTAACTGTTTCTAACTCTGAATCAAGTAGGAATTATGTGATTATAGCACACACACACAAAAAAGACTGGTGCTCTAGATATGCAAGGGAATAATGTATTGGGATAGCTGCTTGAAGTTATTGGTAGATGCCTCAATGCCCATTCTTTTGAGGTTAGCTGCCTCCGCCTCAGCTTCACAAAAATCTCATTCTAGATCTTTGTAACCTGATAAGCACTGACCGCTAGAATAGTTTTCAAATGTGTACTAAGTCACAGTATTAACTGGTTTTTTAAAGAGTAGTAAATATGCACTAGCTCACACAACTGCTGGTTCATATCGAGGCTGGTAATAAACTTTAAATATTCCGATTCACTTTCACAACACAAAATGTAGATCTCCCTTCTCAAGCAAGCACAGTGATTTAGTATCAGTCGGATTTGGAGGGGGCAGGTTATAAGGAGCATCATTATTGATATTAAATGATGACGGGACAGCAACTTCATTTTAGCCAATATATGCGCACCAAGAGATAGCTCAGTCGGTTGAGCATGAGACTCTTAATCACAGGGTTGTGGGTTCAAGCCCCATGTTGTGCAAGAAATTCCTGCATGGGGTCGGACTAGACAACCCCCACAGTCCCAATCTACATGTGAAGAGGCCACATGTAACCTACATATTTATGGTTTTAACTTTTAAAAAACATATTGGCGCCAGGTTAGAAATCTACAGCTGTTAACAGGAAACTTCATTTTAATTACTCTTCGAGTTATCCCTACCCAGTATGTGCTTGCTACTGCTTGTGTAAAGCACACTCCCATGCCTAAGATGTCAGCACGGACAACATTATCCTCAACCCTTGCTCACCATTAGGTACCACTTTGCCACTTTCCCCTGCCTAATAGTATTTCCCTGCCCTATGTATTTCCTAAAGGTGAAATAATGAAGGCACAAATGCAGACAATTCCAACAAGAAAGAAAAGTGGGAGGCATCTAAAGAAACCAGTGTGGCTGCCAAGGAGTGTGGTGGAGTCTCCTTCTTTGGAGGTCTTTAAGCAGAGGCTTGACAACCGTATGTCAGGAGTGCTCTGATGGTGTTTCCTGCTTGGCAGGGGGTTGGACTCGATGGCCCTTGTGGTCTCTTCCAACTCTATGATTCTATGATACATAAGCTTACAGATGAGGTGAGATTTAAGGAGGGCATGTATTAAGAAATGAAAGAAAGGGAAATCACGAAGGAAGAATATACACATGTAGCCAACAGTTGCAGGGGGAATGTCCCAGGTGGGGCAAAGCTCAGAAAGAAGCTCAGGCTTGGGGGAAAAGGTTAAAAATAATTATAAAGATTTCTTTGGCTGTGTTCGAAGCAAGAGGAACAGGCAAGTAGTAGGTTCTCTGCAGTTCCCAACCTGGCAATAGCAGAACGAATGATGCAAGAAGGAAGCTGCAGCCCAAAATAGGAAAAGAAGTTGTAAGGGAACACCTAGTTACTTTAAATGAATTCGAATCTCCAGGGCCCAATGAGCTACACCCAAGGAGCTTGTGAATGTAATCTCAGAGCCTTCGTCTATAATCTTTGAGAATTCTTTGAGAACAGGCGAGGTCCCTGCAGACTGGAGGCGGACAAATGTAGCCCCCATCTTCAAAAAGGGCAAAAGAAGAAGATTCAAGGAACTACTGCGTGGTCAGTTAACTGTAGAGTTGGAAATGACCACAAAGCCAATCTAGTCCAACCCCCTGCGATGAAGAAATCTTTTGCCCAATGTGGGGGGTGAACCTGTAACCCTGAGATTTAAGTGTTTCATGGTCTACTGAACTATCCCAGCAGTTTAGCCTGGAAAAGAGGAGACCGAGAGGAGATTATGATAACCATCTTCAAGTATCTTTGGGCTGTCACATGGAAGCCAGAGAAAGCTTGTTTTCTCATGCTTGGGAAGAGAAGGACCCAAAGTTCAAGTTGCAAGAAAGGAGATTCTGAATAAACACCAGGAAAAACTTTCTAACAGCAAGAGCTGTTCAACAGTGGAACGGACTCCCTTGAAAGCTGGTAGACTCTCCTTCCATTGTAGACTCTCATACATAGCAATGACAATCCATGCACTATTACACAGAATTATCTTCTACATCAATGTAGGATTTGTCAGCCAAAAACAGTACAATGTTCAGCTACCTGTGTCGCAAGCTCTTATCGCACAGCTATGTATTTAGGAATTTTATACAATGGTTTGAAATTAGCTCAATAGCAGAAGATCAAACTCTTGGGATTTTGGGGTTTGTGTTGAAGTTCTTTTATCAGAATTAAATAAATGTTTAAGTTCATTGTATGAATAGTAAATATAAATGGATATTAAGGATTCTAAAAAAAGGGAAGAAATTTAATTTGTCCTCGGCAATTTTAATCACTCAAGAGCTTTTCAACTTCCAGCATGTATCTTTGTGCAATGCAATTACACTATGTAATTAGCAAGATAATTAAAAAGTCATTTCCAGAAGATTGGAAGTACACAAGAATGTAATTTCGTTTACCTTATTGTACCAACTGTTTAGTATGAAAGAAATAATATATTTTGAAAACTGATTGGGATTCAGCTCAGCTTCTAGTTTAGCAAAAACTCGATTTTGAGAACATTTTGAATGCTGCATATTCCAGAAACTAAGCACTAACAATTCCTGCAACTTTCATTCAAAACTATGTAGTAGCCATAAAACTTCAAGATACATATGTACAAATGATCACACCAATATTTGCAAAACCGTAAGTGTTCTGATTCCCACATGGCAAACTGACCAGAGAAGTTCCACAACGTGGAATCCTTTCAAATTCTCTTCATTGGAGGAAAACTAATCTTTATGCACACCCATTGACATGAATCATAGCTGCTTTTTCCATTGAAATTAAAAAAAAACCTGTAGACCTACATCTGTAAACGTTGGCAATATAATCACAAAAATTACCAATGGTTTCAAAGTATCTACTGGTTCTCAGTCCAAGACTGGCATGTTTTATTTATAAGTTAAAAAAAGAAGTAAAAATAAGACCACACTAATTTGCCATTTTGCAGCAGATCTTTTGTGCAAAAATGATGTTCTAAACATGCTATCGCAGACTTGTAGAGTCAAAATGGACCCTGAGGATAGTCTAGTTCAGTCCCCTGCAATGGAGGAATTCCAACTAAATCATCCATGACAGATGGCCATCCAACCTCTGCTTTAAAACTTCCAAGGAAGAAGAGTGCGCTACGTCTTGTAGTCTGTTCCACTGTTGAACAGCTCCTACTGTTGGCAAGGTTTAGTTGGAACTTTGTGACTTGGATCCATTGGTTCCAGTAGTTTACACCTGGGTTTCCCCCCCTTTTGTTTTGAAGATGGGGGACAACATTTGCCTGCTTCCAGTCTTCAGGGGCCTCACCTGTTCTCCAAGAATTCTCAGAGATTATAGAAAGAGGCTCTGAGATTACATTAGCAAGCGCCTTTAGTACCCTTGGGTGCAGCTCATCAGGCCCTGAAGATCTGAATTCATTTAAAGTGGCTAGGTGCTCCCTTACCACCTATTTTGCTATGTTAGGCTGCAGATCCCGCCTTGCATTGTTCTGTTATCGCCAGGTTGGGCACTGCTTTCCTTTTGGGTGAAGACAGAGGCAAAGTAGGTGTTGAGCAATTCTGCCTTCTCCCTGTCACCCAATAGCATTTCTCTGCCTTCTCCATACTGCCCCCTTCTCTGAGCCAGGGGTTCTTCATGCACACAGTGAAACATCCTTGGAGCACATCGCTCATTCCCTAATTCCTAGAAGAGAAAGTAGCCCTGAAAGTTTTCAGATCTTGATATTTTCTAAGCTTACTTGAGGAGAGCGTTTTTGTGGGTATGTGTGTGTGCGCGCACACACACTAATAAAAGTTTGTTAGCATCATCTGTATCTTGGTTCCCACCACTGATTCAAACACTATTCCATCTAAGTCCATTACGTGCACAAACGTTTATATTATGCCACCTGGCTACAGCTCTGTTTTAAGCATGGCTTGTGATTCTCAAGCCTACACCTGCTTCTGGTGCTTAAATCTATTTTCATATCTATGTGGGGTTTTCTCTCTGTGTGCTTGTGTGTGTACACACAGCAGTCTTACATAGCTATTTCATAATAGTATTGCTTGTTCCATCATGTCAGTTCTTGCACAAACGGGGAGCAGATATAGTGCTACCAAGAAGCTCTGTTGTATTTTTGTTATGTTGTGTTACCTCTGGAACCCTTTAACAGGAATTCAATAAAATATTTTGTGGTTAGCTCACACATATTTTGCTTTCCTAAAGCCAAATTGCTTCCCAATCCTTCTTAAGTCATAACACTTCTAGCAGGTGTTGGGGCAAGCATTATCTTAATTTCTGAGCACTGAGATTGGGTCTGATAAGCTACTAGCAGGCCATAAATCAAGCAGAGATGTTAATATGTCAGGCTTGGCGGAAATGCCTGCCTGGCAGATGTTTGTGCAGATGTGAGAAGGATCCTGAGTGGCCTTTGGAGAAATGTCATTGCAGTACAGATGCAGATTCTCCTATTTTCAAACTGAGTTCATCTTTACTTTAAAATGCGTGCTGCAGTGATAACTTACGGCAAAGCTAGAAAACTGAAAGAGTTGAAAGCATTGAAACATTCATTAGTTAGAGGCCTACCAACAGATGGATTGACTAGCACACAATCTAGTGGCATGAAAGCCAGTTCACACATGTATGTTCACCGCTTATTGATCGTAATATCAGGTCAATGTGAGTGTATTTGTGTGATAATGAATTGCACATATAAAGTAGCTTTCTTTACCAATTAGCCATCACAGAGAGAACATCTCTCTCTCTCTTGTATCGGCTGCCAAAACCAATACTTCTAAAAGTCATGAGAGATCAAAAGGTGAACATGCAAACAGAATTTAGTCCTAAATTCCAAACAGGCAGAGGAAAAAGCAGCTGCCCAAGATTATTTTGAGTTTGCACTTCCATTAGCAACCATTTAACATAAGGCTCAAACGCAGATGGGATGGGAAGGATGGGAAAACATCGACCTATTTCAAACACATTTCACACACACAAAAAACCACTTTGTTTTTGTAAACTACCTTAAAAGCTTTATGCTACAGGGTAGCATACAAATGCCAGAAATAAAAATACAAAAAGATGTACACTTGAGCAAATCTGGACCTATGACCATGGGAGTAAAATGGAGAAGGGACCATGTTGCTGCAAAATGAGTCGTCCTCATCAGTGCTTAAAAAAAATTAGATGGGGAAGCAGAAGCGTTTTGAAGTGTTCCACACAGTAAGACTTTGTGAATGAGCTCCATGGCTTTATGAGAGCGCCTCTGTGCGGTATGTAACTTGGGCATCTGGTGATACATTAGTCCTCCTCTGGCTCTACACACTTCACACACTCTGGGCGTGTGGACAAACAAGTAAAGAGTGCACAGAGGCATATCGTTCCTCATTCCTACTTGTCACCTCCTAGCCATCTGAAAAGCTTCTCCTCAAAACCTATCCCTGTTTTATAATAAGAGGTGTGGCCAGTTCCCACAATCCCAATGTTTCCGGAATTGGTAGCTATGACCTGCTTTCACTTTTCAAGTCCAGGATGAGGGTATTTAGCATTTCTGGTCCTGACTAGAGATAAGCACAGTGTCCACTAAGCATCACATGCCTTGCAATTCAAACTGAGTTTTGCTATTTAGACCACGGATGTGAATGAGCCTGAGCTATCCAGTGAATTAGGACATGGGCTGAACTTTTATTTTTATTTCATCCACAAGAAATAATGATCCCTCCCACCTTTTAACAAAAAGGAAGTTTCAAGCTCATTTGAAAATAGGTCAGTTTTAACATCCTTCCGTGTCTGTGTGTGTGTGTATTATTGAAAATAAAGGTCTGTCGCATTATGACAAGTCCTCATTTATTTCATTCATTTATGCCGAAATTTGCCACCAAGAATATTTGTTCATAAATGTAAGGTTTCAGTATTGAAAATAACCCTGCAGGATCTTCTCTAATTTACATCCCTTGGCATTCACAGCATCAGTTATTCCAGTCCGCCAGCATTAGCTTGAATCAGCAATCTTCTGTGAGATTTGGTGATGTATAGTCACACTGAAAAATTCATCCCTGAAACATTTATGCTGACTGATAGCATCAGATGCTGATGTATGACTCTGCCCTCGACACTCATCTCTCAAATAAACAGTTATACAATTTCCACTTCCAAGCACGTTACATGGTTATCTGGTTATTGATATGGTGTATGTTTCATATTCAGTGGTGACACAAGCATCAAATGTTTGCTTTCAGTTTTTACCTTTCTTTTTCGTTAGGTCTGACTCCTGCGTCTATCTCCCTTTTATACTCAACTCTCCATCCAGCTACGGATCTGCATCAGGGGCAGATATAACTGTTGTATACTCGCTTCTCCTATCCAATACAGCTGCCCCAGTTAAGATATTCCAAATATTACCACTCAACTGTGTTGGATGGGGCATTGGGGGAACAGCTAAGTTTAGTTCCTCTGAGCTGAACAGCGTTATCTGATTGGAGCTACTCGTGCATTGCTCTACCATGTAGATTTGGATCAGGGCCAGAGAGTTGTAAAAAGAATCTGCAGTTCAGAGCCAAGAGCTAGGAAAAGCAGGTGTGTAAAAGCCATTATGTGTTCTTATCATAGGTTTGCTTTTTGTTCCTCTGAATATGGCTTGTATATTCAAAGTGTCCTGTTGGGCTTTCGTTGCATCTATCACTGTGGTGTCCCTGATGTCAGATGAGGTCACAATTTCACCTTGCTGTGCCAACACATTCCAGCCATACCCCCAATAACGCACAACTGAACCCAAGTAAGTCCTAGTCATACCTGTGCGATTTAGGATAATGCATAGTTCTCTCTAATCAGTGTTTCACATTCCGAACACACAAGACATTTTCAAGGCACCGGTACAGCACAGGTCATAAAATGAAGAATGTTTTGTAACTCCAGCTCCACAAAGAACCACCTGCTGGACTATTGGTTATAGTAGTAGACTTTGACCTGATTAATGCCTTCTGTGTTTACTGCTTATATAAATTTTGGAGTATACTTTAGTAATAAATGGTTTTAGACAAAACTTTGTTTCTCCCAAGTCCTGCAGATACACAATCCTGGAAAGTTCATAAGACATGTGTATTTAATAGTATAGGTAAAGGTAAAGGGACCCCTGACCATTAGGTCCAGTCATGGCTGACTCTGGGGTTGCGACGCTCATCTCGCTTTATTGGCCGAGGGAGCTGGCGTACAGCTTCAGGGTCATGTGGCCAGCATGACTAAGCCGCTTCTGGCAAACCAGAGCAGTGCACAGAAACGCCGTTTACCTTCCCGCCTGAGTGGTACCTATTTATCTACTTGCACTTTGATGTGCTTTCGAACTGCTAGGTTGGCAGGAGCAGGGACCGAGCAACGGGAGCTCACCCCATCACAGGGATTCGAACCGCTGACCTTCTGATCAGCAAGTCCTAGGCTCTGCGGTTTAACCCACCGCGCCACCCGTGTCCCTTATTTAATAGTATATATGGTACTTATTTGTTAAACGGCATGCCTTCGTCCATCCATCTCCAAATTAAATTTCATTACCACCACAGTCAAGCGTCACATGCTAAACTTCAGCATATACTCTACATACGCAGCTAATGAAGAAATCTACCGATAAACACACCTACCAATGAAACCTGAAGAAGGAGGGTTGGGTTGTATCTTTTCCTTGGTGTTCTCCTGAATGATATCCCAGAGCTGCCATATAAATTTGGGGTGGAGAATGTAAAATGGCTGTTTAGGATTCCTCCTGCGATGCAGTGCATAGGGAGTAAACAAGTTGTAGTCTGGCTGCTTAAACCACTGGTGGGAGAAAACAAAAAACAAACAAAAAAACCAGACATTTTCTAGGGAGTGCTAAACACATACCAACCTGCATCTAAAACATCACATTTGCCAGCTCCCTGTGGATATAAAAACACACCTTCAAGGCATAGAAGGAAGTGGATATGGATTTCTGCAACTCTTACTAGCATGTGTTAGGGTGCAGACAGTTTAGATAGAGCAGCAGAACTGATACAGTTTTCAATGCCTGCCAATCAATCCCAACAAATATCAATTGACTTTTAGATGACAAAAAACTGGGCTTTGCCACTAAGGTAGGTACAGCCAACCTGCATTCCTCCGGATGTTGCTGAACTCCAACTCCCATCAGCCCTTGTTAGCATATCCAGGAGCCGGAGATGATGGGAGTTGCAGTTCAAGAACACCCACAAGCCCCCAAGTTACCAACCTCTTCTCTGGGAAGAATTAAGAGCTCAGCTGACAAAACTCCAAATCTTATGTGAAGCTTTCCCATGGTAAACAAGCTGGGAGAACCATCAGGCAGCTCTCAGAATGAGAACGTTCTGCTATATGGTGAAACCTAGCCAATGTGTCCCTGCTATGCGATGGCAGGTAAAAGGGAACTCTCTAGGGTGGGTTTAAACCAGTTGTGGGCAGGACTGTACCATGCTTAGTCCATGCTCTGGGTACAGGTCTTTCTGCTGGATGTCACAAGAGCTATGCTGGGCACATTGGATTGTGCAAATTAATTGAAACAAAGCATGTTTTCTATCTTACTCGTAATCCTGTTCTCAAAACAAACACAAAAAGTCAGTTGATCATTATGGTGTCAGAAGCCTGCAGCCGATAGAAAGAATGATGCGCTTGCCACAATATATTGAGGTTCTATGAAAGAGAGTTATTCCAGAGCTGGAAAAGAGGTATCCTGATGGTACTGGGATATTGCAGGAAGACCTAGCCCCCGTCACACATTGAAAATGGTGAAGAAATTCATGCCAGAGTGGGAAATATAGGTACTTGATTGGCCTGGGAATTCCCCAGATGTAAATCCCATTGAGAATTTGTGGGCCATATGCAAACGTCGCCTCCGTGCTGTAGACTGTACGACTATGGAGAAGTTCATTCAGGCACTGATTCAAGTGTGGTAAAGGGATCCGAAAATCCACAGTGACTGTTCAAAACTTGTAGACTCCATGCCAAACAGTGTTCAAATGCTGCTTAAAAATAACAGAGGTCATATCAGTTACTATGTAAGTTTTGTACATGTAGATGTGAGCTGTGTACAATAAACTACATTGTTTGTTTCAATTAATTTGCACAAGGGTGTAGTAGGCTTGCAGGCAGTGGGATGATATGTACAGGAATTGTGCTGCAGCATTTTACTCCCAGCTAGGACAAGGACTCCCCCTTTTGCTTTCCATAAATCTATGTGCAGGCCCCACACCCCACCTGCGCAAGAAGGAGAAAAAAAAAAGCCCAATTGCAACACAGTTACTCCAGATTTCTTTGCATGTTTACAACTCCCGCAAGTTGTTTGCATTATTTAAACTCCTGCAAACTTAAATTTTCATAAGCTATGCCGGTGGCAGCACTTGAGCTACAGAAATGAATTTTGGCAGGGAGAAGAGAAGGAAAATAATCACAGGTGGACAGGCACTTAGATCAGGATGACTGAGTTAACAAGCACCAGGTGATGTGGGGACACGGAGGTGGGAGGACTTGAAGGTGCTACAAGGAAGGAAGGTCGTGCAAGGCCAGAGTAACAGGAAAAACGTGCAGACACTGGTCACGTAGCTCAAGTGGTGGATCATATGTTTTGCATGCCAAAGGCCACCAACGTCTCCAGGTGGCCAAGGAATATCTCCTGCCTGAAACCATGGACAGATGCTGTCTGTCAGTTCAGGCAATGCTGAGCTAGAGACCAATGATCTGACTCAGAATAATAATAATAATAATAATAATAATAATAATAATAATAATAATAATAATAATAATAATTTTATTCATTCTATCCCGCCCATCTGGCTGGGTTACCCTAGCCACCCTGGGCAGTTATAAGGCAGTTTCCTGTGTTCTGTGCAATAAGACGGTTCCCTCTAGTGTCAAGAGATGAAATATTCATAATAAAGCTGCCAATTTTTTAATTCCACAATAAATTTTTTAAACACACACTCTCTCTGTGTGGGTGTGGGTGTTACTCTCTGTTCCCCTGTAAACTGCAGAAATTATAGCAATACATTCTGCTGCTCCCATGTATAATATCAACCGGCATATTATATCTAAAAAGCTGTGGAGAAGAATAAAAAAGGGCAGCAGGAGAGTTAGATGGAAATGGTGAGAGAGGGATTGACAGGCCTGTTGTGAAGAGACAGTTAAGGGAGCTGATTAAAAAGGAGCAGGAATTATCTGCTAGTCAAGATTGCAGGTGGAAAAAGAAGGCAGGTAGGTTGAGCCTGTTTATTAGGTTATTTCCCATTCTTTATTGCTTGTTCCATAGTTAAGCTCCTAAAACGACAACACAAGCTCGTTCAAATAATGTGCTCTGATTAGGGTGGATTTCATGGTAATGTATCTCTCATCTAGACATGGGGTAGGAATTTGGTTTGCTTCAGTTCGGAAGCAAAACCATTTCTAGATTTATTGTGCTGGCCCAAGTCAGTGAGAGCAGCGCTAAACAGTAGCACAGCAGCCGCTCCTCTGTAGTACTTCCTAGTTTTAGGCTTCCTGCGATGGGAAATCTGTGACCTGGAAACACTCTCACAGTTTGAAAAAGGGCATTGTTGAACCTAGTTGCTTTTAAACGAGGAGGTTGCAGCGGGTGCTGAACTCATCCTGGCTGCTGACTTACCACAGTCAGATCTGCAGAATAGGGTGCAGGATCCCAAGCGACTAGAGTAACATCTTTATATAAGGGGTTGTCAGTGAACTGGTGCTTAGGATTCGTAAGAATCTGCAAAACACAAAACACACACAAACACAAGTATTTAAAACATTCCCAAATGATTATGAAACATCCTCATAAGATCAAGCAATGGCATTACGTCTCAACATACTACCCCCCTTAAAAAAACCCTCAGCCTTTGTTTTTTTTTGGGGGGGTGGGGTGGGGGTATAACTTGGGGAAAGTTCTGAGGACTGGACAGAGGAGCCTAGAGGGCCACAATCAGCCCTGGGTCTAAAATTCTCCATTCCTGCAGTGTAGGGTTGCCATATTTTGAAGAGCAAAAAAAAGAGGATGTGACGATGATACTCATTTTAAATACCCCTACGATATGTAGGCTATCGAAGCTGAGATATATTGCTGAGAGGGCCAGGAGAAGAGGAAAGCAATTTCAGTCCAGGTGGTTTTTGTTAAATTTGACCAAATGTCTCTGGCTATACTTTCGTGATGACATAGAGTGGTAGGCACGGAACATGTGTTCTGCTGTGCCCATCATGCACCCACCCCACGTAAAAGAATTATTGGACTGACGGACTGTGAGACACAGGTTGTTATTATCCTCAATTCAAAGATAAGGAAACGGAAAATCAAAATACAGTACTTGTCCTTACAAATAAACCTTCATTTTGAAAAGTAAACATACAATGTGTCCACCACAAGAGGGCACTGCATATCTATCAATAATACACACACACACACACACACACACAGTGCTACCTCAGTTTTCAAGCATCTCGGAAGCTGAACATTTCGGTTTTTGAATGCCGAAAAACCGGAAGTAATTGCCTCGGAAGTCGAACGGCGTCCGCTGAGGTTTTTTTCAATTTTCTCCATTGACTTTGCAGTAAGCCCTTTGCGCCTCGCTTGTCGAACGTTTCGGAAGTCGAATGGTCTTCCGGAACAGATTATGTTCGACAACCAAGGTATGACTGTATATACATGGACAGGGTGTGTGTGTGTGTGTTTCCTTCAGTATAGTCATGCAACTTTGTCAAACACTGCATCTATATTGTTTCCACCTCCCACGCCTTGCTTATTTGTTGTTTTGCGCTATCAACCACCTCAGTTGAATATGTTATCACCATAACTGTGCAACATTACTGCAGTTCTTCTGTAGATTGTAGACTGTTTCAGCTTATATTAATGTTGCATTTTTAGGTAGCTGTGACCTGCCCTGGGAAGGGCGAGTAAGAAGTCTAATAAATAAATATTGTTTCGTATAAAACCACAAATCCAAACACACCAGCAACCACCTGAATAAAAAGCTTGTGGGCCACTGGTACCCCATGGACCACAGTTTGGGAACCCCCTGGAGGCAGGGGAGAGGGACAGAAGATATAGGAGCTACAGCACCTAATCCACCACCTGTCTCCTCCCTTTGGTATGTAATCTTTAGGAAGCACTACTGGACACGTTAACAGTTCCCAGCAATGATGAAAGCTGGGGCCTGTTATTTAAAATCAAAGCAGAATTCCCCAGGATTTCTGGTTCAGTTCTAGGAGGAGTTGCGACATACGGAAAACAACACAAGTATGCAGATGTTCAAGTGCCTTACTTGGGAATTAATGATGCGCATGGTTGTTTTATTTCCGACATCTTTTTCATATCCGTTTGTTGGAGCAGAGTTGAATCGCAAGACGGCATCATGGGAGTCTATAAAGTCAGAGGAAAGGACATTCAGGTGAGTAACCGACAAGAGTCATCGTGTAGTAAAATCATCTGCATGTTTACATGGAAGTAAGCATCGACCCCTTCCTGCTGGGCTCCCAAGAACCACTGTAGTCAGCACACAGGAAGGGAGCAAGTGAGGGAATAAAATGAGTAGCATCAGTGACAAGAAACCCAGGCTCTTCGCAAGCAAGCTGTGAGCAACTTCTGCTGAGAACTGATTTCCTGTGTGGTATCTTGGCACTTGGACAAGGAATGAATGTGTGAAGAACACAGTAGATGAAGGAGTCAAAATATGCCTTGGGGGGGGGTTGAGAGAGCGGTTTGCTGTTATTTACACTGGGATGAAATCCCCTCTCCCCTAAACCACTTTCCATAAAATATTCTCATGAAAACTGAGGGGTAGGGGCAAGTTTCTGCCGCTTTTGTGGTGGTGATTTTTTTAAAAGAATGGATTTGAAAATTTAAGTGCAGTGCTGGCCACATTAAGCAGGTTGGCACAGCACAAGAAGCCTACAGCAAGGATTATTTTTTCTGGAGAATCCTGAGCCTGTACAGAAGGCAGAGGATTTCCATCTTTAGACTCAGTTCCAAACTGATGCCGAGGTCTGGTTCCCTCTCTGATAATTACAAGGAAAAATGTTTGGCAGATGGAAAATGAAGCTCTTTTACGCCCCCAATTGCTCTTACAGGGTTCATTTATGCCTGCAGTAGTTGTAGGAGCAGTCCAGTTTTTACTGGGGTTCTGTTTTACCCTAGATTTGCTGTTTTCCAAATGTTCATTCCAATCTTGCTGGACTCCGGTGGGTTGTTTCATCTCCCCACATTTTTTGTGTGTTTTGCTTGACCCTGTTGGAAAGATCCTTAGACACACCACCCTGGATTGGGAGCTATGGGGAAACGCTGTGGTGTTCTGGAATCAAATTAGATGGGAGTTAAAATAAGGAAGGGGTCTAGAAATCAGTATGTTTGAAATCGCTTTATTACTAATTGCTTAATTAGTACTTGCTTTGTCAATCACTCCACATTCTTTTTTCTTATTTGAATTGCCTGGTACTTTCTTCTATTTTGAATTGCTGTGTTTTGCAAATTGCTCTGAGCTTCCCATTCATTATATATCAATAAAGTGTTTAATTTCTTTCATTCACAGTCTGAGTCTGTGGTCCTTCTCACTGGCTATGCTTCTCCCTTGCCCACCTACTGAGTTGTAGAAGTGCAAGCTGGAACCCTAGATGAAGAGCAGCTTCTTGCTGCATTCAATGGGGCCAATTTCTTAAAAGCTTTTTTTTTTTAACCTGCCCCTCCAATGAATAGGATATTCCGTTAAAGGAATCTGGGGGTCTGGATCTCGTCTGAGGCCCGAGAGGGACTAGGGCCATGCCAAGACCCCTGGGAACCCCGGGGTGAGCACCAGTCAATATACACTGACAGAGATCCCCCCTGTTGGTTGTTTACCCTTCCAGGCTTCCTGCAGGGTAGGGCAGGAGCCAGATATAGTTTGATACCAATGCCTAAGCAAATACCAGTCACATTTGTATATTTTAATAAACTTGTGGCCAGAATTTGCTCATTAACATTTAAACTAAATTCTGTCTCCACTGTGTCTTTCAGGATGGGTTTTGGGGCTCAAAGCACAAGTGCAATCTCTGAGTGGAATTCTATATATAACTTACACAAGAGTTAAGTCCCACTGAAACAAAATGGACCTACTTCTGACTAGACATGCAAAGTCTTGCACTCTAAATAATAGTATCTGAAGATTAGCGGTGAATGCAAACAGAATATTGCTCTGCTACAACAAAAACGCTTGACTGCAGGCCATTTTAGACAAGCTCACCTGCCCTACACCTGATGTCAGGTGTGGACCAGGTAAAAGAGGTTTGGCCAGACACCGACCATCAGTTTATGGTTGGGTCTTCAAAAGTCCTGTGCATAGTGATTCACAAGACCCAACCATCAGCTGATTGCTGTCATTTTGCAGGCTGTGACTTTGTCTGCTGTTTGATTTCAAACCTCGTGGGCAAAAACATGTCATCTAATGTTACTGCAACATCATGTGATTGGTAGGTGCTGCAGTCCCACTCAACTGTCAAACTTGGCCCTAGGATGGGGGGAATAACAATTTACAGTGGTACCTCGGGTTAAGTATTTAATTCGTTAAGGAGGTCCGTACTTAACCTGAAACTGTTCTTAACCTGAAATACCACTTTAGCTAATGGGGCCTCCTGCTGCTGCTGCGCTGCCGGAGCATGATTTCTGTTCTCATCCTGAAGCAAAGTTCTTAACCTGAAGCACTATTTCTGGGTTAGCGGAGTCTGTAACCTGAAGCGAATGTAACCCGAGGTACCACTGTATTCTGCTGGTCAGGTCCAGTTCCTTGCCCCTCCTCTACTGTGACACACAACAGTGCCATGCTTGCAAGGACAATAAATGGTAATATCTACTTGTAAATTGGTCTCCAGCAGCATTCAAAATTTGCCAGGCGCGTTTTGCACCCGGTTATCGGCCACTTGCAACCAAGTGAAGATTCCTAGATGCCACGATGGTACATTTTTTCATCTCCGCCAAGCTAAGCAGTTGGCTCCTTACCTCTCTCGCCCTGACCTAGCCACTGTGATCCATGCGACGGTCACCTCCAGACTGGATTATTGTAACTCGCTCTACGTGGGGCTGCCCTTGAGACTGACCCAGAAACTCCAGAGGGTGCAGAATGCCGCAGCGAGACTCCTTACAGGGTCTTCACTGCGAGATCACATTCATCCGGTGCTATACCAGCTGCACTGGCTCCCGGTGGAGTACAGGATCAGGTTTAAGGTGCTGGTTTTAACCTTTAAAGCCCTATACGGCCTAGGACCCTCGTACCTACGGGACCGCCTCTCCTGGTATGCCCCACAGAGAAACCTACGCTCATCAAATAAAAACATCCTGAAGGTCCCAGGCCTCAGAGAGGTTAGGCTGGCCTCAACTAGAGCCAGGGCTTTCTCGGCTGCGGCTCCAATCTGGTGGAACGCTCTGTCACAAGAGACTAGGGCCCTGCGGGACCTGACATCTTTCCGCAGAGCCTGCAAGACAGAGTTGTTCCACCAGGCCTTTGGTCAGGTCCCAGCCTGACTCCCTCCTCTGGCAACCTGCACAGAATTTTGCTCAACGGTTGCCATTAATTTGACCTTAATTAATTTTTATAATGGAATGTTTTTAGAATGTTTGATTATTTGATTGTTTGATTATTTAATTGTTGTTAGCCGCCCTGAGCCCGGCTTCGGCTGGGGAGGGCGGGATATAAATAAAATTTATTATTATTATTATTATTATTGACGTCCCCACCATCTGGAAGTACGTGCTTGGGGATCCTTGGATCTTGCCTGTTTTCACACACTAGCAACACATCCTGTAGAATTCTATCCAATCAGAATGAATTTCAGGAACCAAAAAGTTATATTGAAAAATACGACTTTTCAGCCCTCTGGTCCTAAAATGGCAACTAGGCATTCTGTTTAGGCGACTGTAACCCTGGTTTAAGGAGCCATTTGGTACATAGCTTATATATCTGAATTTCTAATGCTGGTCACCAGTCTACCTATCTTCCTTTAGCACATTTGCAATTTGATAACTTCTACTTTAGAAGCAAGGTTGTTAGAAAATTCTAAGCTGTGAATAACCACAACAAATCCAAAGTTTCCTGCAGACCAAGTGCTAGCAGATGTTACATCTACAGTTAAAAAAACCCCACAACCCTGTATAAAATGGCATTACTCTTAAGTTTAGTATTACATTCCGTTTCAGATTTATGATATGGACGTTTGAGAAACGGTCCTGGAAAACCACCTCAGGTTACAAGAACACCATGTCCTAGAATCGTATCGTAAAAAAACAACAATGCTATTCTGCTTAAAACAGCTCACTATAAAAGCATCTGGACTCTCAAAAAAAAGTATTCAGGCCAGCTGCATATATCCCTTTTTGTAAAAACCACACTTTCAACGCTCAGAAGTAAAACCTAAATATCACATTTCTAGCACAAAAACAGAAGGGGGCGCCCAAAGTCTACTGGTACGTCTGGAGAGCCAAGACTTGTCATGTCTTGGTTTGCTCTGCCTTGCTAGTTAACCAGGCTGTGTTCCTTTGAAGACCTCAAGGACCCATCATCAGTTGACCCCTGCCCACTTTCAGCCCATATTACCGCTTCATGTTACAATCCTTGGATCCCGGACCTATGATCATGCTTCCTGAGAGTGTCGCACTGCAGAACAGTCACTATCAACCAGCGAAGGAAGTATTAAAGCAATACTTATTCTTACCAAATGGCATTGTCTGACAACCCCAGACTTTTATCTTCTTTCTACTGATAAGAGTCTGGCCACTACTACAGGCATAGTTTGCATTCTGTTCTTCGACCTCCAAGTGCAGGGTAGGGGAATACATTTTCAGATTTTTGGTTCTTTAAATGACGTCCAGGTTTCTAGGTAGTGTGAAAATACAGTGGTACCTCCGGTTGCGGACAGGAGATATGGTCGGATCCTGAGGTTTTCGCAACAAGAGGTGCCTGTTCTGCACATGCGAGCGGTGCAGTAGAGCGCTTCTGCGCATGTGGTGAAACCTGGAAAAATACTTCCGGGTTTGCTGCGTGTGTATCCTGAAGGATACATAACCAGAGGTGCTCGTAAGTAGAGGTACCACTGTACCCCCAATAATTCCAGATCATCCTGGTGTTTCCCACTGCCAGCAGTCTAGATACCCTAGATACTCTGGGGGTTTACACCTACGACCCTTCCTGCACAATGCACAACAACTTCATAGTTAACTGACAGGCTTCAGTCAAGGGTGAGGCCCTTATGCAGCCTGAGGGCCCCATTTCCTTCTGGAAAATCTTCCAAGGGCCAGATAACGGGTGGGTGGAGCCAAAGGTGAAAGTGGGTGGAGCAACAAATGCAAATGCTAACTTTGTACAGTAAGGTAAAGGTAAAGGGACCGCTGACCATTAGGTCCAGTCGTGACCGACTCTAGGGTTGCGGTGCTCATCTCACTTTATTGGCTGAGGGAGCCGGCGTACAGCTTCTGAGTCATGTGGCCAGCATGACTAAGCCGCTTCTGGCAAACTAGAGCAGCACACGGAAACGCCGTTTACCTTCCCACCGGAGCGGTACCTATTTATCTACTTGCACTTTGACGTGCTTTCGAACTGCTAGGTTGGCAGGAGCAGGGACTGAGCAACAGGAGCTCACCCTGTCGCGGGGATTCGAACCACCGACCTTCTGATCGGCAAGTCCTAGGCTCTGTGGTTTAACCCACACCTACTCTGTACAGTAGGCTAGCTCAAATCCCCCTCTGTGTTCTCCATTTAGACCAGCAGGAGGCTTTATCTGAGTTCAATGCCAGGGAAAGAACACCCTCAGGTGTGAAGCAGGGTGTCTTATTTCAGACTGAGTGAAACAGATGATTCAATAAATAAGAACATAAGAAGAATTAAAGGAAGCTTGTGTGCAGGTGGGACAAGAAGAGCTGGTCTCCCCCCACCCCACCCCTTTCTGCTGCTCTCTATCCCCAATGGCTAGGGTGGCAGTGACAGCAGCTCACTCCCCAAAGTAGGAAGTCCCCAGGGATCATCACCAGGGTCAGCAAAGGAAGGGAAAGAGTGGCAAGTCTATGAAAGAAACAGAAGAGTGGCAAGAGGGAGCTGGGGTGGAACAAACAGGTGCTGTGTGCCTTGTGATTCCCTCAGAGGAATTACAGCCAAACACTATAACCCGAGACTGCTGAGGTGAATGTGCAAGAAAAATGTGCTTTTAGCTATTGAAATATACCACATAAATACTACATCATATTACTACTACTACTACTACTACTGCGATCATCAACAACAACCTGGAGGCACATAAACGAAGCATTACGAGAGGGTACTGAGTGACACATTAAGCCTCTGGAATTTTTAAAACGCATCTTGATGGGGGGGGGGGTGAGGTTGACAATAACCACGAATATTTCTTTTGTCAAACGAACGAAAGCCGAGGCTTTCCTAGAACAGAATAAGAAAGCAGAACAAAAGTCAGGCTGCCATGAGGTGAACATGACAGCACGCATTCTCATAATGCCTTATAAATTGTTGGCAGAGTCATGACGGCTTCACATTTACACCCGTTTAGCTTATGGCAAATGCGGCAGGGCAGTCGTTGTGGAGCATCTCACTGCAATAGGCTCTCCCTCCCTCCCGAATCCCCCTAGCAACAGATCCAGGCTCCTACATGAAGAGAAGGGAAGTCCATTGTTAATATACGCATCTGTGTTAAGAGAACGGGGCTGGGGCGGAATGTCGCTGATCCATGGGATTTAGTGAAATAGGAGCAGTAGGACACAAGAACGAGCCCAGGATAAACACTTTGTATCACACTCTTTTATTCTGGGTTAAATCAATCAATCAATCAAGACTAGGCATCACCCTGAGGCGCCATACCTCTCAATCATTAGCATGGCTACGTATGACTCACTGTTCCACATGCAAGCTTGCAATGAAAAGGTGGGAAGAGGGAATCTGTCATTTACTCTGGTTGTGCATGCAAATAAGCGTTTAAAATGTAACAAGGTTGCCTCCAGATTGTCAATATTTTGCAGGAGGGATTCAGCTGGAAAATTAAATTTGTGCAATTAAAGTGCTCCGGCACTCCAAAAAACAACAACACATTTTTTTTAAAACAAACAACAACAACAACAACAACAACAACAACAACAGTAAACTGGCTTTTTGCTGTTGGGAACACGATGGGGAGAATGATTAAAAAGAGTGCAATAAATGACCAATTGATGGGAATACTCATAACCTCTTTGCATGCAAATCAGAATAAATTATCAAGAAAGAGCAGGCGTTGTTTAACCTTTGAAAAAGCTTTGTGCAAGCAAATGATGAATACTCGACAAGAAGGTCACTTAGAGGAACATTATTTTCTTAGTAAGCAAAACTAGGTCAACTAGGAAGAGGGAGAGGTGACTTGGAAGTACTGTGGGTGGGCAACTGGAGAGTTCCACAACTACAATGTACGGGCACACTGAGTGACCACTAAAACTGGGTATATGGGAAACAAAAATGTTACTTCTTATGGCGTCAAAAGGTCACTGATTCAGAGGCATCTCAGCCTTTTTGCAAGGTAAAGGTCAACATGCCTTCCAAAAACCCTTAAAACAAACAAACAAAACAGCTTATTCAATACTGAACTCGCAGTTTGGTAGAAAGCGGAAGACAGACAACAGCACTTTAAAACACAAACCAGAAAAAGGAAATATTTTGCTTCATTATCTGTGAGGAAAAGGCAGGGGAGAGAACCTGTGGAGTTCTCACACCTCATAGGTTTTCAAACTAGTGGGATTATCTTTTGAAACTGGAAGCTACCAGGGCAGCTTTGGCACATGTTCTGAGCAGGAAGCCTATTAAAGTAGTTGGATAATGAGAGTAGTTCTACTTCATCATAAGAGATTTAAAGGGAAACCTATCTGGATATGAAAATATGAATGGCTCTAGAGGATTAACCCAGAGTTCATTTTAAAGAATCTGTGGGAAGAACATTGTTTTGGTGTTTAGGAACTGAAGTGACAAAACATTTATTCCCTTTTCCTCCTTAGCCTTTACCAGGGATTAGGGAGGATTCTAGCTCACCCCACAATTTGGAGCAAACCTCCACAGTCTACATCTAACAGATCACACTCAGGATGGAACAAAGGTGTGTTGATTAGGGGTGCATTCAGATATAGCGTTTATTACGTGAGTTTTCCTGACTATAACACTAGCTCTCCTGTCCCATTTCCTAACCTTCATTTCACACAGCAGTGTCTGTTGCATAGGGACATGAATGGCGCAGTGGTCTAAACCACTGAGCCTCTTAAGCTTGCCGATCGCAAGGTTGGCAGTTTGAATCTGTGCAACAGGGTAAGCTCCCGTTGCTTTGTCCCTGCCAACCTAGCAGTTCAAGAGAATTCAACTGGACTTAACCATCCAGGGGTCCTTTACCTTCTTTATGGAACTGCGGCTTTTTGACCAATATACTGCAGCGTCACACTCAATTTAAATCACACCAATGAGCTTGGCTTCATCTTTATTTGATGACACCTGGGATTTAGTATGATGGGTGTGTGAGAGAAAAAACTTATCTCTATCCACACTCTCAGCATAACTTTTTATAGCTCTATCGGTCCACCCTTACTTACCACTTCTAAACTAAAAAGTCTCAAATATTGTAAAGGTTTCACATGGGGAAAGGTTCTACCAATGAAATGGAAAGGCACATTTTCTACATTAAAAATAAACTAAAAATCTGTGGAAATTTTTTCCATTCCTTAAAGTAAAGATGAATAGATGCTAGCTGCAAATAAATAATTAGGCAAGTTTGGCAGTTTTGATTTTGTCTATTGAATACAAGTAAAATAAAAGTGCTAAATTAGATTATTCTGTAGGGCATCAGAACATTTCCTTATGCAAATTACTCTAATTTACATACGCAAAATTTCTAAAAGCCAACATCACTAGTTGCTCAAACCCTTGATCAATTGGGTTGCCCTTCTCTGTACTTTTCCTAGCTCTACAATATGCTTTTGAGATGTGGCAACTAGAACTGTATGAAGCATTCCGAGTGTGGCCATGCCACAGATTTAATTAACAGCATTATGATGGGGCAGATTAATTTTTAATGCCTTTCCCAATCTCTAACATGAAAATTTACTCTTTCCACAGATGCTACACACATCAACACAGCCATTTTCAGTGAGTTATCCGTTGCAACCCAAAAGTCTCGTTCCTGGACAGTCAACACCAGTTCAGATCCCATGTGCATAAATGTAAAAAATGCCACCAGCTAAAAGCAACTAAAGTTCCTGCCTTCGAGCACTAGGTGGCCCTAATCCTATCTAGGTATAGTATGATCAGCACAGCAGATTTAGAATTTCTTGCATTATTTTACACTTGCTCACAATGAACCTTGTTTGTCGTTTTATTTTAATGCCTGCTCCCTCCTAATACTCGGCAAACTTGGCTACCTCACTGCTCAACCCTAACTCCATGTCATTTTGGAACAAGTTAAAGAGCACAGCCTTGGGAAAGTCCCTTTCTTATACCCCTCCAGTGCAAGAATTGCCCATTTATTCCTACTCTCTGCTTCCTCTTCCAGTTACTGATCCATAAGAGAACCTGTCTTCTTATCCCACAACTGCTAAGCTCACTCAGGAGCCTTTGGTGAAGGATTTTATTAACATCTTCTTGAAACGCCAAGCACACAATCTAGTTAATTTACAGAATACCCTGCCATAAGATGCTCTGATGGTCACTAGCTCAGGTGATTTGAAAATGTTGGTGGTCAAATTAATGGGGGATTAAGTCCATCATAGGGATGCAGGTGATGCTGTGGGTTAAACCACAGAGCCTAGGGCTTGCCGATCAGAAGGTCGGCGGTTCGAATCCCCACGACTGGGTAAGCTCCCGTTGCTCGGTCCCTGCTCCTGCCAACCTAGCAATTCGAAAGCATGTCAAAATGCAAGTAGATAAATAGTACCACTCTGACGGGAAGGTAAACGGCGTTTCTGTGGGCTGCTCTGGTTCGCCAGAAGCAGCTTAGTCATGCTGGCCACATGACCCCGAAGCTGTACGCCGGCTCCCTCGGCTAATAAAGCGAGATGAGCACTGCAACCCCAGAGTCAGCCACGACTGGACCTAATGGTCAGGGTTCCCTTTACCTTTACCTTTAAGTCCATCATTGGCTACAAATCATGCTGGCTATATGTGGCTCTAAGCTTCAAAGGCAGTATGCCTCTGCACACCAGTTTCTGGGGAATGAGTGTAAGAGGGCTATTGGGCTCTTGGCCTGCTTGTGAGCTTCCTAAGAGACATCTATTGGCCAACAAGGGGAACAAGCTGATAGGCCTTGATCTGACCTATCAGGGCTCTCTATCTATGTTATTATGGACAGTCCTGGTCCACATGTACATGGTTTTGCACATTTTGTCGAGATCCTTCCACTCACCTATTTCATCCCCTAGAGAAGAGTTCAGTATGGAACCAGCGGACATGACGACAGCACAGCTACCAAACCCACGTGGGTACAGCTTGCTCAGAGAAACTTTGGGGACCCGCCTTTCCCATCCGAGGATAGAAAAGGGAGCTTCTTTGCCATCGATGGTCCTGACGTCCACCCGTGCCTTGAGCTCACAGAGGAGCTGCTCTGAAGTCAACTTGAGGTTTCGCTTCCCTTTGAAGTGCACCCTATGCTTATTAGTATCCAGGTAACCTTTCCTTGCTTTCTGTAGGCGAGGGAGAAGCATCTTAGAGGAGACGTTCCCTTTCCAAAGCCTGTAGAGGAAAGATTTCGACATTGTGGAATATACTCCATCCCATTCATTGGACTCTTCAAACATCTGGCTTCTCCTGCGTCTTGCATGTCTTTTCTTTTTCTTCCTTTGAGGGAGCCAATTATCCTCCAAGGCATTGCTCTTCTGATCCGCCCCCTCTGCTGAGACTAATCTCCCTATTCTCTGAATACTGCTCTGTGACCGACGCTGACCAGCAGCAAATAAATAATCACCAGACCTTTGATAGAAAGCACTTTTTGATTTTCTTCCTAATTGGGGAGGGAAAAATTCCTCTTCACTTTCAAAGCCATCGTCTAGGTCAGCCCATTTTTTAATGCTCCCAGTCCCCGATTTAAGTGAACCCGAGACGTCTTTGCCGAGAAGCAGCTCGTTCTCATCAGCTGTCTCAGAGAAGGACGGGTCGTGCATGGCTCCCATGATAGCTCTCTGCTTGCCTTGAATGGGCAAAAGCCTTTTAGTCTCAGTGTAGGAGAAGGAGCTTGGAACTGCTTCAGCCGTGTTGCTATCTGTGAAATAGATGAAGATAACCAGGAACAGGAGACCCCACGCGAATATTCCAAACAGCATGAGTTGTTTCCATTGCTTCAAGTTAGGTTTCATGGCAACTCTGGGCCTATTCTGCCGTATGCTAAAGGCCCAGTGAAGGAGCATCAAACCTGGAATAAGAAGATTCAGTATTAGCAAAGAACGTCTCTCAAGGTAGGAAAGAAACAAACAACTCTAAGGTCAATGATAATGTGTCGAAAACTATGCAACGTAGGAACACTTATCGGTAGGTAAATTGTTTTCCTCAACAACAGATATCACACCTAGGATATTTATGGCATAATGTCAATTTTTCAGGGCAACACAGCATAATGTCCCTCTTTAAGCACATTTTGCATGCTGATCTGCAAACCACAGCCAAATCAACTCATGCTGAAAAAAAAATTATATTGACAAGTGACAATCAGCTTCAAACTTTCAAACAAGGGTATACACACACACACACACACATTTATAGAACTGAAGGGCCCGTGCAAATCTTTATTATTCCACATGAGGCATGTGTCCACAGTGCTCTGCAAGTTTAAGACATTTTATCACAGTGGGTTTTTGACTCAACTCATTTCTAGAAGTTATACAAATGGCAGAATTCAAGGGCTAAAACAGGTCTGAAGGAAATCTAATCTAGTCTTATCAAGACAGAATACTGTGTATCTCAGAACAGTTAACATATTTAGCACAGTCCCCATGAAGGTTCTTTTCTGAATTTCAGACAAGAGCAGGTTAATAGGCACAGCTATGAATAAAAAATACCCTGGTTCAAATTTTAGTCCAGAATTTCAGTCACCAAGGTAGCTTTATGCAAGCCATTGTCTCAAGTTGCAATTTAGGGATTAAACCATTGTGTGTCTCAGGGATGTTTAAAGTGTTATGCCAATGAAGCACATAACTTAAAGAAAGGAATATAAATGTTAACTATTATTAGGAGTCGGGTTTTTTATGACAATTCTGGTATCCTAAATAAGTGGCAGTGTGGCAGTCATGCTTCCTTAAGACTCCCAAGAATTGGCTGCGTGATTCTCAGCCTGCATTAAAACAAAGGATATTCTCTAGTGAAAATACTGTGCTGCTGAAGGAGCTTTCATCCTCCTTTGATCCTATTCAAGTGGCTGACTGCAGCCCCTGTGCCACAACTCCCATTGTTTTGCAACAGAAGGCACTTTTAATGTCTCTAAACTAGGCCTCCTATTTATTACAGGAGGGGGGCTGAGTGGAAGAAGAGTCTTTATCCTTTTCAAACTTTCCTCTCTTTCAGGACGTTGTATTGTCAAGGTTCTCCATTGCTAAGAAAAAGCATATAAAGACACACAGCTATGAGGTCAGGACGGTTCAAGTTGATGTTCTACGTTAGGCACTGTTATGTTAAATAGGCCCTTTTCTTCCCTCGAGAGAAAGGGAGGAAGGATATTGCAGCTTTTCAATTGGAAGTTCGTCGCAGGGTTAGCAGGGGTTGTGAATTCTGCGGCCAGACATTCCCATGGCGTTGGGAATTCAAACTTGATGGGAAAACTCTGCAACCTAGGTGGAAAAGGTTCTTGTGGTATGAGGAATTAAAGAACCTTTCCAGCATAAAGCAAAGGAAGATTCTCTTCAAAGCGCAGACACGCAGACACACTGCATTGCAGCTGTTGTGTGGCTTTTAATACTTCCCCATCATATAATTAGAACCCTTTCTTTGAACTAGAGACTGCCAGGAGTTACTGTCTGCCACTGCTTTTTGAGAACGCAACTTATCTTAGAAGAAAAATAAAATTCACATGATACAGATACACCTGGACATACCTGCACAAGTTAAGAGAGGAAGAGGTGTATTTCACCAGTGAATTCAGGCAGAGATGAGAGATTGTTAAAAAGGTGTTATTCTGTGACATTGAGGCACATGCCTGGGCACACATTTTGGCGCTGTACCATGCAGAAGGCAATTGCCTCCAGTGCAAAATAGAGCATTTAAGTAAATTTTCTGCCTTCCTTATGAGCGCATATTCATGCAACAGCTGATCTGTGTTTGCCCATCTCATGTAGGTGTGCAGATCATCTAAAAGCAACTGGTTTGAGAAAGCTGATAAAAAATACAAAACTGAAAGAACAGAAGGGAAAGCAGACAGAAATTATGAAACAAGCTAGAAATCAACATGATATACGCTTCAGGTTTGCACAGACTGAGTGTTACAAAAGGTCACCTCTCCATTTCGGTGCCATATAAAGGAACAATTCGCAGCCAACATTCATGCGCAAGCAGCATAATTCACTCTCAGTTCTCTAATACATTGCTAGCACTATGCAGTTCAATACTGCCATTTGTACTGAACCCCATGGTGCTGCTTTGTTTTGTTTTTGTTATTATTTGACATAGCATTAATTTTTCTTTCGAAATAACTTTTAGCAAATGGTTATAAAAAAGCATCCAGTTATGAACCAGGATCTGGTTTATAAAAGCACAATCCAAAAAGTACCAGTCGCTTTTCCTCAAACCTAACATAGCAGAAACCTCAAGGCAAACCCAAAACAAGTCCCTCAAGGCAGTGGAGGGTGGTCCATTGGGGTGAATGGGGTGCTCCCCCAACAATCTCAGCCAGCCCACACCTGGCTGCTTTTGTGCTTAAAAACTAGCCCATGGGGTGATTCTGCCCGTCAGCTTCCTCCTCTCCAGTCTCAGGGGGAATGGGTACAAAAATATGATTTCTAAAATCCCTATTCACATGTAAGTGTTCATCACTTGCAGTCCGCATCATCCGGTAATGATCTACATGTATCAGAAACCACAGAGAGGTTTTATATCATCACAGACTCCCCCCCCCCCCCCCAGTAGGGCCAGTTCACAGCCTGTGAGTCAGTGTGAGTAATTGGAGGATGAGAGAGGGACACAGAAATTCTAACCCGTCTGGGAGCAGAGTGGTGAGTCCACTGTTACATCTGAAGCCCTGCCAGTTATAACAGGTGGCACAGAAGGTGGGCTTTATCAGGCCCTTTGGGGGGAATCCCTGGGGCTATGGATCTAGCAGATCCAAAGCCAGCAGAAACCCACCACACCCCACTTCACGGATTTCCACAGGTGGGATCTCCCACCTGTGGCAAAGCCTCAGCAGCGGAGAAGGAGCCTTCCCACCAGGTTGACAGTGATTCTGTCAATTACTAATCCCCTATAGCACTCTGAACAGGAGGTTAGGACTGCAAGTGCTCAACATGCAACTGTGATTCAGCCCTTCTTCAGGGAGCAGCACCATGTGAGTGTGAGAGTTCTGCTAGCCGTGGAGATGAGCTAAATTTTCAAATAAAAAACCATGAGACCAATCCACCAGAAAGTTATGCTGCAACGAATAGGAGTGATGCAAATGTATCATTGTGGTACAAGAGGTTCAAGTGAATTCCTTTCCAAGTAAACCGTTCTCTAGCAAGAAGTGTACCATCAACATGAAATCTTGAAAGTGCGCGAGTTATTATTATCAGCATGGAATCCTGGCTCCTGAAATCCAAATGTTGAATTTTGCGACCAACAATCATCACTAGGATTCCACTGAAAGTTGCATTGATCAAATGTCTCTGGATATTTGCCAATTTTTGGAGTCCGAAGCAGACCACCAACCAACCACGAAACAAACAATCTCCTGTTTTAAAAACCAAAAGACACAATCATATTAGGATACAATAGCTATAAGAATCAGCCATGGATGTAAATTATGGTATATATACGCCATTGGGGCTTCTTCCTCCTGATACTGGCATTAAAGCCATCTGTGTGCCTTTAAGACACTTGGCCATCTGCCCTAAAGCTGCCATAGGTAATTATGTCTGCAGGAGAGGAACTATCGTCTAATCCTTTACCCCAACTTCTGTACCCCAACTTCTCTATAGAAAAGAAGAAGAAGAAGAAGAAGAAGAAGAAGAGGAGGAGGAGGAGGAGTTTGGATTTGATATCCCGCCTTTCACTCCCTTTAAGGCATCTCAAAGCGGCTAACATTCTCCTTTCCCTTCCTCCCCCACAACAAACACTCTGTGAGGTGAGTGGGGCTGAGAGACTTCAGAGACGTGTGACTGGCCCAAGGTCACCCAGCAGCTGCATGTGGAGGAGCGGAGACACAAACCCGGTTCCCCAGATTACGAGACTACCGCTCTTAACCACTACACCACACTGGCTCTCGAAAAGAAAATCCTCTATCACACAACCCACCAGGTATTTGTCCACATGTATTTGAAATGTTAACAGTAGTGTTATTAAGCACTCTGTGGTTGAAAGGCAACACAAGTGAATTGGCACAGCGAGACTATTAATTTGGGAGTACAAGCAAGAAACTGTTAAGCCATTTTCTGATCTCCTATGGAACTGATTTCTCTCAGCCTACTTCATTCAATTTAGAGGAGAAGATGAATTGAAAAACTGCCGCTCAAAGCAGCACGTTCCTCTGCTCTGACATCATGGGTAACTGTGCATGACTGCAGGAGTATTCTATGGTATATTACAACCAGAAATGGCTGCTGGGAGAAGGAGTTATTGGTAATGAATGAACCATTCAACGTCAGAAACGGCCTATAGCAGCGTTTTTACGAACTGCATTAATCACACCTGCACAAATGAGTGTGCATAGCTTGGGATGGATTTTGTGTTTGACTCCAGATGCCGTATTTAAAGAAACATAATAAACAGCAAAAATGAGGAGTTTTAAAACATTTTGACAGGATAAATAAATCTGTGGTCTCAGAAAGTTATGTGCACCTCTGTGACTGGGTGCAAGACGTGGCCATTAGAAATAAGATATTACAGCCCCTTACAAAGTTTCACACTCCATATGCAATAACTCATTTTATATCTGCTCTCAGCATGATTAGAATAAAGGTTTCTTTTCTTTGCTATACAAATATTTGCTCTTGCTACATTACTCTGCATCAACAGAGGTAACCGCAGCTGAGAGCAACAAACGAAATTGCTTTCCAAGACAAAATTTCTAAGGTTTCCAGCCACGAGAGCGCTGGAAATCATCATTCCAAAAGTTACATACCAGCAGTTACAAAGTTTTAGTCATTAATTCTAACAAATTCTGCTAAGTCTTCTAAATGGAAGATAAAAAAATTTGCTTACAGAGTACTACTGTGGTGCAGTGATGGAGAGTTGGGTTAGGATATGGAACACACATCTGCCATATATACAGCACTCATTGGGCAAGTTATTGTCAACCTCTACTTCCCATCTGTAAAATGGGAATAGGAAGATAAGAAGCTGCAGTTTAGCAAGTCAGGCCATTGCTCTTTCCAGTTCGCTACTGTCTACAACAGAGCTTTCCAAACTGTGTGCCGCGACACATTGGTGTGTCGGCTTCAGTGTGTAGTTGTGTCGTGCAAACACTCCCCACGCTCCTCCTGGGGCTGGAAAAAAGAAGTTAGTTCAGGCACAGGCAAACTCCAGCCCTCCAGATGTTTGGGACTACAATTCCCATCATCTCTAGCTAACAGGACCAGTGGTCAGGGATGATGGGAATTGTAGTCCCAAACATCTGGAGGGCCAGAGTTTGCCTATGTCTGGGTTAGTATGTCCAGTTTGCTAGTAAAACTGAATTACTGTGTCACTAAATGATGCATGTCTAAAACATGTGTCACCAACATGAAAAGTTTGGAAAGCTGTGGTCTACACTGACCGGTGGAAACAGCTCTCCAGGGTTCATTAACAGCCCTATCTGAAGATGGCAGGGATTGAACTTGCATATATTCCAGGGGCCCCTTTTTAAGTGGGACATTCTGGATTGACAGAAGGCACCCCAGCTTCTGATCCCCATTTCAGACGTCCCATGTTGGATCCCATGCTCTGGCTGTGCCAAACCACCAGACCAAAAAACGTGTGTTTTTGGGTTGCATGCTGTGGTGCAAGTTTGTTCGCTCACAACAGAGCACGGGTCAAAAAAACGGAAGTGAAACTTACCTTGACCTGTGCATCACCACTCTTCTTCCTTAACCTATTAAAATTAACCTGTTAATGTTGATTCAACTCTGTATGCCCTGAATTCACAGTATTTTAAACAGTCAAGTACTGCTGTTTCTTAAGTCTGCACTAACAAAGGTTGGTTGAAAACTTAATTTTGAACACGGTGCAACCCTGGGATTTCTCCCCCTCTGCCCTCCAAAAAAAACCCAGGGAACTGCTCATAACCTCTGTGCATGTACAGAGTGTCCTCACTTCCCCACTAAGGCTCAAGGAACAAAGATTCAGGGTCATGTGGCCAAAGACACCTCATTTTTTCCCCTTATAGAAATCTAAGCATCATTCCTAGCACACATACTAGGTAGTTAGCCCCGCTGAACATAGTGGAACTTGCATCCAAATAAACATACAGAGGACTGCACTGCTAGTGCTGGTGTTCTCTAGAATAAAACTGCTAAGTACACATAAATTGTACCAAATATTTTAAATATCAGCCCAGTTCCTTTTCTCTTTGTACCTTTTAGTCCTTCTCTTGTTCAACAGGTTGCTGGTGGCTCATAATGCAATATAAGATTAATCAGATACTTGCTTTGGAGTTAATTCTGGAAAATATTATTTCAAAGTTTCATATTCTCTTCTAATCCTCTTTGCCTTACTCGCATTAGTGTGCCTTCAGACAAATATTGTAATAAAAGCTTTAGTATCTCAATTGCAATAATACAGGATTTAGAATAGTCACTAATATCTAATAGTGATGCTTATGTCACACAGTCTGTTGTGTTAATGTTTCAGACCTTGCACTCTTGTGAACTTTCAGACGACTAAGTAAATAATAATATATCACTGAAAACAGATGCTTACTACTGTAGCTTTGATTTTATATATATCATGCTTTTGGTGGGGCTGCTGCAACTGCATAGCTCCACAAAGAGAAACCATATTGGACCTTAGTCATTCAAAAGAACACACACACAAAAACACACACCACAAGACAATCAGGAGGTCATGAGCCCATTGCTGTTGGTCCTAGACACTCCACATGCAATTGCGCGACAGCCACCAGGCATATACTGTATTTTTCGCTCTATAAGACGCACCAGACCACAAGACACACCTAGTTTTTGGAGGAGGAAAAAAAAATATTCTGAATCTCAGAAGCCAGAACAGCAAGAGGGATCGCTGCGCAGTGAAAGCAGCAATCCCTCTTGCTGTTCTGGCTTCTGTGATAGCTGCACAGCCTGCATTCGCTCCATAAGACGCACATACATTTCCCCTTACTTTTTAGGAAGGAAAAAAGTGAGTCTTATAGAGCAAAAAATACAGTAATCAGCAACTCTGATTTGAATTCTTATTTAAACTTTTACTGCCACCTCTGATCTATGAAGAAGCTTGCCAAAACTAAAGATAAATATCAGTTTCATTGCTTGGTGATGCATAAAGCATTATGAAAAAAACCTGAAATTCTTAGACTTTTAACACTGTTTTCTTTTGTATAACTTAATAAACAAAAAACAACATATAATAAGGCTAAATTGCTGATGACAAGCCAATGAACACCAGCTGGGATATTTTATTTGGCCTTCTCAAGGAAAATAAAGTAGTATTAATGCGTACATTTTCTCTTTTCTGGCACAGTTTCACACATGGCTGAGAGATTTTAGTACTTTAAGCCAGCATCTGATCAAGAAGGCTTTCTTCTGCATGCGATACAGTTGTATATGTAACCTAACACAAGCCACTGGGATTTAGTCGTGGCTCCTACCTGGTTAGAATTCTTTGCAACCATGCAGCATTGCCTATAAATCATGAGCATAGAAATGGCGCAAAGAGGAGGCCCACTCAAATCATAACAATTCTTCCCTCATTTTCACAATGGTTTTAGTCAAGAGTTGTTCTAGCAGACATTTCTCTGGAAACATACCTTTTTTCAGTCTTTTTCTTTCAGAACCCTGTGCAATAGAGGCAATTTTCTTTGCAGGGCCTTTAGTCTTCATTATGCACACCTGCACATGGTTCTACAAGGGGCAAAAGAGGATGCTGAACAAAGGCTAGGGAAAGCAAATGATTAAGGCTACTTTAAGCAAAAGATCCGTAGTGAGGTTGGTGGGAAAGGGAAATAATCTACAAACTTTAACTTGAAATGAATACTTTCAAAAACTAAGCTGGATGGTAACTTTATCTCTGCCTTCCATATCCCCCAAACGCAAGTCCCAATTATGAACTTAGCCTTGCATTTTATTACTGTTCTATCCAAACAGAATAGTTTGAAACTTATTTCTCTTGCTTTTTCCTCCCAACAATTCTATACAAGATAGACTTAAACAGAAAGTCAGCAACACCCAAAACTAAGAAAGTGAGCTTCCCCATGGCCACAAAGGAATTTGAATCTCCCATTACTATTGCTAACATACTGCATGCTGCTCTTATGTCAGAGTCTTCCTATACCATGCAGAGACCTTGAGAGAACAGCAGCTTTCAAAATTTTATATATATTAATTTATATATATATATATATATGTTTGTGATGGTAAAACTTGTTAACAATGTTGCTTCCAAAAATACACGACAAAACAACTTCACTTCTGGTAGCATTTTCTTCGCCGCCACCAATTTGTTTACTATTATAGTATAAAAAGTCTGTCTCCAATGCAATTAATGCAACATTTAACTGTCTTCAAATTTCTAATGCTTCATCTTCAGGTTTTTTATGTTAAAAAGCACCTTCAATTCAAATAAGTAATTTTGGCTTGAGCTCTCCATGTCTGAGTCTAAGAATTTCTTGGGATGGGATACAAATCCTGACATGTAAGGGTTCAGAAAGACAGCAATTCAGTTACTAGAAATGATGATATTATTAGGGCTGGTGCCTAGGCGATTACTTTCTTCCCCCGCCCCCTTTCCTAAAATGAAGGGATGCCAGTTAAACCTCAAGGAGCTAAGCTGCAAAAGGTAGCTCTGTCTGCAGGTGGGGCTGTGTTATTGTACATCACCTCCAGGCCACCAACCTAGCGGTGTTTGTAAGAGGATCTCAGTACAGTGGTACCCTGGGTTACATACGTTTCAGGTTACAGACTCCACTAACCCAGAAATAGTGCTTCAGGTTAAGAACTTTGCTTCAGGATAAGAACAGAAATCGGGCTCCAGCGGCGGGCGGCAGCAGGAGGCCCCATTAGCTAAAGCGGTGCTTCAGGTTAAGAACAGTTTCAGGTTAAGAACGGACCTCTGGAATGAATTAAGTACTTAACCCGAGGTACCACCGTACAACCACTTTAAGGCTCAGCTCTGACGTATAAGCTGAGATACGGTCCACGTAGGCCATCCTTGCACTGCATCTCTCCACTCAGTATGCTACGACAAACCAGGGTTTTTTAAAAATTATCTATAGTTTCCTTGCACATTTAAACTGGAAACTAAGGTTACCAAGTTTGGAACAAGCCAGGATCCTAACCTAACTTTAAACAGTGATTTAAGATACTGGTTTTTTCAGACTTCTGGGCATGCTAGGGAGAAAAAGATTATTTAGCCCAGATATGTATGCCTGATCCAGGCCCATGGCTGACATACCTTTCCTCTTTGAAAAAGAAGGGGGGAGTAGTACGAGCATAAAGGTAAAGGTAAAGGTACCCCTGCCCATACAGGCCAGTCTTGTCAGACTCTAGGGTTGTGTGCCCATCTCACTCAAGAGGCCGGGGGCCAGCGCTGTCCGGAGACACTTCCGGATCACGTGGCCAGCGTGACATCGCTGCTCTGGCGAGCCAGAGCCGCACACGGAAACGCCGTTTACCTTCCCGCTAGTAAGCGGTCCCTATTTATCTACTTGCACCCGGGAGTGCTTTCGAACTGCTAGGTTGGCAGGCGCTGGGACCGAACAACGGGAGCGCACCCCGCCGCGGGGATTCGAACCGCCAACCTGACGATCGGCAAGTCCTAGGCACTGAGGTTTTACCCACAGCGCCACCCGTGTCCCTAGTACAAGCATAGTATTATTTAAAAGGAGGGCAGGCAGAAATATGGGGAAGAAAAATGAAAGAAAAAAGTGACGCAGGGATAAGAACATTCAGGAAGGAGCATAATGGGGAAGAGGTGAAGTTACAATAAGCACAAAGACTTTGCTGGTTGGCATTTGAAGAGACTACAGCTAATTTCATATAACATTTCATACTGAAAGGAGCTTCATCATCTCTATTGTGTTTGGAGTGCTGATGCTACTGCTTATTTTATATAGCATTTCAACTGGAAAGGTGCTTTACCGTCTACTCTACGTTTGCCCTCTCAACAAGCCTCTGAGGTGGATCGTCATTATTCCCAATTTATAACAGTTGATATCTGAAGTCGAGAACAAGAGGAATTACCTAATGACACATAAGAGCGGAGGCAAGGAGCCCTTTACAAGCAAATGAACATCCCAGCCTGTAAGTCCTGCCCCTCTGTCGCTAGACTTGTTTATACTATTCCAAAGAATTAAAGTTAACAAAACACCTATCAGGACATGGGGTTGAGCCATGGGGCAGCTGTCACAGGGGAGCCCGGAGATGTCCCAGGAAACCAGAGCTCCAGGATGCAGACACACTTCATATTTAAAGTATTAGTCCTCAAAATACGGTGGTGCCTCGGGTTACATACACTTCAGGTTACATACGCTTCAGGTTACAGACTCCGCTAACCCAGAAATAGTGCTTCAGGTTAAGAACTTTGCTTCAGGATGAGAACAGAAATCGTGCTCCGGCGGCGCGGCGCGGCAGCAGCAGGAGGCCCCATTAGCTAAAGTGGCGCTTCAGGTTAAGAACAGTTTCAGGTTAAGTACGGACCTCCGGAACGAATTAAGTACTTAACCCGAGGTACCACTGTATTCCATCAAAGGTGTCTCCGAAAAATTTTACACATCACTTGGGAAGACAGCTGAACTAAATGCCAGTGTACCAGAAGAAGCAAAGATCACCAGTGTTGAAGCAATGTTTCTTCAACATCAACTTTGTTGAACTGGTCATGTGCAGATGCCTGATGATCGTTTTCCAAAACAACTACTCTATTCCGAACTTAAAAATGGAAAGCGTAATGCTGATGGTCAACAAAAGAGGTTTAAAGACTCTCTCAAGGCAAATCTAAAAAAATGTAGTATAAATGCTGACAAGTGGGAAACTGTGGCCTGCGAGCGCTCCAGTTGGGGAACAGCCTTTACCAAAGGTGCCATGGGCTTTGAAGACACTCAAACTAAGGATGAAAGGGAGAAACGGGCTAAGAAGAAGGCACACTTGGCAAACCCTCACCGTGATCAGCTCCCCTCCGGAAACCAATGTCCCCACTGTGGAAGGATGTGCGAATCCAGAATTGGCCTCCACAGTCATTTACGGACTCACTGTTAAAACCGTGTTTATGGAAAACAATCTTATTTGGCTACAAGTGATTACCAAAGAAGCAGCAGCAGCAGAAAATGGTGAAGAGTCTTTCTAACTTCACTGTGAGAAGGAAAACATGCAGTATTCTGTTCCTGCTGATATTAAATCGTTATGCACAGTTTTCCCTCAGCTACTTAAATAAAAATGGACTGGGTTACCAATTGTGATTCACATAATTTTTATTAGGTAAAATACATTTCAGCCAGATATTTAAGCACCAAGTTAGAATCCATAGCTACTTGGCCACAGATGAAACTTACTTCCAAGCTAACATTTTTATGACTCGTAGAATGATTAAAACTACTGAACTGGAAAAAGGGAGAGAGATTGATTTAAAACTATTATAAGCGTCGTTTTTCATTTCTCTCTTTCGTATTGTGGTACAGTATTCTAAAAGTGTTGGCTATAAAGGGCTGAAGTCCTGATTAAGCACCAAGAAAATGTTCGTAACAGTAGCTTTTAAAAAGTAACAATTCTGCTTTCTGGTTTAATGTTTACAAGTCAATTCAAAGATTTATTAACTGCGCTATCAGTGACATAGATTTTTTAGAAGTTCTTGATTACCTAAGAAGGGTTAACTGTTATGAATTTATGCAGTATTTAAACACCACATTATTACAATTCACAACGGAAAATGTTTTTCCGTTCACAATTCACAACGGAAAATGTCTACTTTTAAGCTCCTTAAAAAAAAATGTCTCAAGCAACATATTTTTATGTTTGGAGTGGATGGATCATACATAAGCAAAACTTTTCAGAAGACTTTCTAAAGTTTATTGCTTGAGACAGATGTGCATGTCGAACCATTAACTGCTCGTGTCATAGACTCCTGAGCTCATACTTTGAAATTTCTGACATGAGCAATGATTGATTACTGTTAAAAAAGGGGGGTAATGCACAGGAAATACTCGAGCTGCAGCCTGCAGATACAGTAAATGTCACTGTTCCCATACTGATATGGAATTACATGAAGTATAATGCCATATTTTCAAACAAAACATGCCTAAGGGTATGCTTTTCTGAGAACAGCATTTTTCATCAGCATGCAATACAGTTTCCATTCCAGAATTCTCAGGCACCAGCACTGCAGATACACCCATCAGACAGTCGCTGCTTTAATCTCCCATGCTCAATTCCTGACGCTATAGTTCTGTCAGTGCAAATGAGTACCCTAGATCCTCTGGTCTGATTCTATTCAGTTTAATTTCAGGGTGGGTGGGTGGGGGATTAATTGGCAGCTGGCTGCACTAACCTTTGCACATGATGCTCAAAGTAAACAAAATCAGATGAGGCTGAATGTATAGCACATTTCGCACAAGCTCACGGATTTGAAACCCTTTTGTCAATCAAATGTATCCACCTACACAGTAAATTGACTCCTCCAGACATTCCATAGCATGAGGGGTTGAACCACAGGGAGTAACAACACTGTCCTGTATGTGTCTTCTCAACAATGGCCCTTACTCCCAAATTAATGGGCACAGGACTGCAGCCTAGACTGTCTGCAATTAGCACTGAGCTTCCCAGCTCCAATATACCAAACCACTGTGCAAGCAACAGAAACCGTGGATGCAGAACACTATTGACTGGAACAGTAGAAACCTCTGAGGGTTAGATCAGGCCCCCAAACTGAGAGTTAGCCATCCATATTTAATAGAAATAGAAGAGCAAATTGCACACTTACATGCACCCAAAAACAACCTTTTGTTTGCTAGGCTTGGTGAGGATCAAAGCACTTAGAGGATGATGAAATATCCCAGCTTTTACAGAAAGGGGAGACACTGATCATGTTGCAATTCTCTTCCTGCCCCCCAGTTCTTTTAGGCATGATACTTTATTATTTGTTTGGTGGCTACCCTGTGATTCTAGATGACTCAAAGAATATCCCTAACATACAACTTGAGGCAAACAAGCAGTGCTTACTTCTACCTAATATAAGTGTTGTTGTTTTCACGAATTGGAGCTCTGCAAACCGTTTTATTATTGATTTATTATTTCTATATATAGCGCCCCCAATTCCCTAAATAATCCCATGGTGGGGTACAAAAATTATATACAAATTATCATTAAATACATAAAATAAACCCACAAAACTAACCAATAACAGAGTTAACAAAGCACAAGTCCAGAAGAGTAATGCAGAAGGATAGATATCCAAAGGCCTGAGTACAGGTTTGTTTTTACCACTTGCCAAAAAGCATACAATGGTGGGGTAAAATACACCTTGCAGGAAAGGTCACAACCACAGAGAAGGCCCTCTCATGGGCTACCACAACCCTTTGGACCACGTAGAATGGAAGTACAGTAATACCTCAGAAGTCGAACGCCTTACGAGTCAAACGTTTTGGCTCCTGAACACCGCAAACCCGGAAGTGAGTGTTCCAGTTTGCAAACAAACTTTGGAACCCGAATGTCCGACGCGTGTTTTGCTGCTTCCTGCAGCCAATCGGAAGCCGCGCCTTGGTTTCCGAACATTTTGGAAGTCGAACGGACTTCCAGAATGGATTCTATTCGACTTCTGAGGTATGACTGTACTGCAAACAGGGCATCATCTGACAATTTTAACACCCAGGCTGGTCGCATGAGGGTATTTGGGGCTCATTTTGGTATTTGGTTTTCTTCACACCGTCCAAACTTTTCAGACCCAAAACAGGGACGCGCTCCCAGCCAAGTCATGTGACCCAGGCCTCACCCTCATCCCGAAAGGGCGCTTTTTGGGGAGGTGTGTTTTGGGGTGCCACACGAGATCACGGCCCTCCAAAAAGCGAGAGCCCACCGTGCAAGATTGCAGCACCCAAAATGGCCACCATGATCTCACACTTGTTTTTGATTTTAGAGGCATTTAGACCACGTAGTACATCCTAAAATAGGCTTTCCACTAGGCCTCTAGACCCCTTCAAACACGAAATGGTATCATTCAGGGCATAATGGTGTGAATGACTCTGAACTCCTCTGACCACAGTTTGAGTCTTCTCCCTGCATATAGACATCTGATGGGATGGGTGGGCCACTGGACCATGGCCAAGAGACTAGCACTATCTTAATCATCCCCAACCCCACATTAATTCTGGAACAGACTCAGAGGAGTTTTCCCATCACTACCTGTCAGGGAACTGCCATCGGAGCCAGAAGGAGAGGGAGGGCTCCAGAGGGATTCCGGAGAGCGTCCCGGGAGGGAGAGAAGCAGCACATCTTCTGGGGAAGGAAATCAGCGTAGCACCAGTGGAGAAGGGGGGCAGATGGGGGAATCGGCGAGGTGGCTCCAAGACTCTTTGCCGGGAACCAGCGGGGAGAGCACGGGTCCCCCGGTGCCCACACCCTCCCTGCGCAGAAGGCTTCCGCGCAGGGAGAGTAGGCGAAGACTAGGCATCAAAGAACTTTTATGCTGGAAGAAGTTCAAGAAACGCCCACTGACAGATTCTGCCAGCGATTGAGACAGCCACGGGTGAGTGGCTGTCCGGACAGGAAAGGTTCACTCAGGCAACCCAGCCAGGTGTTGGCACCGATTTACGCACGAGCAACCCCTAGAACCATTACACTACCCAAGTGAGAACTGCTGAAATTCAAGCTCCTGCAAATAACAGAAAAAGGTGTTCACAGTAGTAGTGCACCCGCTTTTAATTCATAAGGTCGCATTTCCTCGGCATTTCCAAGTAGGGCTAGGAAAACCTGTGTCTGAAACACCTCACATGCTCAAAAGTACACTCTCCTTTAATTTCTACTTCATGCCCTCCAGGACTAAATTATGCCATCCAAATAGTTTCTAGCGTTAATGCACTTTCTTAAGCTCTGGCTTCAAATTGCATTATCTTTTTATTTCTTTTTTTAAAAATGGATGTTGCAGGGGGGGAAAGTCACAGCAGTTGTCAAGGTCTTTAAGCCAATCAGTCATGAAGTGTTATTTGTTTGCGTGTTTTGAAGGTATTTCAAATGTCTCGCTTACTCTACACTCGCTGTGTTATTTTCTTCCTCTTGTCTCTCAGCCAGAGAGATTAAAAAAGAAAAGGAAAGTGAACAAGTCTTTTGATTAGAAAAGTATTGCATTTCAAAGAGAAGGGGGTGGAGGAAGACATGATTACAAGCTCTGCTTGGCAGACAAGAATCAGAAATCGAGTGTCAATGTCTGCTTTGAAGGAACCAGCCAGCGTAGGTGACAAATGTGCAATTGTGGAGCACCAAGGGAGTGCACTAAAGAGGCGTCGTGTATGATCTATCCCAGGAGAAGTAGTGCTAAATTTATTACATTTCAGAGCACAATTCAAAGTGTTGGTGCTGACCTTTAAAGCCCTAAAACAGCCTCAGCTCTGTATACCTAAAAGAGCGTCTCCACCCCCATTGTTCAGCCCAGATACGGATGTCCAGCTCTGAGGGCCTTCTGGCGGTTCCCTCATTGCAAGAAGTGAGGTTGCAGGGAACCAAGCAGAGGGCCTTCTCGGTAGTGGCGCCTGCCATGTGGAACGCCCTCCCATCAGATGTCAAGGAAATAAACAACTATCTGACTTTTTGAAGACATCTGAAGGTAGCCCTGTTTAGGGAAGTTTTTAATGTTTGACGTTTTATTGTGCTTTTAATATTCTGTTGGGAGTCACCCAGAATGACTGGGGAAACCCAGAGAGATGGGCAGGGTATAAATAATAAATTATTATTATTAGAACTAGGCAATAGGACCTACTCGGCAGTGGCGCCCTCCCATCAGATGTCAAGGAAATAATGAACGACACAAATTTTCGAAGACATCTGAAGGCAGCTCTGTATTGGGAAGTTTTTAATGTTTGATATTTTATTACATTCCTATATGTGTTGGAAGCCGCCCAGAGTGGCTGGGGCAATTCAGTTAGATGGGCGGGGTAATAATAATAATAATAATAATAATAATTATTATTATTATTATTATTATTTATATCCCGCCCTCCCCAGCCAAAGCCGGGCTCAATAAAACAGTACAACACAACACAACACTCTAAAATCATTCATTATAAAATTAATTCAATTCAAACCAATGGCAACCATTGGACCAGATAACAACAACAACAACAACAACAACAACAATAATAATAACAATAATAATAATAAATTACCTCAAATACTTGTTGCTGTTAGGAAAAACTTCTTTAACTACTTTCTTTAACTGTTTTTATAACGAATACTGTAGGGGGTAACTAGCTTAGTGCCCACCAATTGTGGACTCCCAACTCTCATCATCGCTAGTCAGCATGGTGAATGCTCAAGGATAAATGGAATTTTGGCTCATCAAAAGCAAGTGACAGGAATTAGATATCACCAGAACATCTGATAGAAGCCCCAGTTTATTAACATTGGCCTGGCTCCACAGGGTACCTAGTTTTTTTGGGGGGAAATAAAGGGGGAAAAATTCCTTTATTTCCCCCACAAAACCAGGTCGGGGAAACCGAACCAGGTCGAGGAACAGCGGGATGGCGGCGCTGCGCCTCCCTGCTGTCCCCCGAGCTTGTGGGGCTGGCTGATGTCTGCCCGGCGCGCGGGGCGCTCTACTTCAGGGTGCCCTGCGCGCCGGGCGGCAGGCTGCTATCCGCAGCGTGATGAGCCCTGCGGGGAACTCCTGCAGGGCTCCCCACGCTGTGGATGTCTGCCCAGCGCGCTCTGCTTCAGGGTGTCCCACGCGCCGGGTGGCAGGCTGCTATCCGCAGCCTAGACAGCCCTGCGGGAACTCCCGCAGGGCTGCCTAGGCTGCGGATGTCTTCCTGAAGCCTGGAGAGCGAGAGGGGTCGGTGCGCATGACACAGGAAGTGGAAACTGCCCACATTTCTCTATTTTGAGAAATTATTTACCTGTCTACCTTGTTTGTAGCTCAGAAAGTTGATGAAGGAAGTAGGCCGTTTCCCACTTTTTCTGAAGGCAAAGCATAATCGTCTTCTTCTCCTTTTTAATTCTGGCAACGTAATCCTATGCATGTCTATTCAGAAGTAAGCTTCATTGAGTTCATGCCAGATAAGTGAATATAGAATTGCAGTCTCAGTCTCTTAACTCCAGAAATACTACCTACTTAGAGCTGCTTCGTACCATATATTGTAAGAATATAGCTGTGTTTTCGATATCCCCTTTCCAACATTTGCAACATCTTTAGTCTGTTGCATTTTGAACAGTCCCCTCCTACTTTACTCCAGTGGCTTTCAAAGTGGTACAGAAATGGGTTCTGTGGAAGCTTATCAAGGATTCCTCAATGAGATCACAATGGTTTCCTTGAAAGTAAGCTGGCCCACTGTCCTCAATTACAGAGGGGACACAGGTGGCGCTGTGGTCTAAACCACAGAGCCTATTGGGCTTGCCGATCATAAGGTCCGCAGTTTGAATCCATGTTGTGGGGTGAGTTCCCATTCCTTTGTCCCAGCTCCTGCCAACCTAGCAGTTCGAAAGCATACCAGTGCAAGTAGATAAATAGGTACCACTGCGGCAGAAAGGTAAACAGCATTTCCGTGCGCTCTGGCACTCGTCAGTGTCCCGTTGCACCAGGAGTGGTTTAGCCATGCTGGCCATATGACCCAGAAAGATGCATGTGGAAAAACACCGGCTCCCTTGGCCTGAAAAGTGAGATGAGCGCCGCACCCCATAGTTGCCTTTGACTGGACTTAACTGTCCAGGGGTCCTTTAAGTTTACCTTTTTACCTTCAATTATGACATGATGGCTACATCTAAAGCACTTTATCTGTGGCATACAGAGCACTGGCAAGGCACTACTGAGCTGCCCAGAATCTTATTATAAACCGAATGTATGTTCTAGACCAATCCCAAGAACTCACAGTTATGTGGAAGACAAGTTCACATGCAGAGTGTGTCCTGGAATATAGAGAGTCTGAAAAGGTCCATCTGCTAATACTCCCAAGATTATTGCTGCAAGACTTTCTTCAGGTTTCCTCCGCTGTCACAGTGATGGTGAGTGGCAATAAGCCATCAGACCTTCTTATGATGTCATGATAAACTCGTGATAAACTTTCCAGGTAAACTCACTTGGTACCTACTGGGAGAGTCATCCTCCCCGTCCACCCAGACTTCAAGTTGGAGCTTTATCTCTCATGTTGTCACAATGTTGTCACTGCTGCTTTAGTTTTTTATATGTCTATTTCCCCCCTCTGCATATTATTATTATTATTATTAGTAGTAGTAGTAGTAGTATTAAATAAGCCATCTAATAAAAAAAATATATCTGAAGGATAGGATAGAAACTCCTAAAATAAGTAAATAAAATTATCCAAACAAATAAAAAATACTGTATTTTTCGCTCTATAAGACGCACCAGACCACAAGACGCACCTAGTTTTTGGAGGAGGAAAAGAAGAAGAAAAATATTCTGAATCTCAGAAGCCAGAACAGCAAGAGGGATTGCTGCGCAGTGAAAGCAGCAATCCCTCTTGCTGTTCTGGCTTCTGGGATAGCTGCGCAGCCTGCATTCACTCCATAAGACGCACACACATTTTCCCTTACTTTTTAGGAGGGAAAAAGTGAGTCTTATAGAGCAAAAAAATATGGTAAATTGTTTTAAAATCCTCTGTAGTAGAAAATTCATAAATGATTTCTGCCGGGGTGGAGGAAGAAATGTTACTAAAAGCCCAACATATACATATTTTCAGGAGAGCAAACATCACATAATGCCAATTTACAGACATCACCTTTTCCTATAATAGAGTTTGAGGGTTCGTTCACTTATCAAATCTGAGACATACTAGATTGGGCATTCTGAAGATAAATGAGTCCTCCCCCCCTGCCCTCCCCCATGAGGTGTTGTACTGTTCTTGGATATTTTCCTAATTTCCTTTGGCTTGTTGTAATTTCAAAATGGCTTGGCTCGGAAAATTAAAACTTACTTTCATGTTATCTTGGCAAAAGCTAGTGCCTCTGACTAATTTGAGGGTGCTCGTTAATTGAAATTGAATTACGTGCGGAATATCAGTCCCAACACATTGCCAACACCACTTGTTGACATTTCTGCACAGTGGAAAAACTAGCGCCAGTGTGGTAAAAGCTGCTTGTACAACTTAACAGTTCCATGAGTATTTAGGATTGTAGTTCTCAGGCCATTTAGACTGAGCTTTTACTCCCCCTTTCTCCCCTCAGTAATATTTTACAGACATATTACAAGCTCAGTAACTTCACTTCCACCAAATACTCACAATTCGAAAATCTGCAACACCCCCATGCTTAAGAGGCAGGAGAAAAACTCCGCTCTGGAGAAGTGGGATCTTACAATGATCGGAGCCAAATGAATAAACTTGAGCCATCAGCTTGTAATATTAAAAATTTCTGGGAAGCACTAGTTAGTCTTGAAATAATGAAGTAGACCCTGGGGTTTTAGTGGACTTTAGTTTTCCATTCCTCCCTCCCAGGTTAAAAAAACAACCCCAAAACCAGCAGTTTAGCAATACTTTTATTGTAATCAGGTGTCTCTGTCCTCCATAAATAGGGGTTTTACAAAAAGAACCTCTGCAGGCGCCCCCCCTGGGAGCTTAGAATTTGCTTGTAGTAAAGTTATCTGAGTTTGAGAAAACCAAAGTAACACAATTTGTGTCGTGCAGTGGAATCTTGGCCGGCTGCCACACCTTTCCTGCAGACCACATTTTTCTTGCCCAATACCTCCTTTCCTACAATTTCCCTGCTGCTCTGCCCCTTTTTGGTTTTCCCCTTCTAGTTCCAAATGTGTCTATCTTCTACCAGCTGCCAAACTAAACCCACGTTATCCAAGGCAGGCTGAATAAGTGGTGTTCTTGACACTAACCCCTTGCTCTTAAAGAACCGTAAAACAACCACTAAACAAAGAAACCTTGCGCCAGCCCCCATGCAAGAATGAAGCAAAATCAAATGGTCAAATTTTAAAAAATTGTGAAGAGTCTGGAACAGAAGAAGTCTGTCCCAAATCAGAAACCCTTTCACAGAATCATAGAATCGTAGGGTTGGAATGAACCCCAAGGGAAATCTATTCCAAACCCCTGCAATGCAGGAATCTCAACACACGGTCCCCCGTCCAATTTGAAGCCATGCTGGACCAAGCTTCTAATAGCTTAAGACTCCTCAACACCAATTTTAAACTGAAGACACGCTTCATTCTTGAGAGGATGTTCCATTCCATCGTGAAGCAATCAACTCATGAAGGTTTGATCTTTTTAGAGTATGAAGGAACAAAGAGTTACCTCAGAAGAGTTCATCCCTGCAATTCCATTTTTCTCTCCTTATTGGGGAGAAAAGCAAACCCACAGCTGCGGCTTGTGCAGAGATTAAAGGCCTAGATTCCTCTTGAGGTCTAGTGACATGGCACTAAGGAGAACCTCTGTTCAGGGTTCCATCCATCCCATCCAAAAAAGGATGTTTCATTCCTTTACTCCTCCCAATCTGCTTTCAGTTTGCCACTCTATACAGTGGTGCCTCGCAAGACGAAAAGAATCCGTTCCACGAGTCTCTTCGTCTTGCGGTTTTTTCGTCTTGCGAAGCAAGCCCATTAGCGGATTAGCGCTATTAGCAGTTTAAGGGCTATTAACAGCTATTAAAGGCTTAAGGGATTAGCTGCTAAAAGGCTATTAGCAGTTTAGCGCTTTAGAAAAAGGGGTTGGGGAGCGGAAAAAAACCTCAAGAATCGCAATACATTTTCGTCTTGCGAAGCAAGCCCATAGAGAAATTCGTCCTGCGAAGCACCTCTGAAAACGGAAAACCCTTTCGTCTTGCGGGTTTTCCGTCTTGCGAGGCATTCGTCTTGCGGGGCACCACTGTACTCCTTAGGTATTGGAACAATCTCAGGCCTCAATGTGTTGCTTTTTTATTTTTTATTTTTTGGTTCTGAGAACCTTGATTTCCCCTTGAGCATGCTGATACTCTCGCTCCTTTTTCTCACTGCTGTTTTGGCTATAATCCCCTTGGCTCTCTGTATCTGTGTTTACTACTATTATTCCCCCCACACACCTTTTTTAAAAAAAATATATTTATTTATTCAGTACTCAAACTTCCATTCCATATCGACAACGCTAACAACAGAAAGAGAAAACATAATACAGATAAGCTCCCTCAAAACACCGGAAATACATAATTAACACTCAAAGGTATTCCACATAGCCAGAACAAGCCAGAAATTTATTCCATTTTAACATAAAAGTATTGTGTTTACAATTATATTCCTTAAACCTTACATAATGCATAATTATAATTTTTTTGCCATTACCCAAGTTTTCTATCAAAAAGAACTAGTCAGGCGTGCGTGTCCCAAAAATGTTGCACTGAGTTAGTGCTCCTGTTCAGGGTTCCCTGTGCCTTCTGGTTTTCATTCCCAAACCCTTCTCAACAGATCTGTATCATTCTGTAGCCACGCTCACCAACTGTTTAGGGTTCCCCCCATCCTTATGGAATTTTTCTAAATGCTCTTTTGTGGATAGGAGACAACAACTTCTGCAAACTTTGAAGCTTCCACAAGTCTGCTGATACCTCCCGTTTTGTGCATAGATGGTACTCCTCTCACTACGTCAGGCTAGGTAGTCAAAAAATGAGTTCACTATAGTTTTAGGATGTTAAAACATAAATTCATTGATATTTGAAATGGCTATACTGAAATTACTGAGCGAGAGTAGCAATTATTGTTAACACAATGGGAGGAATTCAAGGTCACGCTATTATGATTGTTCTGTCAGGCGCAAGCATTTCTGCTTGCTTGATGTAATGATCTCCCCGTCTCCACCATGTGCACTGTTCTGCGAGTTTTCCTGATCCTCCAGAGCAGATTTGGGGGACGCACAGGGGGGCAGGAGGGGAAGCCCTGTTGCGCTAGTGGGAGTCATTGAGCTGGTTTCAGTGGGTTAGCTGAACCCAACCCACATAATTATTCAGATACTGAAGATCCCAGTAAAAGCCCGAGACAGCTGTTAGTGCCATGCCATACGGGTACAATTCTATATGTAAGTAGTAAGATGTGACTTATGTCCAGTTCACATTGGCAGTACGATTCAACAAGACAGCCACTTGGAATTCCTTCTGTGCTTCCTTGAGGCAAGGCAAAGCAATCTGCCTCAGCCGGCAGACCTGACCCTCTCCTTCACCACTGCACCACTACCAGCTTTGTACTTGCCACTGCTGCCACAGTGGCCTTGCCTTCACCCTTGCCAATGCATCAAGGCGACAGTGCGGGTGTAGCCACAGGCCAAGTTGCAGAGGTGGGCCTGGCATAAGCGTGGGTGTTGGCAGTGCGGTCAGGGAGGGGGCCCAGATCTTCCAGGAGGAGTTAACTAGGGTTGGTGCCTACAGTGGCAGAACATCCCGAGCCACCCCTGATATTAGCTCATGGGTGAATAAATTGTGGCCAACTCCAAATGTTGCTAGACTAGAATTCCCATCATCTCTGACCACTGGAGTCCAACTACATCTGGATGGCCACTTGTTCTCTTCCTCCATGCAACTTCTTTGATCTATGTTGGTCATCAGTTACGGAAACATGGAATCATATAGTTGGAAGGGACTCTGAGGACCATTTGTTTGTCCCCCTGCAATGCAGGAATCTCACCTAAAGCATCCATGACAGATGGCCATCCAACTTCTGCTCAAAAACCTCCAATGAAGGAGTCTACAGTCTCCCAAGGGAGTCTGTTCCATTGTCGAACAGCTCTTACTGTCAGAAAGTTCTTCCTGATTTTTAGTCGGAATCTCCTTTCTTGTAACTTGTAACTCCAGAGCAGGAAAAAACCAAGCTTTCTCTACCTTCCATGTGACAGCCTGTTAGATATTTAAAGATGGCTATCATATGTCCTCTCAGTCTCTTCTACTCCAGGCTAAACGTACTCAACTCCCTCAACCATTCCTCATAAGGCTTGGTTCCCAGACCTTTGATCATCCTCCTCTGCACAAATCCCAGCTTGTCAATATCCTTCTTAAATTGTGGTGCCCAGAACTGGACACAGTACTCCAGGTGTGATCTGACCAAGGCAGAATAGAGCAGGACTACTACTTCCGCAAAGGTGCAGGACTTAAGCCTTATTGCATGCTGCTGTAACTTAAGGGGGTGGCTTGTGACAAAATGGCAAGCAAAATGCTTAACCTTCCATGTGATAGAAAAATATGGTGTTCAGGACCAGCCCAAGGCACAGTCCAAGTGTGTCAAAATTTCAAGTAGCAATCTCCAAGCTCAATAGCTATACAAAAAATGAAAGCAAAGAAACGTACCACTGCCCAATTGTTAACAGAGACACTCCATTCAAGGTAGAGGATGTTACACCAGAATTCCAAGCCAAGTCCCAGTGAAATTAATCGTTAGTGACTGCATGGCAACAGTGCTTGGATGCGACCATCAAAAAGGGATTACCACATACTCTGATTCTATTACTGTAATTCTAACTCATTCCCCACCTCCACCAGGGAGCATACGATATGAAGGGGAATTACTTTATTGAAAATACGGTATGTAGTTTCTCTTTTTATTTGTGGTTATTGTGGGTGATTAACATTGTGAGTCATTTAGAATTTGCATGCAGTATCAGCTGATAGAAAATCCAAGGCTCCATTTTAACTTGGATTTACGCCTCGGTTTCTGCAAATATGTATCTACGGCGAAAAAATGGCTCGACCACAAAGGAGCCTGTTCTTTTCAAATGCATGCATGCATGACTGCCACACTGATGGAAGTTACAAGAGTGCATCAAAAGGAGAATAAGCTTCCAAGTGTCTGCAATTACTCGCTGCATCTTCAAAAATCAATACGCTATTATAGCTGACCACACTCGAGAAATCCTTACATTTAAATAACATTAAAGTTATGCCTCAAACCTACAAAACCCATAAAATTCAGATTATTTACTCAAGAGAATAGTCTGTACAAAGCCTTTTCCTCATCTCTTGGCTTAGCTAATCATGCATTTGTCAGAGATGTTTTATTTGCAGGGCTTAAATACTGTGTATGTATTTCTGCATTTAAAGTACACCACTACAGTGTGTCTGGGAATAGAACAATTTGCTTATCTCGGAGTTCAGCCCTCCATTATCCACACAGCCCTGTATGGCAATAGCTCAGAATCAAATTTCCTTATGTTCTTACCTATCCCATAGGTAAGAACAATGTTTCTATAGCCCTCTAAGAGGCACTATCCAGAATTAAAGCAGTTTTCAATTCTCCAGTTATCCTGTCATTTGGTTTCTCCAAGGAAACCTCTGTAACAAGGGCATAGGAATTCATTGCAGATAGTCACTAGGGGGATCTCCTACTCTGAAGGATGCCTGGAAGCCAGGGCTTCTCCATTTTGTTCTAGCCACTTTGCTATAGCTTACACTGGTGTAGCAAGCTGCATTCCCATGCTTTACCAAGCAGCAATGATAAAAGCACAAGAACAGTGTTGGGAAAAAGGCAATGCAGCAACAGAGATGGCTACTCCCATGCAGAGACTGTAACCCAGGCATGTCCAAAGTCCGTTTCGGGGGCCTAATCCAGCTCACCAGTCGATTTAATCTGGCTCCCATGGCAGTATATGTCCTGGGGCAAAATTGTAAAAAAAGCTCAGCAACCTCAATCCTAAAAAGCTGAACAACTTTGGGGTAAAATTGTAAAACAAACTTTGGGCCCCCCTTTACCATTCCACCATCCACCAGTCAAGTTGCCTCCACATGGCATGAAAACCACCAATTAACATGCAGTGACAGCATAAACACTATGACAACATCACTTAACCCACACAATTCCTCTTTCATATGCAAGACAAAACCACGCTGTGAGGGTGAACCCACTGAAGGAAGAAGAGGAGTGTGGGGGGAGCGCACTGCCCCCGGCAGCGTGATCCCGGTGGGGTGCCATTGCAGCTGTCCCACCGCCCACACTGGGTGCCACGTCCCTGTGGGCGACGTGTCACACCCCTGGGATGCGCGCCAGCCCCACCCCCTGCTCTCCGCCCCCCGGAGCATGAAGCTCTGCCACTGGGTGAACCCACAGCACCTCTTCCAGCACAGTTGCAAATTCTTAGTAGTTTAATGGTTAGAAACGGCCGCAGACCACACCTGATCACTGGGAAACAAAATTTTTGTTGCATTGACACCTGCAGTTGTTCTAACCTAATTTTGACCTGATTTCATATCCGAAGTTGGTTTTGTTCTGTAAGCTCTAGTTTTTTTTTTTTTGCAATTAATGTTTTTCACTTTTCACCATAATCTTTGTTTTTCACAATGCAAGAATTCAATATTTTATTAAACACATAGCCAAAGTAGTACAATAAATGTTAAGTGACTTATATAGCATTGAAAATGACATGTACAGTTGGAGGTATGCAAAAAAAATGTATTCCCTTGGGATACACAATATACTGGGGAACAAAATTTTATTCATTTTCTGTTGCATGGGATTTTTTCAACTGTTCTTATATGTTCTTTCAATGCTGATTTCAAATCTGAAATCAATTTTTGTGTATGTGCTATAGTTATCTTTCAATTTCTGACTTTTGCTGATAGAGTATGTCATATTTACACTGGGGCTAAGTGGGCACTGACACGTTGATCTACCGTAACCACATGGTAATTATTGTTTTGCAAACTTAATTTTTCTTTATTTTTATAGTTTTGTAACCTAGGTATTTGTATTTTTCAGATCGAACTATGGCTGCTCTAGGCAGGGGTTCAAATTCTCAGATATACCCAAGACACAGGTACCAAAAGAGCAACTCTTCTGCCAATGAATTAGACATGGTTGAAGGGGAAATGGTCAATCCGGTCCAGAAAAAGTCCAGCAGTTCCATAGCTCAGTTCTGTAGCTATAATGAAATCTGCATGAAGAAAAGATGGACTAAAGCCCTCCAGAGAAACAACTCCTGAATAGCTAAAACATTCCAAGCAAGCCATGCACATAACACTGCATGCACAATGCCTATGTTGGTATTTATGCATTTGCCATGGAGAGGGGAAAGGGCCACAAGGAAGAAGCTACAACAGGAAGTGCGTAAGCAGGAAGTAGCTCCAAGACCTAGCGAACGGAAAAGAGCAGACAAATGAGACGGGTGAACTTGACTCTCACACCAAAGAGATGGACAGGCAACCACAAACCCTTCTATGGAGACAGTGCCTGGTGAGCAACAATAATTATAGATAGAAAGGGGGTGAGTCAGCAAGAGTAGAAACCACAACTCCCATTCCCCTCAGCTAATCATTTTTAACCACACAGCCACAGAAAGAAGAGCTCATGATGGGGGGGGCTTGATAGTCTCCCATGACTATCATGCCCCTGACCACAAAGCCTGCTACTCAAGGAGGTCTACGGAGAGAGCTGTAGATCAGTGGAACAGCACAGACTCAGTAGGCAGGGGGCTGACTTGGCCACAGAACACGGCAAGAAAGAGCTGATGGGGGAACACACATGTACACCTGGGACCTCACACAGCTGTCTGCCTTAATTGGACCCCAAGGTACACGTCATCCAATCCAGCCACACATTCCACATATCCCATTGGTTGAAGACCAGCAGATACCAGCCCTTTCCCCACAAGAGCTTGCTATCCATTTCCTCTCCGCCACTTCATGCAACCGGCTGACAATACACCATAACCGTGGGATGGAGAAGGGTCAGGAGGGCAGTGAGCTGGAAGAGCCACCCCCTCATTCCTTGCTGCTGGACCAGCCACTGTACTGTAGGCAAGTCACAACCCTCAGTTCATTGAGCCCTCTTCCCATTGTATACCATCCTGAAGATGGAGGAGGTAACAATCAGAATGGGTTAGGGACCCCATTTGCCAGCTAATTCCTGATGAGTCGTTCCTTTAGTGGGGCAGCTCCTGTGCTCTGGATCTTACTGCCCCGAGGCAAGTACCCACACCATATTGTTTTAGATGCCTGATGAAAACCATTGCATTTCAGCAAACCGATTGAGAAGCATGACTTAGTTATCTGTGTCTAGAAAAGAGGAGACTTGAGAGGAGATACGACTGCCATCTTCAACTATCTAATGGCCTGTCACACAGGGGTGGGAACAAACTTGTTTTCTCCTGCTCTGGAGGGTAGGACCTGAACCACCTGACGTCCTTATAAAGCACTGGAGGAAACACTTTGATTCCAGGCTGCTTCCTCCAGTCCCCTTGACTGCACTAGTGCAGCCAGTCCCAGATGATTGGCTTGGCTTTGGCTGTGCAGCAACCTCCAAGCACCAACAATCAACCATTCATTGGTGCCTGCAGAGAGCTCTTTGCTGCGCTTTGAAAACCTGACAATTAGCTGATAGTCAGGGCTTCAGAGTGTCTTCAAAGTTTCCATAGGGGCAGCCAAACCAACCAACCAACCAGCAGACCCCGCAAACCCCATTTGTCCCAGGTCTGACTTTACCTGCCACACACTTGGTGTCATATATGACGTCAGGTGCAGGCCAGGTGGGTGCGGTTTGACCACAATGGCTTTAATAATGATGTGTGTGTGTGTGTATTTGTTTCCAATTCGTTTGCGGATTTTACATACGTCTTCTCTATAATTTTGTTTGTATACTTTTTGGAGATTCTCTTTTTGATCAAGTGGTATATAAACACTCTAAATAAATCAAACAAATGTGAAGACAAGACACAGATGAAACAGTCATTGCTTTTTATTAAGCTGTATCACAACATGGAGAGTTAGGGCAGCAGGGTTCCTGTACCTGCGACAGTTGGGACAGCAGACAGCTCATTCCATCATCATCATCATCTCAGGTCCATGCTGCATTTGCTAAATACTGTGTACGATGCACTCTAGAAAGGAAAGGTACCAGAGCAACCTCCCAGAGGAGCAACTGGCCTTCCACTGGGCACTGGACTAGAAGCGAGAAACATCCTTTCCTCTGCTTGTGTTGGATGCTTGCCTGGTTGCCTGTGGGGAGACGTGAGAAACATGTACATGATAATGCATAATGGATAACAGTTGTAACCAAAAGGTATAATAACCAGGGGTTCATTAGGGGCTCATGAGTGAGGTCTCGAGAAAGGGAGACACCTGCAGACTAGCTCTGCCTTCCACTGATGTCTGCATTTGCAGACTCGTTTGCTGGGGGAGGACAAAGTAGTCATTAATATAATACTCACACATCCCGTACACACCGGAGCGCTCTCCATGTTGTTTGTTCGTTCTGCTGCAGATGCCCCAGCTTTCATCCTGAAAGATAGGACACCTTATGAATGGTCTACAAGAGGAATGAGTAGGATGGAACATGTGGTGTTTCCCCAGCTCAAAAGGCTGCACTCCCCACTGCTTTCACCAAAGGCAGCAGTGGGCTTGTAGCTAACAGAAGCAGCCTTTAGTGCATACTTACTCTTTGCACTTTGTGATGGATACACTGCTCCAGTGTCAGGGATGGTGGGAGTTGGAGGCCAACATCATCTTGGGGAGGGGGCACAGGTTCCCCATCTCTGCAGCAGGCTGTGTGTCAAGGATAGGGTTAGTATCTTAGGAGCTTGGCACTAGAATTGAAATGAATGCTTGGAAATCACAAACACAGAACCAGGGTTTGTTATAATATGGTTTTGACAGGCAGTGTTAGGTGTTAGAAGACCTGTTCCGGACATAAGACCCAGCAGAATCAATATATTCTATACTGCTTACCTCGCTCTCCCCCGTGAAAGCAATGAGCATAAGAGAACAGGAACAAAGTAATTACTTTCGCACCTAAGTATTAAGATAAATTATTATTACAGTGGTACTTCTGGTTGCGAACGGGATCTGTTCCGGAGGCCCGTTCGCAACCTGAAAAGAGTGCAACCTGAAGCGCCGTATCTGCGCAGGTGTGCGGCACAATTTGGAGCTTGTGAACATGCGCGAGCGGCAAAACCCGGAAGTAACTTCCAGGTCGCCGAGGGACGCAACCTGAAAAGACGTAACCTGAAGCGTCCGTAACATGAGGTATGGACTGTACTATCACAGTGGTGTTTGAAATGTTAGCGTTGTTTGTATTCTCACATCTATATTGCAATATCCTGCAGAAGTGGCAAAACCCCCCACATTTACCATACTGCAAAGGTTTAAGGGGTTTGTACCATGCTAAAGGACCAACTGCTGTCCTAGGAGCCTGTCAGCCAATTAAAGGTCTGCCAGAATTCTCTGTATATGTTTACCATTAATTAATGAGTGGCTACTGGACACAGGGACTGGTAGTACCCAAACTGTGAGTTTGCCTGGTAACACTGTTACTATTTTTAGGTGCCAGGTAAAGTCTGTCCTATTTTGCCTGTGCTTTTAACAATACTTAGCGCACAATTCATTTTGTTTCACGGCGGTCTTTTAAAATGCCTTTTTGTTTCTTGTATTCACTTTAACGTTTAAGTAGTGGTTTCTTTTGTATATATAGTTTATTTATATGCTGACAAACATACAGAAAACAACACATAGACATACAATATATTACAAACAAAATACAAATAATATATAAACGTGAAAATAAAAATAGAAAAAAGAATAAATAAGAAAAAAAGAACGTATCTCAAAAAATAAAGATATGTATTAACCTAAATTTGAGTCCATTTTCTTTGTTGACTTCCTTCGTCCTCTACGTGGGTCTAATATCAACCATAGTAATCTGCTTTCTTTAATCTTCTTTTTAAACTTACTTTCCATTTTGATTGTTTTTATTCTAACCGTACATCAGTTTAAAGGTAAAGGGGCCCCTGACCATTAGGTCCAGTCGTGGTCAACTCTGGGGTTGCAGCGCTCATCTCACTTTATTGGCCAAGGGAGCCGGTGTACAGTTTACAGGTCATGTGGCCAGCATGACTAATCTGCTTCTGGTGACCAGAGCAGCCCACGGAAACGCCATTTACCTTCCCGCCGGAGCGGTACCTATTTATCTATTTGCACTTTGACGTGCTTTTGAACCGCCGACCTTCTGATCGGCAAGTCCTAGGTTCTGTGGTTTAACCCACAGCCCCACCTGCGTCCCACATCAGTTTACAGAAGTTAATTAAAACAAGTCCAAGAAGTAATATGCAGGCATTGCTTCTTCAGATAATCACTATATTTTCCCCAGTCTTTCTGAAGTTTTTGTTTGCTGTGGCCCCTGATCATGTCTGTCAGCCTGGCTAGTTCAATGTAACTGAATAAGTTATCTTGCCATTCTCATTTAAATGGAATTGTGTTTTTTTCCCCATGTTTTTGCGATCAGGATTCTAGCTGCCGCCACAGCATACAAGAATAGATTCTTGTATTCTCTGGGTATATCTGTATCATTTATTCCCAGCAAGAAGGCTTCTGTCCCCCGTCCCCCCCCCCCCAAAAAAATTTATATCTAAAGATTTTCTTCATTTCTTCAAAAACCAAGTCCCAGAAGCCCTTAACTTTTTCACATTGCCACCACATGTGTATAGGCGTGCCTTCTAATCGGTTGCACCTCCAGCATAAGTTGGATTTAGTTTATTCATTTTACAGATTTTTGTAGGTGTCAATACCACCTAAAGAACATCTTTATCATATTTTCTTTTATAGCTCCACATGCTGTGAACTTCCAGTTTCCCCTCCAAAGTTTTTCCCATTGTGTTATCTGAATGTTTTTACCCAAGTCTATGGCACATTTTATCATTACTTCTTTAATTTGTTCATCTTTAACCTCCCACTCTAACAATAAACTGTACATTTTAGAAATTACTTTTACTTTGCTTTGTAATAATTTTTTGTCCAATAGTAAGACTTCTGTCACAAATCCTTTATTTCTTTTGTCTTCATTAAATTTACTGGTGATATTGATATTGATTACTGGTAGCTGGTGATATTGAATTCACCCTGTTAGGTGGTGTTTCATTTCTTCATAATCCTTTAATTTTAGTTTCTTCTTCTTCTCTTCTAGCAAATCCCTATAGCTGGCCCAATTTGTTCCCATGTTTTTCTTCTTAATCGTTAACGATTCTATGGGTGACAGCCACCAGGGTACTTTGGGTTCTAAACGTTCTTTGTATTTCTCCCAAGTTTTGTATAATGATTTTCTTGTGACCTGATTAAGGAAACCTCTGTGCACCTTCACTTTCTCATACCCTAGGTAAGCGTGCCATCCAAAACGATTATCAAACCCCTCCAAATCCAATAGGTCACCATTTTCTAATGTTAGCCATTCTCTCAACCACATGAAGCACACTGCATCATAGTATAAAATTAAGTCAGTTAATGACAAATCTGTGTTTTTACTAACTTTTATTAATTTATATTTAATTTTCGATGTTTTATATTGCCAAATAAATTTGGTTAGATTCCCCCCCCCCATTGTTTAAAGCATCCTACCCCACCAATTATTGGTATCATTTGAAATAGGAATATCAACCTGGGCAGGATGCTCATTTTAACCACAGAGATTCTACCTAGTAATGATAATTATAATTAAATTAGAAGATGTGCTATCAGAACCAATGAAAATTATACTAAATGGTATATTGAAAGAAGGGAAAACACCAAAGTCCTGGGAAGAAGCGTATATCATGCTGATACCCAAACAAGGAACGGATAGAACATCAGTAAAAAACTACAGACCTATATCTCTATTAAACAATGATTATAAAATATTTGCGAGCATTTTGGCTGATAGGTTAAAAAAAGTACTAAATGAAGTAATAAACAGAGATCAATCAGGCTTTCTACCGGGTAGACACATGCATAACAATACAAGGAATATTATTGATATTTTGGAGTACTTAGAAATAAGATTGGATAAAAATGCTATCTTAATGCTAATCGACACGGAGAAGGCTTTCGATGGTGTCTCTTGAAAGTTTATGAAAAGATCACTGAAGAGGATAGGATTTGGAGAAAATTTCAGCAGGGGCATAGAGGCAACATACAAAGAACAAAGAGCTAAGTTAATTATCAACAACGAGATGACATAGGAATTCAGAATAAATAAAGGGACTAGACAAGGTTGTCCTCTTTCGCCCCTACTGTTTATAATGGTTTTGGAATTCTTAATGGTCGCAATTAGAAAATACAAAGAAATAAAGGGTATCTGTTCGGGGGAAATCGCATAAGATAAAGGCCTTCGCAGATGACTTGATAACAACAACTGAAGATCCGGTGGAAAGTGTGCCAAATTTTTTAGAAAGAATATCAGAATTTGGAAAGGTCGCAGGATTCAAATTAAATAAAAGTAAGACCAACATGCTAGCAAAAACCATGTCAACACAGGAAAGAGATTATTTACAGGAAACATCAGGTCGGGCAATAGTGAACAAAACAAAGTATCTGGGTATCTGATTAACAAATAGGAATAGTAATCTCTTTAAGGATAATTACATCAAGGTTTGGAAAGATATGGAGATCTGGAACTTTTAATTAGTTTTTGTCATTTGATGGCTTTAAAATTGAATCTGTAAACCTTCTTGGAAGCCACTCTTAGCAGAAAGGTGGGATAAAGATGTTTTTTGGGCAGATAAAACTGCAACAGTGAAGCTCAGTTTTTAAGAGTAAATAAATTCTGTGTCTTATTGCACTTGGGCATGGCTTCTTTGCGAGGGGACAAGACCCCTAACCATGAAATTCACCTTGAAGGTTGATTGTAAAAACTCTTGTTCACGGCATGGGGAGGGCATCTTTGTAACCACACCAATAACTGATCTTTAAAAACTGATCTTTAAAAATATAAAGCATCAATGAAGTCCATAACATCCTGAGAAACTCTCTCTCTCTCTCTATATATATATCCAGGGGGGTTGGGGGGTACGGGATGTTAGGGGAGGGGTAGTGCCTCTGGTGGGGGACACGCCATGTTCCTTCTGGTGTAGTTTGTCTACCTTTAGTCCTCATCCTCCACTCAGCTCTCACCTGTGGCTCCTAGAAGCTGTCAGCATGACACAGTGGCCACACTCCGGGAATGGCTCTAACTGGCCGGCTGAACCAGGTGAGGGTAGCCGATGGGTCTCAAACCCTTGGTGAGTTTGGAACTTCCCCCGCATGTAAAGACAGACGTCAACCGATTGAGCAGATGAGACCAATAGTGGGTCCAATGGTCAAGAAGGCAGTTTTATGGCCATGCTGTAGTGAGGGAAGTGAGGGGCATATGAAGGCAAGTCTACCCGGAAGGTAGCCCATCTAGGAAGCAAATCTCTGATCCATTATTTCTCCGGGAAAAGAAAAAGCTGAGGAGTGAACCCTACACAAATCCGGATTAGAGTCCCTAAGGTGGGTGGATAGCACCTTGTACGCCTCCTTCCAAAAAAATGCATCGCTCTGCTTTCCTTTGGACCACATCAGTGAGGCATGGGAACTCCCTGCTTATTGAAGTTAGGCAGCCACCCTCACTTCACCATTTAAGATGCTTGCTGGAAACCTTTCACTTTCAGCTGGCCTATCCAGACACAACAATCTGCCACTTTAAAATTTTGTTCAACGTTTCCCCCCTGTTTATTGTTTTTAAAGGTTCTTATATGTTTTTAAGTTTTTTAAAATGCATCCATATGTTTTTTAGTTTTTTAGTTACATCGCTTTTTATTGCAAATGTGTTTGCTACACTGGGCACCTTTGGGAGGAACGCAGAATGCAAGTTAAACAAACAAACAATAAAAACTAAGTATCAAAAACTAAAATAAAAAATAAAATACCCAGCTTTACAATGGGACAAAGATCCATATATTCAAGAACTCATGAGTTTATCTGCATCTTTGTGCACAAACACACATATCACACAAACCCAAATCTACAGCATACATCACAATATATCACCAGCTAAACATCACAATATACTGATATATCACAAGGAAGTAAGGTTGGAGCTCTGTAGAGGCACTGGCCGGCTTCACAGTTTTTCCCACATTATGATTTTTGCATAGCACACATACACAAACACACCGTGATTTGCAATATATTGCCCAGTCAAAAATTATGAAACCGATATCACAATATGGACTTCGAACCGGTTTTGGATGATATATCGATATATCGCCCAGCTCTAGAAGTAATATGTGGCAGTGTGAAGGTGCAGACTTAGTGACAACATTGGGCGTGGGGTCCAAATATCACCCTCTCCACCATTTTTTTGGGGAGAGGGTGATTTAGTTTTGCACACCCTCAAAATTTTGCTGATTACAGCCTGCTTTTTTTTTCATACAGCTTGATACATGTCACTACCAACTAGGGTTGTTTTTATCTGCAGAGTACCATATTGGGCACATTTTCTTACCATGCACATAAAATCTGAAGCCCCACTGATTTCAGCAGAACTTACTCCCACGTAAATGTGCATAGGACTGCTGCTGTAGTCATAGCTGAGTGCGGCAAAGGGAGAGAGAGAAAGAATAAAGACATCTGACTTTTTAGCAAACATGATTTCAAATAAACGTATCTGAGCCTGAAAGATGGGAACCTCACTTGATTATTTTGAGAAACCCACTATAGTTATAAATAACTCAAGTTCCAGGAAACCATGCTGTAGCTCCTAAATATGTAGTATAGTGTATAATTAACTACAAAATATTTGTTTAAATAACACAGCTTCAAAAATTACATCCAGTGGCATTTATCTTTCTTTTCTTCTAAGCAGTGCAAAACAAACTCCCTCTCTCACACACTTTAATTGTATGTACCAAAACTGCAACAATTAAGGATGAGAAAGGTTTAAAGTTTATGGTGCATTATGTACAAGCTTGCTCCTAAACAAATAAACGCTCATTTTAGGGGCTGAATATAATTATTGTAGCTCAATAGCATATATAGACTGCCATGCTGATCTTTGATAATTAAACCAGACAAAGATCAAATGATACCTAACAAGCCATTTACAAAACAAATTAACCAAGTTGTGGAAGACTATTTTAACATTTTGTGGAAAGACAAGCGGAAGGTACCACATTGTGTGTTTTAATTCCTTCTCAGCCATCCCTTCTCCGCCATTCTTCTCATGCATGTTAAAAAATGTGCAGTGAATTTTACACTGACTTACAAAAGCGAAACCTGTTGAAAGTACCAACAGTGGTTTTTATTTCCTTTACGGTTTTTCAACAAAGCAATTGCAAAGTGATTGTAACTATTTATGTCAACGCTCACTGGATCAAAGACCTTTGACAGAGGCGTTAGCATTTTTTTTGAGCAAAGAATCAATCTACTGACATCAACATTCATGGTCAAGTCCCTTCCCCTCGCTGTTTCTTGCAGATTCGATTATGTCTTTGGGAAAGTGTTCGACACATGCATAGCATAATATATGCTTGAGGTGAACTACTGCAAAAGAACAGATTTTCCCTGGCATTGCTGCCAATTTGTGACATGAAAGAAGTCCCTGTTCTTCAAAATCTGTGTAGCAGGGAACAGTTTTAGCAGGTGTGCTTCATCTCTGTGACACAGTCACACCTTCCAAATTACACCCTGCCATTCAGTTAGTAAACAACACCTTTTGGAAACTGGAATCCACAACTCTACTTATCTGTCAGGTGCTAGCCTTGAAACCTAGTCTTCCAAGAGCTTTGATATCTGCCTACCTTCGTTATGGATGCGTACCTATGTCAGTATCCTACAGGGACAAGTTTTTAAAGTAATAGGAAGACTCTCTCCTTGTGACCAAGAGGAAGCATAGGAAAGAAATGCCTACTAATTGGCTGCACCATCTAGCAAACACAGAACTACATCTTAGCTTCATAAAGGATGAGGTCTGTGTGCTCCGAGTTCATTTATCTCACTGCCGAATCATGAGGGAGGCTTCTGGGTAATGCTAAAGTCCAAAAATTGCCAATAAGGATGTAATATTTGGGGAAATGTTTTCTAGGGAAGATAAGGAGGGCTGCCAAGCATTTGTCAGAAAGAAAGGCGGTGTCCTCAGGCCTCTAATTTGAAAAAAAAGAAGTGCTTTGGATATCTTTTAACATAGCAGTAATAAACACAAAACGTTTGTGAAATACATTGTTGACAAACACACCCAAGGCTCAAGAACTACCAGTCCAAGAGACAACCAATACCACTCAGCACAGAAAAGCAGCCATGCAGGTATGTAAAAATGGTGAAATCTTTGCCTTAAATCTGAAGTATAGTATTCAGAAATACGGGGATTAGCAGAGTTCTTGTCCCCTGCAGCAATTTTAGCACCAACTATAATATTGTCAAATATATCAATGCATGGAAAATGCTGCTCTATAAGATAACTTTCATTAGAATCATAGAGTTGGAAGAGACCACAAGGGCCATCGAGTCCAACCCCCTGCCAAGCAGGAAACACCATCAGAGCACTCCTGACATATGGTTGCCAAGCCTCTGCTTAAAGACCTCCAAAGAAGGAGACTCCACCACACTCCTTGGCAGCAAATTCCACTGTTGAACAGCTCTTACTGTCAGGAAGTTCTTCCTAATGTTTAGGTGGAATCTTGTAGTTTGGATCCATTGCTCCATGTCCGCTTCTCTGGAGCAAGTGCACAATGACCCAGTTCCCACCTAACACCAAGTCAAGCCATGACTTAGTGTGAATGAGCAAACATGCAGATGCTCAGAGTGAAAATCACAGGCACTGCACTCCTCCCCTGGTCCTGCTGTCACTGCACTTAATACACCTAAGGTCCTAAGCCATGGTTTGGCTTTGCATTATGCCTGAACCCAGGCTCATGGTTTGCCTCACTTCAGACAAATCAGAAGCTGCAATCAAGGTTTGTTTTTGGTTTACCATTTGCAGTTGCTCTGAAGCAAGACAAAACCATGAGCCTGGGTTCAGACATAATGCTAAGCCAAACCATGGCTAAGGCCTGGGTATCAGGGAAGGCAGATTTTCTCTGAACATCTCTTGTTTGCTCTAAGCCATTGTTAGGCTTAGTGTTATGTGTGAACTGGGCCAGTGTGTACTCTTAAAGAAATGAAAAGCAACGACTCAGATCTTATTCTACACCTGCAGGAACAAGTCAACAAAGAAGGCTAAACCAATATCCACATGCTGTCCCAGCACTGCTTCAGTTCAGACCCAGAGGCAGTGAAACGGTTTGAAGTCTAAACCACCATATCATGAAACCCTGTTGAATTACCGAAACTCATTGCTAAAATAAAATATAAAACCTTGGTTCTTCAAATCACTTCAGGTACACCTTGCCACCATGAAAAGGGACAACAGCATTGCTACAGAAAGGGTGTGTGGCACAGACTCCTTAATAAAACTATTAACGACTAAGTAAAGGTAAAGGTAAAGGGACCCCTGACCATTAGGTCCAGTCGTGGCCGACTCTGGGGTTGCAGCACTCATCTGGCTTTATTGGCCGAGGGAGCTGGCGTACAGCTTCCGGGTCATGTGGCCAGCATGACTAAGCCACTTCTGGCGAACCAGAGCAGCGCACGGAAACGCTGTTTACCTTCCCGCCAGAGCAGTACCTATTTATCTACTTGCACTTTGATGTGCTTTCAAACTGCTAGGTTGGCAGGAGCAGGGACCGAGCAATGGGAGCTCACCCCGTCACGGGGATTCAAACTGCCGACCTTCTGATTGGCAAGTCCTAGGCTCTGTGGTTTAACCCACAGTGCCACTCGCATCCCTACAACGAATAAGTAGTATCCACTTTAAGAAAATGGGGTTAGGTTTCTTTACTTAAATCAAAACCTCCCATGTTCCTTTTCCTATTGATGCTGTCCATGCCAATTCCATTGACTACGTTGCACCATGCCAAGTTTCCTGCTCGCCCTTCTGCCAAGTTCAGCAAGGAACTTCTCACCATCCCTTTCCAACCAAAGGTCAGTTCCACTGGTCAGTGGGGTCAATCAAGCTGTTCACAAAGACCTGTTGTTTCTGCATATACTTCTCACCCCAGGAAAAGATTGCCACAAACGTTATTTGCTCTCAAATATGTTTTGTAGTTTAGCGTAACATCACACCTCCATGAAGATCCTTGTGACCCATCTACAAACATGGATGTTCTCTGAAACCACAGTTCATGCATTAGAACAAATGCTACAAACACTGATGTCTCATACTGTAACTAAGAGTTCTAGTTTCACTCATGTACAAAGGGACCCCTGACCATTAGGTCCAGTAGTGACCGACTCTGGGGTTGTGGCACTCATCTGGCTTTATTGGCCGAGGGAGCTGGCGTACAGCTTCCGGGTCATGTGGCCAGCATGACTAAGCCATTTCTGGCGAACTAGAGCAGCGCACGGAAACGCCGTTTACCTTCCCGCCAGAGCAGTACCTATTTATCTACTTGCACTCTGACGTGCTTTTGAACTGCTAGGTTGACAGGAGCAGGGACCGAGCAACGGGAACTCACCCCGTCGCAGGGATTCAAACTGCCGACCTTCTGATTGGCAAGCCCTAGGCTCTGTGGTTTAACCCACAGTACCTCAGGTTAAGTACTTAATTCATTCCGGAGGTCCGTTCTTAACCTGAAACTGTTCTTAACCTGAAGCACCACTTTAGCTAATGGGGCCTCCCGCTGCCGCCACGCTGCAGGAGCACGATTTCTGTTCTCATCCTGAAGCAAAGTTCTTAACCCAAGGTACTATTTCTGGGTTAGCGGAGTCTGTAACCTGAAGCGTATGTAACCTGAAGCGTATGTAACCCGAGGTACCACTGTACATTCAATGCTTGCTTACTCTTGTAAGCATGTGAATGGACATGAATCTGTGATTCACACATGCCAGCCATCACAATGTTACAGCCAACGAGTCAACATGCATGTGTGAATGACTCCTAAGATACACAAATGCAAATACATGGTATTTCACTGAAAATCTTTGCAAAGAAGAAAAACCTTGTATCTTGCGTTCGTGTTCCAGTGTACTTAGTACATGTTAACTAAAAATTAAGTATTGATCTCTCAGAATGAGGAGGCAGAGGGCACATCCTTGTTGAAGTCACCCACACTTGAAAGGTTATATAAAGTTTATGTTCAAAACACTGCCCCTGCAGGAGTATGCCTTGCACTATATGCATATGCAAATGCATCATGTACACTTCCAGAAGCAACATGCATCCATGCAAATGCATAAAGATGCCATTATTACTGGTAAACAACATTCACAAAATGGAAGTACATATATGACACCAATCGTTTTGATGTGCAACCAGACCTTGACAGTATCTCAACAATGCTATAGGCTCCAATACTATATTTATTGGGTGGGCAGGCGATTCATGATACTGATAAGGAATCTCACAGGTCTTCTACCTCAAGTTCACAGAAATTCTGAAACATAAGATTCGACAGTTCACACATCTTATAAATTTGCTTTCCATATTCAGTGGTACCTCGGGTTAAGTATTTAATTCGTTCCGGAGGTCCGTTCTTAACCTGAAACTGTTCTTAACCTGAAGCACCACTTTAGCTAATGGGGCCTCCTGCTGCTGCCGCGCTGCTGGAGCGCGATTTCTGTTCTCATCCTGAAGCTAAGTTCTTCACCCAAGGTACTATTTCTGGGTTAGCGGAGTCTGTAACCTGAAGCGTATGTAACCTGAGGTACCACTGTATGCAGAACTACTGGGAGAAATGCAAATATCATAAACTGTGTATGATCAAAAGGTTCACAGGGCTTTCACCTACAAAATTTATCGAATATAAGACCTCCTATCTCAAAGCTCTGACCCAAACTTTTATACCAAAATTATACAGTTGCTCCCACCAACCATCTTTAATATAGACCAGGACTACCTACATCTGTAGAACGTAGTGATTTGAAACACCCAGTTTCAAATCAACACTGAGCCATCCAGTGGGTTACTTGGACCTCTTGTTTCTCAGCCTAGCCTACCTCCCAGGGTTGCTGTGAGAATAAAATGAAGGAACGACCATTTACATTGTGCCTTGAGCTCCCGAGAGGAAAGGTAGGATAGAAATGTAGTTGCACCCAGGTCCATTTACAGCTCATATCTCATCTGCACATCCAAATACAGTGCAGAATGACTTCCATTCCTAACTTGCAGTGCAATATGACTATGCTACACAATGAAATCTTACCATTCATGCATGCATCACACAGTTTCCCTTAGTTGTGCGGTTTATGAGCTCTGAGGGGAAAACCTCTTGCAAAGTAGTCCACACATTCACAGCATGTGATTTTTCTACAGGTTCTTTAACTCAGCCCCAATCATGGCAAATCTTCTCTGAAGATTCAAAGCACTTCTGCTGAGTACTAGCTATTTCCATGTCCAATTTCAACTTTAAACTCCCAGGCATTTTAGTGAAGTGATTGGCATTTTCTTGAAAAAGAAAAAGAGTTCAGTTCTAAAATTAGAATGCACTTTCCCCCGTCACTTGAAATGATTCCTCAAAAATTATCTGAGCTATTTTCTTCAACTATTAAAAAGCAACAGTGCAATGGTTCTTCTTGGAAGAAATCCTGGTTTAATTTTACACACAGAGATACCCCCCAAGGTGCTGGCTGAGCCTTAAAACCTGAGTTGTTTCACTTGCAATGAAACCCATCAATTTCAGGGAAGATTATTTCCATATAATGTATTCTCAACAGAACTACTCTCATCAATAGAAACTGCTTCAAAGTCAAAGTGTTTAGGATTGAAGTGCAAATGCTTGAAATCAGAAACTATGGCTGGAAGTAAAGATCACTGAATTCAATGGGGCTTACTTTTGAGTAAACATGTCTAGATGGACATTCAATGTACGTACATACAGAGATAGTTAAGCTGCACACTCATTCAGTAATTCACATGCAATATTCAACCAGTGCACAGTCTGCGTACATTTCAGCCAAACTGTGCAAATGAACACTTGTACATGTGTAGAGACAGTATGTTTCTGTGTTCAGTGAAACATGTGAACAGTCATGTAACCTGTGACCTCATGTAAGCATGTAAGTAACAAGGCTCGCAATCTAAATAATTTCTGTCCTTGTAATTCGACTATATCATTCTACACCACACATAAACTCTTTATGAAAACACAAAACATCTGATTAAAGGAAAAGCTGGTATTAGAGCATATTGTTATTATTATTATTATAACTGTAAATCATATTGTTAAATGCAAATATTTCCCACCATGGTGATTGTGATAAATATTTCCAGTTGCACAGAAAAACAAACAAAAGACGCACAACAAAATGTTTGTGTGACCATATACTTCTGTCTTAAAATTCAGTACAGTTGCTAAACTACCCAAAGGTCAGCCAGAGAAAACAATGAGAGCTAATAGAAAAGTCCTGGAAAGCCATTTAAAAAAAAAAGGAAAAAAGACCTCATTTAAATTCTTGGAAAGCACTGCTTCTCTAAACATATCTATTCAACTCTTTGAACAGCCAAGTCTCGCTAAATAAATAAATAACCACACTGCCTACTGTAAGCTGCAGAAGTCTGGAAACAAACAAAAAGGCTGGGCTCCACTAAACATTAGCAAAAATAAATAAATAAAATAGTTTAGGAACTGGTCTCAACGAAGACGACGACACACACACCCCTCCTCAAATTGCATTTATACGAGAGGGATTAGGAGTCGAACCAATCTCGGCTCCCTCCGGTTCTCATGTTCAAGATCACTGAAGCTCTGGGAGATTTGCAGGACAACTTAGCCCGTTCCTTGAATGAGGCTTGCTTTTCCCTGCACACAAAAGCGCCGGGTTATTAAGAGAGAGAGAGAGGGAGAGAGGAAGAAAGAAACGGCCGCACTTCTCTTCGTAGAGCCAGAGGGCAAAATACTTCTGATCTCCCACGCACTTTGCAAGCTGCCACAATCTCGGTGTGAGAGAAAGAGTGTGTGTGCTCGCTGCGCCGGGGGCCACTTCGCTCGCTCCGGTGCTGCTGTTGCCAAGCCCAGGCAGCGATGTTCCATTTGGAGGGAAAGAAAGGCAGCATCTCCCTCATTAGCGGGGGGGGGGGGGGGTGTAAAAAAAAAGAACGCCTTTCCCTTTGGCGAAGAATTCTCGCGTGCACATATAGAGATACACACACACATACGGAAGGGGGGGGGGGGGTGTGGAGAAAGAAAACCCAGCAACGTACCACATTCTAGGAATTCCTCAAAGACCCAGCAGCAACCGAAGCTTCGCTTTAGACAGCAGATCTCTCCTCCTTCGCTGCTCCTCGAGGGAAACTGGCGGGGGGGGGGGGGAGTCGGGTCCCTTTAATGCACGCGCCAACCAGCTTCTCCCCCCCCCCCATACACACGCAGGCAACCCCCTCCCCCAGCTCCTCCTGCTGCCTGCCAGCCGCCCAACTGTCAACTCCTCCTATCTCCCACGCCCTCCCCACTTCAGTGGCACTGCATTATTAGTCCGTCCCCCCCCCCCCCCAAAAAACAGCTCCCTTGTCTGGGCGACTCCAGCTTCTGACCCCGCCGCCCGCCCCCCCCCCCCCGCCTTTTCCCCTCCTTGCACATGGCCGTGAAGGTTGCACGCTGTGTGGGTCCACCGCGCGCGCGCTCCTGCCTGCCTCTCCTTCCCTGGGCAAAGAGCAGCGCCTCTCTCTCCCTCGACTCCTTTGGAAAATATTGTGTCGGTTGTTGCTGTTTGTTGTGACTGGGTCGACTTCACTTCGCCGCCTCCCGGGACGGCGGGTGTTTGTGTGTGTGTGTGTATGTGGGCGGCAGGGTGAGAAAAGCGCGCGCTTCCCTCGCCGCTCCTTACCGTGAGTGGGGAGCGCAGAAGAAGGCTGGGTCGTTGGCCGCTGCCGCCGGGTCAGTTCATTACCATTGCCTCCCCTACCTCAGGAGAAGGAGGCGGCGGCGGCAGAGGGTCAAGTTAAAGACCCGGGAAGCTCAGCCGCTGCTGCTGCCGGCTGGCCGCTGCAAGCCTCGGTCGCCGCCGGCGCCGAGCGGTGGTGGACATACTGAACCAAACCCGGCGCCGTTGCCGCGTCTTGCTGCTGCTGCTGCTGCTGCCGGTGTCTCTGTGTGGCTGCTGAGGGGTGGGAACTGCCGCAGCTGCTGCTTGCTGCTGCTTCCGCCGGCTCCTAGTCCCGGGCTGTGGGCGGGAGGGAAGCGGTGAGGGACGGGAGAGGAGGGGAGGGGTGGGTGGTGGCGCGCGCGGCCCCTGCTCATTGTTCGAGGGAAAGGGCGGCCGAGGAGACTTGGACGCACGCGGGCAACCCCTTTGCGCACAGGGAGAGAGAGAGCGAGCGAGCGCGCGCCCGGGTGGGGCTGCTCGCTCGAAACTGGGGGATGCTGCCGGTGGTCTCTCGGGGTGTGTGTGGGGTGTGTGTGTGCGCGCGCACTCGCTGCTACTGCTCGCTCTGTCTCTCGCTCTCCCGCGCCGCACCCATATGGTCTCCCGCGCCCAAGGCTGAGCGAGCAGCTTCTCCCTCAAAAGTCTTCTGCAAGTTGGGGCTGAGGGGAACGGACCCCAATATGCCCAAGTGGGACGGGCGAGACCAAATTGACGCGCGCAGCTGCGGCGGGGGCAACCGCGTTTCCTTACGGGAACGTCGCTTGGGTTCCTTGTGAGATGCAACGCCCACTCCTCAATATTTTTTGCCGCCTGAGGCGCAGCAGCAAATGGTTGCCCACCCTCCGCGAGCCATGGCCGACTAAGTCATTTTGGAGCCAGAGGCAAAGAACCCTTCAAGTGCCTCTCCCTGGAGTTTCTGTTTGTGTGTGTAAAGGTAAAGGGACCCCTGACCATTAGGTCCAGTCGTGGCCAACTTGGGTTGCGGCGCTCATCTCGCTTTATTGGCTGAGGGAGCTGGTGTACAGCTTCTGGGTCATGTGGCCAGCATGACTAAGCCGCTTCTGGCGAACCAGAGCAGCGCACGGAAACGCCATTTACCTTCCTGCTGGAGTGGTACCTATTTATCTACTTGCACTTTGACGTGCTTTTGAACTGCTAGGTTGGCAGGAGCAGGGACCGAGCAACGGGAGCTCACCCCGTCGTGGGGATTCAAACCGCCAACTTTCTGATCAGCAAGTCCTAGACTCTGTGGTTTAACCCACAGCGCCACCCGCATCCCTTGTGTGTGTGTACACACACATATATATCCAGTGTTTTTTTTCTGGGGGGACGCAGGGGTATGCATACCCCTAAACATTTTGTGAATCTTTCTACTTTTGTCCAATTACTGTATTTCCTTTTCCCAATTTGAACTATAAAATGGTGGTTTTCTTGAGTCAAAATGAGAGTACCCCTAAACATTTTTTTAAGAAAAAAAAAGCACTGTATATATACATATACAGTGGTGCCCCGGGTTACATACGCGTCAGGTTACAATACGCTGCAGGCTACAGACTCCGCTAACCCAGAAATAGTACCTCAGGTTAAGAACTTTGCTTCAGGATGAGAACAGAAATTGTGGTCCAGCGACGCAGCAGCAGCAGGAGGCCCCATTAGCTAAAGTGGTGCTTCAGGTTAAGAACAGTTTCAGGTTAAGAACGGACCTCCGGAATGAATTAAGTACTTAACCCGAGGTACCACTGTAATAGCAAAAGGGTCGTGAAGATGTTGCAAAGGGGCTGTTGGTTACAGGTTTTGATTTATTTTTTTTAATTACTGGGTTTTCCATGGAAAGAGGGAATCCAGATTAATTGGAAGAGGGAGAATGCAGGCTGGCATGTTGATGGTAATGGCATTGCGTGGGCGCTGTGAAAAACGTGCCCATGTGAGCAGCAGCATTGATCCCACAATAAACACCTACCAGGAAGCACTCATAATCGGCAAGGAAAAGAGGGAGAATAATGTCATTATTTCTGTGCCTAGTTACAGCCTCTGTCTTTTGATCTGAAAGTCTAAATTTGGACCCTAATAAAGCCTTAAAAATTGCACAGGTGCCTGAAGATTATACGGGCATTTGGTACACATATCTTTATAGTTATCCACATATTATTATCTTCCCCTACAAATTATGATATTTTTTTGCAAGCACCTTTAACTAGTATTTTTTCTGTTTTACTTTTTCCAGCCACGACTTAACCTTGCCTGTGTGTTTACAATTAGATGCTAGTGCTCTTTCATTGAGCTTCTATTAAAAAGTGTACCTTAGTACTGTAAAAATGACATGTATTCCTTTCATGTCCATGGCTGTATTTTTGTTTTCTTTTGTGTTTCCTCTTTTTCTTTTGTCAAAGTTGTATACTTGTTGAACATCATCATCAACAACAACTGTACTGGCAACATAGTTTCTCTCCTTGAGTGTAGCTGAGTAGACTCTGTTCAGACTTTCATATCAATCCACTCTGGATTATTGACAAATTCAGAACACCTGAGCAAGGCTCATGGAAAGTGCAGACATTTGAAAACATGCTAGGGTTGTGTTTTGGGATGTGACTTCAGACTGACTGACATGTTTTCACAACTGTTTTTTTCTTCCTACTTTACGTTGCCACAGTACATGTTGGCAAACACCAGTGTGTTTGCAGCAAAGAACATGCAACTTCAGCATAGAATGTGCATGGATCTTAAGACATACCTTGGATCTGTGTGCCCGAATAGTGTGTTCTGAGGATGCTGTGATATAAATATAAGTCAAATGTGGATCCCTGCATCATTCAGATTGGAATTAAATGGTAATCTGAAGGTTCATTCTGCAACTTCCAGAGACTGTGTAGCCGTATTAGTTTGTTGCAGAAATAATTGCAAGAGTCCTCTGCGCCTCAACGCCTGACAGGTGTTGGTCATGTCATGAAAACTGGACTTCTTATTTGGATGCTTCTTAATTCAGGTGCCCAAAGCCCAAGCCCTCCTAAAGTCTGAAATTCAGCTCAGCAGAAGGAATGATTGTGTGAAGAAGTAAGTAGCAGGCAAGTAATTTCCATTCTGCTTTCCTGTTTATCCTCCCAGAAGTGATGTCACAGGGTTTGAGGAATATACTCTCTGAAACTAAGAGAATTCTTACCTCTTTTTAAACCAGGATCTTCCCATACACATCAGCCATCTTACCAAATGTTCAGGAGCTGAACCTGGGCACCAAAAAGAAAGAGCCCTTTCTTACTAAGTCCTTGCTTTGAAATTATCAAAGGTGACAGAGACAGCACTTGCTGTCTGCAGTACATCACTTGGGATAACTGTACTGTATGATCAAATCATCAACATGCATGCCTAAGAACACTGTTAGACACTTGCATGATCATCACACATAAGCATTTGCTTTTTATTTTGCCTATTGATCTTCCTTTCTGCATGGCCAGCTGGTTCTTTCCAATGCAAGGAATAGGTGTTAGGTAAAGGTAAAGGGACCCCTGACCGTTAGTTCCAGTTGTGGACGACTCTGGGGTTGCGGCGCTCATCTCGCTTTATTGGCTGAGGGAGCCGGCATACAGCTTCCAGGTCATGTGGCCAGCATGACTAAGCCACTTTCTGGCGAACCAGAGCAGCACACAGAAACGCTGTTTACCTTACCGCCGGAGTGGTACCTATTTATCTACTTGCACTTTGACGTGCTTTCGAACTGCTAGGTTGGCAGGAGCAGGGACCGAACACCCCGTCGCAGGGATTCGAACCGCCAAACTTCTGATTGGCAAGTCCTAGGCTCTGTGGTTTAGTCCAGAGCGCCACCCGAGTCCCAATGAATAGGAGAGGTTGGGTCCAAATGCAGACTGATCTCTGTATTAGAATTTGTGTGTTTGCATTATTGCTTCCTGAACCCTTTGAGTGCAGACTTAGTAGACTTCAGCAGCAACATCTTCAAAATGTGACAAACTGAAGTACTTGTATGGCTACAGGTGTTATGTGTCTATACATTTCTCTGTGCAAGTATTTATATAGACGAATGAGTATGTTGCCAGGTGGATATTGCAGTCACTGCATTCTAGTCCATATCTTTATTTGTGCAATTTATTTTTCCCCTTTCACTCCCGACTTCTCCACTTCCTCTTTTGTGTGTTTGTAACACAGAAAGATCTTTCACCTTCAGGCTCTCGAGAGCGCTGCATCTCAGAAGTACTAAAGAAAGGACTGCACTGCAAGCCAGACTATTAGAAATGAGACCAACTCTAAACAGGTTGCTTTGTTGGTATGATTACTTTTTCTTCTTCTCTTTTCGCTACATCTATAAACGGGGAAATGATCAGGAAGCAATTGCTGTTAACTTAGAAGATACGTCCTCAGAAAGCCTCTGGTAAGATAATTCTCCGCGTTAGCATCCTGTGAATATATGCTAAATCTAACAAGGCATTGACTGGAGGATGGGAAAAGAAGCTTTTCTACACATATATTTAACTCCCCAGTCCCCAGTGTTAAGAATGCAACATGCAGTAAGGCTCTGTTGCCCTTGATCTGGAGAAATCAGCAGTGATTATAAACACCAAAGCAGCTACGTCTGCAAAAAAAAGAAAGAAAGAAAAAAGGCAGCGAGTTGCTTTTGTGACCTTCACATAATTGCAGCAGGTCAAGAAAACTGCCCTTCGTTTACCCCATTCTCGTTTATCCCAGAGCTCAGTGTGTTTTTAGCAGTGCTTCCCAGACATATAATTGTACTAGTCTATCCAATGTCTATACTAGTCTTGTACGAAATTCATCAAGTGGAGCAGAAATCAAACCACTGGGCCAAAGTCAGATTGGAGGATTTGCTGTACTGTAATTATAGGGGAGCACCTGTGTGGAGGGCATGTTTATCCTGCTTGATATTCTGCAGACAGTTAAAATTCTACTCAGCTGAGATATCTTTCTGCTGCTTTTACCAAATGCCACTTAGTGCATGTCACCAGAAGAAAACTCTTTATTTGCCCAGGAAATATCCAGATGCAAATTAACAACATTGTGTGGGGGAACCCATTCTATTATTATGGCGTGGGAAGCATTTGTATTCGGTTTAGGATTCCAGACTGTCACCATTTTCAGGTGAGATTCAACCACATACTGACAAATTCAGGCTGCAGAACTAAACTGGTTTTGTGCTGTTGTCGAACCAAATTGTGTGTCCCCCCACAAAAACCCCCACCCACTTCAGACTTTTTGTGAGAAGTGACAGGAAAATGAACTAGAAATTGTGGGATACTGTTTGATGCAACATCATCTAACTCCTCCAAAATAAAATCATCACGAATGCATGATAGCCAACATTTATCTAACCTCCCTACATTCAACAAATAAATCAGGAGGAGTGCTTAATAAACAGGTCACCTGGAAGCGACCTTAACAATGCATAACAGACTGTTTATATATGAAAAGAAATCTTATTATATGACATTTCATTGAAATGTGAAGAAAGATGGCACTCTGATCCTACACATTTCTTGTTTGCCCGTATTTTTAACAACATAGCATATTGTTATGAGTTTGAGGCGAGTCTGGACTCCCCTTCTAAGTCCTGGAGCCCCCTTATAATTCCAGGGTGCCAGACACTGAATTTAGAATCTTAAAATACAAGCAGGGGGGCAGGCTGGTAATAGCCCACTAAAGATGAGTTGTCAGAAAGACAAAGGGAGGAGAGTTTTAGAGTTGGATGGAGAGTTGTTGTTTTCAGAATTGCAGTTGGCATGTGAGAAATAGTTGTGGTAGGTTAAATGCAGCAGCCATGCGCCTAAATGACCAGGTCTGCAGCCTGGGAGTCATTTTGGATTCACAGCTGTCCATGGAGGTGCAGGTCAATTCTGCCTCCAGGGCAGCTGTTTACCAGCTCCATCTGGTATGCAGGCTGAGACCCTACCTGCCTACAGACTGTCTCGCCAGAGTGGGGCATACCCTGGTTAGCTCCTGCTTGGACTACTGCAGTGCGCTCTACGTGGGGCTACCTTTGAAGGTGACTCAGAAACTACAACTAATCCAGAATGCAGCAGCTAGACTGGTTCCCAGTACATTTCCGAGCACAATTAAAAGTGTTGGTGCTGGCCTTTAAAGCCCTAATTGGCTATTTTTTTTTTTGCAATTTGCTTCAAGCCATTTGAATTTAGCGTCACATGAGTGCCAAACAGATATTATAGGTGATGCTGGCAATACATGACTGAATCCTCCAGCTTCCTTTTTTAACTCCAGAGCTGTCTGGGACTGCTAATTTGATCAAGCAACAATTTAACCTTTTCCCTTACTATTTATTACTGCTGCCCAATGGTCGTTTGTTTTCCCCTGTCCCCAAAACCTATTAGCTTCTCGGAGGTAAAGAGACAGTAGTTATGTGTATTGTACTCGACCTTTCCCCACAGTAGAGCTAACAGCAGCTATGGGGGGCGATTTGAATAGGAAAATGGCATGATGGAAATATGTTCGCCCCTCCCTCCCCCCACACATCAACACCGCTTCCTGATTAAATCTGTAGCCTCAGACAGCTGCTTTGAAGTGAAAAAGAAAAAGAGGTTGTGAGATCCAATCCCATGGCTGCACTTGGCACACATTAAAAGAGACCTGATTTGACGCAACTCCAGAAAAAAATGCATTATGAGATCTGCAGTTGGGAGGTATTCAAGAGAAAGCTGGACATTTAAAAGTGGTCTCTTTGAATTTGAGAGGTATTTTAAGCTTGCAGATCTTCAGTTTAATTAATTATTTTCAATGTCCACTGAGAGGAACCAATTAACTTTGGGAACAAAAGAAACTGCAATGTGTATCTGTATAAAATCAGTAAGTGTGGGAGGAAGTTAAATATAAGGAAAAGAAAATAAATGCACATTTGGCACAGCCAAGGTTTTAAATGTGTTTAATTCGGCATGAGAGATTGACCAGAGCTCAAGGTCAAGTTTAGGTTTGGGATGCCTCGGTGTTGTGGCCCTCCAGATGTTGTGGGACTCCAACTCCCATCAGCCCCAGGAGTCAAGGATGATGGAAGTTGTAGCCCAACAACATCTGGAGGGCCACAGCTTCCACATTCCTTGTTAGGGTTTGCAGTATGAAATCTATGCTGAGCCTTGAACACAGCTACTAATACTTACCCTCAGCACCCCATCTGTGCTATTGGGAGAACAATACTGGCCTGTCTTAAAGATTCTTTTGAGGCTCAACACTTTGAGATCTTAGGAAAATCACTGTATGTGGGTCCCATTATATTAAAACCCGTCTATTCAGGAGTAAGGGATGCAGGTGGCGCTGTGGGTTAAACCACAGAGCCTAGGGCTTGCCAATCAGAAGGTCGGTGGTTTGAATCCCCACAATGGGGTGCTCGGTTCCTGCTCCTGCCAACCTTGCAGTTTGAAAGCACATCAAAGTGCAAGTAGATAAATAGGTACCCGCTCCGGCGGGAAGGTAAACGGCGTTTCCGTGCGCTGCTCTGGTTCGCCAGAAGCGGCTTAGTCATGCTGGCCACATGACCCAGAAGCTGTACGCCGGCTCCCTCGGCCAATAAAGCGAGATGAGTGCCGCAACCCCAGAGTCAGCCACGACCTAATGGACTGGACCTAATGGTCAGGGGTCCCTTTACCTTTACCTTTATTCAGGAGTAGCCTTGCTAAAAGCCATAGAAGCTTCTTGAGACCAAATGGATTTTAACTCTTTAACATTTACCAAACTGACCTGGAATACCTAACCTTGCTGCAGGAGATACATTGGAAATAAGTATAGAAATCCTTAACATGAAGGGTGCCACTCCAGAAGTGACTCAGAGAATGGTCTTGAGCGGCACATAAAGATCAACTGCTGATGCTGAATTGGTCCCACGCTGAATTGTGAATCAGCAACATGAGCAGAGGTGCCAATTTGAATAAAATATTGAGGGGGGAACCTCCCGGGTAAACTCAGCCCCAAATAATTAATCACATGATGCGGTGCACATACCCTATTTGAAAGCCAGTGCCTATCTACTTTGTGGGAGGCCCTCAAATATTTTATAGAGGAGGCTGAAGACCCCTCGGCCCCTTGAAGTTGGCTGCTATGAACATGAGACATGGGGCGTTGCCAAATTGGTCTATAGCCAGTTAGTATAAAGAGGTATGTTTGACTTGCCCACACAGCCTTCTTCCCTGTATGTAATCCCACCTCTGTATGCTGATTCCTGGATGATGCAAGACTGCAATTGGAACACAGCCCTACTTAAATTGCAGCTTGACGCCTGAGTGTTTCATGTGGGGCTTCCATATATCGCAACATCTTACGTCAGAGAGGGGAAACTTTTCAGTCTGAAGGCCACATTCCCTTACAGGCAACCTTCTGGGGTCCACATGGCAATGGTGGGCATGGCCAGAGACAAAAGTAGGCAGGGCAACAGATGTAAATTTTCACTTTCTACTGTAGGATAGTTTCTACACCCACACCCTTTATATTCTCCATCTAGGCTATATTCTCTGCAGAGGCTGCCGTATGGCTTGCAGAATCTGCTGCGATGAATAGGAGATATTTCCAGACAATGGTTATTAGCACTTCTGTTCTACATTTGCCTGCTAGTAAACTTTATAAATAGTATTCTCTTCACATTTATGTATTTATTTCCAATATTCACAGATCGCTTTTCACCAGAGTTGGCCACAAAATGTTTTACACAACGATCAGTAGACCAACAAAAGAACACGGGGTTTAAAACAAATGAAAGCCTCAGGTAAAAAGTTATTAACAGGCATAATACATTAAAAGCCTTATGGAATAGAAAAAGTCTTTGTCAAGCAGCAGCAGTTCAGCTGGGGTGGGGCCTGACTGACCACCCATCAAAGTATGGCTTCTGCTGTCATAAATGCAACCTGAAGCAAAGAGGAAAGGCACAGAGACTAAGGGAGAGGTACCAGTTTTTCAAAAATATTTATTGATTTCAATTATTGAAGAGCTCTCAGTCCGACAACACAAGGTTATCATCTCTGTACCCATCACTGTGCCTTTACGGCCTAGGAAAATGGGTGCAGCTATCTTGGAACATGCAGTTTAAACTCCCAAGGAATGTTACCTTTCCTGTAACCTGATGTTTTGCTTAAAACAATGTCCTGTTTATAGCTATCAGCTACTGGAACTTGCTGAACTCTGGGCACATTGCAGACCTGCCTTCCCAAAGATTTGCTCATCCTTCTCTCATCCTCACAAGTTATAATGGATTACACTAAAAATAGTTACATTAGCCAGAACAACAGTAGACAGGAGTATATTCACAAAACCCTCAGACTCATTTTGCAAAATAATATTTGATTTAATATGGTGTGCTACACTGCCATAATCGCTCTGTGCTGACTGGTCCTTTTCCCCCAATCCATTACAGTTATCCAGAAACATTCGTGGTTGGTGCCTGGCTATCATATTGTGAATTGCCAAGCCCCTTGTGCTAGCCAGCCACTAGAAATATATACCAGAAGCTCGATTAATTGTCATGGGGAAAATTTATCTTTGTGCAGTAGGCTCGTTCCTTCACACACAACACTCAATCCTTCCAGACAAGCAAGAGACATTTTCAGAGTTCAGGGACACATTTCAGCCCGGCAAACATAGTCACAGTGCAAAGCAAAGCTTGTAAGTGGTGTGGCCTGGGTAGCGTGAGTATGGCCTGAGGAACAGGAAGAGAAGCCTGCGAGATTCTCTCTCCACCCATTCTAAATGTTATGCCTCTGGGATGGATTGGGGCAGGTGCACCAACTCCTAGGGGCCAAGGCAGTTCCTCCAAGTCCCCTCAATATCCAGAGGGCATTTGGCTTCACCGCCTGGTATTGTGTGTGCGATGTCAGGTCGTTGTGTGACGTTGCGCATGGGCAACACCTCAGTCCCCTTAAGAAGATGGCACCTGAGGATTGGTCATTGCAAAGGTAGACACTGCTTTTGATAGCATGTGGGCCGCGGGTGGCGCTGTGGGTTAAACCACAGAGCCTAGGACTTGCTGATCAGAAGGTTGGCGGTTTGAATCCCTGTGACGGGGTGAGCTCCCGTTGCTTGGTCCCTGCTCCTGCCAACCTAGCAATTTGAAAGCACAAAGTGCAAGTAGATAAATAGGTACCGCTCTGGTGGGAAGGTAAACGGCGTTTCCGTGCACTGCTCTGGTTTGCCAGAAGTGGCTTAGTCATGCTGGCCACATGACCCGGAAGCTGTACACCAGCTCCCTCGGCCAATAAAGCGAGATGAGCGCTGCAACCCCAGAGTTGGTCACAACTGGACCTGATAGTCAGGGGTCCCTTTACCTTTACCTTGATAGCATTGCCCTATGGCATAAAAGGAGTGAATTGCCAGTTTATACCACCAGTTGTGTCACTATTGCATTGGCTCAACAAAAGATGGTGTGGGCGGTTTGTCCCGCTTTGTTTCCTGCTATGATTTGTTTTCTTGTTTCTTGTTTCTTTTCCAAGCAGCCTTCCAACCAATGGCACGTGTTCTGAAGCACGTGAACGCTGCCCACCTTCAATGTGATATCCTGTCACCATCATCACTTCGCCTGAGGTGTGGATGGGTTTTCATGTTTCCGTGGGGACAATATTTCTTCGTGTTGACACTTTTGAAAATCACGTGAGACGTGTTGCTTGAGGGTGGGAACGCTGCTAGGTAGAGACACAGTCTTGCATGAGAGATTGAAATTCTATTTTCCAGAAGGCAGTCTGCTGCTGAGTTATTAGCATCATTTATTATTTTCATTGTGTTTATTGATAATTTATTTATATCTACCCCACCTTTTCCCCTGACAGGGACTCAAGGAGGCTTACAGATAAAAATAAGAACATTTAAAAACATAAAAGAAGAAGAAAACAATGAAACATTGATAGAATTAAAACAATATACCATATGTACTTTTTAAAAAAGAAAACCTATTAAAACCATGCAAATAATTTCCATAAAATGCCAGTGCTTTCATTAAAAGCAGTCAGTTCCCGAAAGCTTATTGGAACAAGGAGAGAGCCCATCTAACTTCTCCAAGGAGTGATTTCCAAAATCTGGGAGCTGCCACTGAGAAGGCACATAGGCTTCATTGCTGCGTGCATGATCCCAACCCACAATGGGAATAACACATAAAGTTTGTGGCTATAGATGGAGAGGCTCATTGCTTCATTTTACGACCTCTAGATCTGGGCTTAATTTAGAGGAACTGTTTTAGATGACAATATTGTACTGTTAATTAACACTGGCAATTGGAGGTTTTGCAATACTTTTTTTTTGGGGGGGGGAGTTTACACATACGTAGTTTTGAATAAATAACATGAAACACAGCAATGTGAAATTCAAATGAAAAAAGAGACTATGTTCTAAAAAGGGGGGGGGGGGCAGGATTTAATAATAGACTCCTAAATGTAATAAAGCAAAATGTGAATCAAAAATATGACCGTAAAGAAAATGAAAGAGTTCAATTGTTGCAAGAAAGCGTGTTCTCCTTCATGGAGAGCACGTGTTGCGGTGGGGGCCTTCAGGACACTCCAAAGTTGGAAGGCGGGCTAATTGATTGTTGGCCACTGATGCGATTGGGGCTTCCCTTGTTGTTGGGAAGAAGTTAATGTTGCCATTTATTGATTGACAGCCAGAAATACTAAAACTCCTTGCACGAGGCTAGGGCTTCCTCTTTTCGCCAGTGCATCGGATTGATCACAGCGAAGGGAGACGGTTGTATTTTTTCTACTAATTACCTTGTGTCTTTGGCCTGCTTTAATTGCATTAGCTTCTATTTAATTGTTATTTTAGTCCTATTAAATTTTCTTTTTTCTGTGTAATATTTTCTTTTACTTTTAGTCTGCTTTCCCACCCCCCCTTTTGGTCTTTAATTCCCCCCTACTCCCCCTCCCCCTCCTTTAGCTTACCTTAACTTTGGGTCTTCTAATTTGGTGGCAGGCCTCTCCAAGGCCTGTTTTCTTTTATTTATTGCCCCGGCTGCCCCTTTTCTGCCAGTCCCGGGTGAAGGGTGGGCCTGGCTGAGGCCTTTGCCAGGCCCTTATGAGGCCTTGCCGTGAGGCCCCCCGTCCTATTATTTAAAGGGCCGTTTCGGCCTTGTTAGCCTGGCAGGCCTTCCCTGTGAACCAGGGAGGCCTGGTGTCTGCCAGGGCTGCAGGGAGGCAGGCGCGGCCTAATTGGGGCCTGGGAGCAGGCCCCGTTGTGATTGCCACTTTCCCTGCTTCTTTTTGGCGGGAGCGCCATTTTTGAGGCCTAATTTGCTCTCATAGTTTACTGCAGCGCTTGTTTACTGCAGCGCTTGTTTTTATTGCATTATTTTAGGCTGACAATGGCCGCTCTGAGCATTGCAGCCTGTGTAATTTAATTGTAAAGAAAATATTTTAGAGACGAGCCATTGTGGCTTAGTGGGTAGAGTGCAGGACTAGGTCCTGGGAGACAGGGTTCATATCCCTCACTTAGCCATTGTTATAACAAAACAAATCAAAATAAATTTAGGTTTCTTGAGGGGATGCTTCCCTCTAAAAGGGCAAGCAGGGGTACCTGGACAGGCAGTGGGCTGCCTCAAGTCTGTTATCTCATTGGAAACATTTTATGTCTGGCCTAGCAGGTGATCCTAGGGCTTTGCTCAAGAATTCGATGGCCTCTGGCAGCAATTTCCGACCTGAATAGCGTCCCCATGTGGTGCACAAAGCATTGGTTTCACTGGTTCCTCACATTATTTAGTTTTTTGCAGACTATGGCAGGGCCTTTGCAGATGCCTCCAGAGCTAGCCTCTCCTGCAGAGGATGTTTTGCTGATGCCCCAGGTGCCTTCTTCTGGAAGAAAGCTTCTTCAGAGGCGGCGATCCAGGAGGGGAGGACAAAGAAGAGCAGAGATGATACTTACACTTCCTCACAGGTGTTTCATCCCTGGGCTCTTATGACGATTCAGACGTCACCTTGGACCTCTATGGGGTCAGGGTGAGGCTCTCCCAGGTCTTTAAGGATCATCCTGGTTAGCTCAGCAGGTCAGCACGTGGTGCCAGTAATGCCTAGGTTGCAGGATTGTTCCCTGTATGGGACAGCTGCATGCTCCCTCATCGTTCTAACTGGACGGAAGCCGGGTTGCAGGGGGCCGGGCAGAGGGCCTTCTCGGTGGTGGCACCTGTCCTGTGGAGAGCCCTCCCACCAGATGTCAACTACCAGTCTTTTAAAAGACATCGGAAGGCAGCCATATTTAGGGAAGCTTTTAATGTCTGATGCATTACTGTATTTTAATATTTTGTTGGAAGCCACCCAGGGGAAGCCCAGCTAGATGGGCGGGGCATATTATATTATATTTATTTAATTATTTATTATTATTATTATTATTAGGGAGTGGACTAGAAGATTGTTGGTGTCCCTTCCAACTCTATGATTCTATAAGTAGCAATTCACTATGATGGGAATGTTAGACACAGGGCTGCCATCATCCCCACAGCTTGCTGGGATCGCAGGGACGGGGACGTGTGGACCACTTACGCAGCTCCACATTTCAAATGGAAATTCCCTGAGCAGTAGAACCTGAAACTGGTGTGCAGGAAGCTGGCCCGGCGGCAACTTTGTTGTTTAGGGGTTCTGGACAGTGGCAGCCCTGTAAATTCACACATCTTAGGTGGCAGCACAAGACGCCCCCTGCCCAAGCGGGGGCTGGGAGCTGGCAAGCAATAGCTCCTCATCTTTGGCCCATATTCCCATAAAATTATCTCCCTCGAAAGCCTGGCTAAAAGGTTATCTAGAGGGGTCAGCGACTTGTGCTTGTGGAAAGGGTTTTCTCAAGGTTTAGGATTCCTCTGGCTTTTCAGCCAGTGGCTCGGAATACAGCAAATCAAAAGTCAGTTAGAGAGCCACCTGAGGTAGCCAGAAAGAAGGTCAGGTAGCAGCTTGCATTGGGACATAAGTGGGACCCCTAAGAAAGCCCCATATAATTCCGTCTGATCCTTATTTATCGCATCCCTAAGGCACCTCAGTGAATGACGCTATCCTTAAGGAATTGTTCCGCGAAGTTCACGTCTTTGGAGCAGGCGGTTGAGCTTACCACAAAATTGGAAGAGGTGCCTTGTTGGCAATATGCTATATTGAATCGGCTGTTAGGCTGCTGCTGGTTCTCCCGCGAGATTTTAAGTGGTTGGGCTTTAAATTGGACGGGGCTCCTTAAATTGATAAGGCGACGCCGATGGGTTGCGCAATAGCCTGTGCAGCACTCGAGTCCTTTAGCGCCTTTTTGGATTGAACAGTGCGAGTCTATACTCATTTAACTGGGGGTACCAATTTTTGGATTATTTTACTGGCTGGTTCATGTGACACCAGCCTCTGTGTAGGCTTGCTAGACATCCTTTATTCCCTCTGAGGAGCTGAGTGTTTCATAGGCAGTGGATGGGACCCCCTCTTAATATTTGGGGGTTAGCTGGATACCTTTACTCAAACATCTGCTTGCCTGTGGGGAAGCTGTTTGCCTTCAAGGAAGTTATTTTGTTATACTTCTTCTGAAGCAAGTGTTGCTTTGTCAAATCCTTTCATTTGCTAGGTCAGTTAAATTAATTTTGCATGCAGATTGGTTGCCCCAGGCCACCCCTTCCGTTCCCACTTGGCCAGGCTGCCTGTGGCCCGAGGTCCCCTTACCTTCGTGTACGCTTACCAAGTGAGGGGGAAGGCAGATCTCATGCGGTGGTTGCAGTTCCTAAATGGATGCAATAGTAGTTCACCATGGCAGGATACCTTGAACCTGCACAGTGATTTTCAGGTTCATGCTGATGCTGCTGGATCTTTGGCCTTTGGTTTTTATTTCAGGGGCTGTTGGTGTGCAAAGCCATGGCCTCAAGCCTGGTGTGGTGAGGCTGTCATGTGACCTAACTTTGCTTGAGTTTTCCCCATTGTAGTAGCAGTTCACATCTGGACCGAGGAGTTCAGTGACCGTTGGATCTGCTTTCGGTCTGATAACCAGGCAGTGGTGAGCATCTTGGCGGAACAGTCCTCGCGCTCCAGCAGAGTCTCCGCCTCTCCGCTCAAGCTTTTGAGCTGCACTGCTTAAGGTTTAATATTGTGCTTGCTGCTCACCTGATTATGGGATCCTCTAATGATATTGCTGACACTCTAACCCATTTTCAGATGGAGTGCTTCAGATCCTGGGCTCCAGACCCTCAGCTATTGCCAGACTTTTCCGGACCACCTGTTGCACTTTGACAACAATTAGTAATTACAGGGAGTAGCAGTTTCCATTCCCCTTCTGCCTTTAGCTCTTATGAGAAGGTCTGGATGGATTTCTTAGGGTTTAGTTGACAGCCCTTGGCCATTCAGAGGAACTTGCCCCCATCCGCTGAGCAGATCCTGCAGTATTTGGTCCACCTGCTGCAGATTGAATGTGCTGTTAAAACTATCAGTATTTAGTCCGCTGCAATGTCTGTTATAGTAAAGCTTTAATTTGCAGAGACCCTTGTATAAAGTCTGTCGTGCGCAGGGCCTTGGAAGGTCGGAATAGGCTCCAACCTCATACGACAGTGGGCAGGAAGTCGGTCAGTTTTTACCTATGCAGTATCTGCAACAAGTTATAACTTGTCTGCTGGTTAAAGATCAAGGCGAGACTTCTTTCAGTATTCCATTGCAATTTTGGTGCACTGAGGGTTGGGGAAATTGTGTTGGAGCCAGCACGGGGCTGAGAGTCTGGAGGCTTATTGCTTCAGGACTTTTCCTTATCTGCTTTGGAGCTGGTCATTAGAGTTGGGAACTCTAAAACAGACCTAGTGGGCAGGAGTGCCACCATCAGGCTTCCCCTCACAGGTGAGGAGGGCCTTTTGCCCAGTTATGGATACCAGAAATATTTGGCTTTTCGTTCCCTTGGGGGCTGGCCTGCTCCTAGTCCATGAAAATGGGTTCCCATTAGCCAGGCATCAATGTGCTTACATCGTGCACCAGTTATTACGGCCTGCGGCTTGCCTACCGCTGAACACGCCTCATTCCTTCCGAATGGGGCTGCTGCAAAGGCTGCACACTGAGGGCCTGTCAGTAGACAGGATTGTGAATACAGGTCATTGGAAGTCTGATGCTGACAAGGGTTACGTCAGGAAGTGTCACCAATGATGTCTGTGCTGATGCCTGTCTGTTATTTCCTTTTTTCATAGGAGCAGCTGTGCACATTTGGATTGTCGGTCACAGCATTGTACACTGGGCTGGCAAGCGCGCTGACGAGTCTGGACTGGGGCGCCATCTCAGTCTTCCTGCCCATGTGAACATATACTGGGTGTCCAGATGCAGAATGCTTTGGAAGGAGTTCCTTCCTTTGGTGCGGTCGAGTGTGACATGTGCAGGTCCTCCCGCAGTGCTAGTGGTGCAGCTGGACGAGAATGACTTGCCGTCTTCTTACAGCATAAGTTTGCGTTCCTGCATGCAGGAGGACTTGGATGAGTTGATGGCAGCTCTCCCTGGACTCAAAATAATTTAAGGCATTGGTTCAAGGTGGTCTGGAGGGGGTCGGAGCACCTGTCCCCTCCAATGCGTAAAGGTAATCCTTTAAAGGAATTCAAGGATTTGCCATGCTTTTGTCGACCCCTTTCGAGGGGTAGGGCCACGCAAGGGTCCCTGGAGCATTTGGGGTGCGCTTGAGTCTGATCCTGGTTCATTGCTCCCCCACGATGTTTGCTTGTACTGACGATATGGTGGAGCCCAGTCGTCAGTGCTGCCCTGCTGAGGTCAGGTGCAGATAGTCGGAACCACCGAGCAGGCCAGAAAGCATGTTAATAAGGCGGTGGAAAATAAAATAAAATAAAATAACCAATAAAATAAAATAAAATAACCAATAAAATAAAATAAAATAACCAATAAAATAACCAATAAAATAAAATAAAATAGGTCCTTGCTTTAGGTGGTTCTGTGATATTGCACCCTGCTATTTCCTTCAAGGCTGTTGCCCTCTTTAGGGCAGATGGGGTGCATCTTTCCCCTATGGGGAACAACACCTGGCTGGATGTGGTTGCTTTGGGATTGAAGGAAGGGTTGCAGTTGTGAGTGGTTGGCGGCGAGCTTGAGTGCTCGGTGGCGGTTAGGCATTGGTTTATGGTTTGGTTGGTTGAGGGGCATGGATTGGCTGTGCCTGCCCCTCTAATGCTGCTGCTGCAAGGGATTCCGTTAAAGGAATTGGGAGCTAACTATTGCTTGTCCACTCTGTCAAGGGGGCTCGGACCATAGCAATGAGCTCCTGGTTGCATTTGGGGTGAGGGCAGGTTCCCTGCTCCGCGTAACCCCCAAGTGTATTCCCCCATTCTGACTTTCGCATCGTGCGGAATGTCAGTCTGTCCCCCATGGTGGGGGCAGATAGTCGCACCTGGTTGCATTTGGGGTGAGGGCAGGTTCCCTGCTCCGCGTAACCCCCAAGTGTATTCCCCCATTCTGACTTTCGCATCGTGCGGAATGTCAGTCTGTCCCCCATGGTGGGGGCAGATAGTCGCAACCAATGCCTACGCAACCACTCACAAATTTGTATTTTAATAAAGTTGTGGCCAAAATTATGCCAAAAATCTTAAACAAAAATTTCTGTGTGATGTGTGAGTTATTTGGGGTGGACCTGGGGACCTCGACACGCAAAGCGTGTTCTCCTTCATGGAGAGCACGTGTTGCGGTGGGGGCCTTCAGGACACTCCAAAGTTGGAAGGCGGGCTAATTGATTGTTGGCCACTGATGCGATTGGGGCTTCCCTTGTTGTTGGGAAGAAGTTAATGTTGCCATTTATTGATTGACAGCCAGAAATACTAAAACTCCTTGCACGAGGCTAGGGCTTCCTCTTTTCGCCAGTGCATCGGATTGCCCATCCCTCCCTCCCTAGAATTAGGGTTGTTCGCTTTGACCTTGCTATTGCCTGTCATGGGGTCGTCTGCTTTGGAGCAGGGGCCTGGTAGGAATTTGTCCATCTGGCTGATTGGCTGGGGCCATTTGGTTTTGCCTACTGCGTAGCAAATCGTCACAACTTGTAAGGTTCGCGGTTAGGCATTGGTTTATGGTTTGGTTGGTTGAGGGGCATGGATTGGCTGTGCCTGCCCCTCTAATGCTGCTGCTGCAAGGGATTCCGTTAAAGGAATTGGGAGCTAACTATTGCTTGTCCACTCTGTCAAGGGGGCTCGGACCATAGCAATGAGCTCCTGGTTGCATTTGGGGTGAGGGCAGGTTCCCTGCTCCGCGTAACCCCCAAGTGTATTCCCCCATTCTGACTTTCGCATCGTGCGGAATGTCAGTCTGTCCCCCATGGTGGGGGCAGATAGTCGCACCTGGTTGCATTTGGGGTGAGGGCAGGTTCCCTGCTCCGCGTAACCCCCAAGTGTATTCCCCCATTCTGACTTTCGCATCGTGCGGAATGTCAGTCTGTCCCCCATGGTGGGGGCAGATAGTCGCAACCAATGCCTACGCAACCACTCACAAATTTGTATTTTAATAAAGTTGTGGCCAAAATTATGCCAAAAATCTTAAACAAAAATTTCTGTGCGATGTGTGAGTTATTTGGGGTGGACCTGGGGACCTCGACACGCAAACCACCGTACATAAATGAAACAAAGATCACAAATCCCCTCTTAAGTACTTTATCCACTTAACATATTTACTGCATTTTGCTGACAAAGGGAAGAAATTTGTGTAGGATCAGTACGATTCAAAACACCAAATTACACCCCGCCCACCCTGGATTGTGCATTATGAAATAAGCTTTCAAAAAGGAGCTTACGTTTCCTCAACAAGTTATAGAAGATTTTGGCACGTCTTGTAAAAGAAAGCAGCAGCCTGATTTTCTGTATGTATCTCAGACAAATGCAACCTGAAAGCAAGTTCTCTTAATAACAAAAAGGGATCAATAATTGCCAAGTCACTACGGCAAAGAGAGAGAGATCTAAGGCAGGCCTGTGGGGAGGAGGTTGTTGGGAAAAACAAAGATTTTAATCAGAGGAGAGGATCAGCAAAGATCAGAAGAGTTGCTGGAAAATAGATATTACAAAGGGGACAAGAATTTACATGCAAATACTGAGGTTTCAGAGAGACACCATGTCTTTTGTAGCTATAAAAATCTAATTTATGTTGCCTTTCTTTTTGATATCTACACCATGTTGCTGCTACTTTGGGCTCCTCCAGACAACCTGTTTATCCAGCATTCATCCTGCTCTGCTTGCACATGGTGGTTAAACTATTCCCTGTCTTTATAGAGCATTTGTTCTGATTTGTTTCCTGGGTGGGTATTTAACAAGGAGCATTCATTCTGCATCTATCCTCATTTGCTTTCAGGGTGCTTACATGCCTTCCCATTAACGATTCATTCATCCCACACTTTCTAGCGGATTTTCTGCCATCTTTCTAACTGCAAAAAGCCCACTTTTTAAAAGAGCACTTTCATGCACTTTAACATTCCGGTAAGCCCTTTAACGGGGTGAGCTCCCGTTGCTCGGTCCCTGCTCCTGCCAACCTAGCAGTTCGAAAGCACATCAAAGTGCAAGTAGATAAATAGGTACCACTCCGGCGGGAAGGTAAACGGCCTTTCCGTGCACTGCTCTGGTTCACCAGTCATGCTGGCCACATGACCCGGAAGCTGTACGCCGGCTCCCTCGGCCAATAAAGCGAGATGAGCGCTGCAACCCCAGAGTCGGCCACGACTGGACCTAATGGTCAGGGGTCCCTTTACCTTTTAAGCCCTTTAATGCCCCCCACAAAATAGTGATGACAACAATCACTACTATTACTATTATATGGTCACTGTCGCCAGGGGCGGAGGAAGGGGGTGCGGTGGGGGTGGGCTGCCCCAGGTGTCACCACTGAGGGGTGTGTGTGACAAAATGCTGGGAGGCACTCACAGTGGGGCCTGCAGCGTGCCCGAGCCACTTGTCTCTCCTGGGAGTGATGTGGTGACTTGGGTGCCCGCAGGCTCCGCGCTACCCCCAACAGTCCACCCGCTGCCTCCCCCTTAGCTGTAGGGAGGGAGGAGGCACAGAGCGTCCTGCCCCGGCTGGCACCACCGCACAGGCGGCTGGCCCCGCCCCTGGGTGCAGGGCACACGTGCTGCCCCAGGTGCCCGATTGGCTTGCTCCAACACTGACTGTCACAACCCTACATTTAAGTAAATTTGGGTCCTCGCCTCAGGTGTTCCCCTCCTCAAGTCACACTCCACATTAAGTCAGAATTTATTTTGCAAAATGAATCTGAAGGTTTTGTGAATATTCTCATGAATACGGTTTGTCTTACTAATATTACTATTCTGTGGAGTAGGGAAATCTGTTTTACAAGGTAAAATTAACAGATGGATGCTAGCTGATGGCAGAGACACACAAGGCACTCCAATTAACTGGAGTAAATATGATTGGGAAACTTGGAACATAATGGATTGGATCCAGACTTGGTCATGCTTAGACTCATTGAAATCAAAGGGCTTTAAGTTTGTCCACTGATATACTTGTCACTTGCAGACTCCATTTAATCAGCATCACACCACATGTTAAGATAATTACTGTGTGCAGCAATAATCACTTCAATTGCTGGACAAAGTAGGTGCAGATAAAACTGTTTGTGCTTCACGGGAATGCTGGACCTGTAATTGTATCTGGAAGTACATTTGCTTACAAAGGATTAATATCCTGTTCTTAGGGAAAGGGTGTAAATCAATTTCCCTTTTTAATATCCTGGTATGTGGGAAAGTTTTATCTCTGAAGGAAGCATTTCCTCTGCCCTTTAAACTTGTCGTGATGAAATATGCTTGCTAGCAGGAAGATAGTGCAAGATCCATATGTCCTACTAAGTTGAAAGTATGAAGAGCACACCAAGACCACAATATCTGAACAAAAGGAAATTGAGCAGCAATTGTTTAGACATAATTTTTTTGGGGTAGGGGTGGGGAGTCATAATCTGATGCAAAGAAGAAAAATGTGCTAATCTCCAGATTCCATATGAAATGGTTGACCTTGAGAAAACTGACATTACCTTGAGGCTACATCAGTGGCATCGCAACGGGGGTGGTGTGGGGTGGTGTGACCCGGGTGCAATGCCTGTGGGAGGGGTGACAAGAAGGCACCTCACAGGGGCTTGCGGCAGTGCGAGCAGCCATCGTGACACTGCGTGTATAGGATCCTCTGTTCGCAGCTGCAGCCGCAAGCAGAGGATCCCGGCACTGTCCGTACGGTGCTGTAGCAGCGCTGCTGGCAAACCGCTATGTACGGCACATGCGCTGTAGGTAGCGATGCCGCACATGCGCTGTACATAGCAGTTTGCCGCCCTGGGTGTCACGACGCCTTCATTCGCCCCTGGGCTACATTACACTCTAATTTGTGGTGACACAGAGACAAATATTATACAGTCGTACCTCGGAAGTCAAACAGAATCCGTTCCAAAGGTCCATTCAACTTCCAAAACGTTCGACTTCCAAAGCACGGCTCTTGATTGGCCGCAGGAAGCTCCTGCTTCCAATCGGAAGCTGCGAAAGCCCCGCCGGACATTCGGCTTCCCAAAGAATGTTTGAAAACCGAAACACTCAATAATAATAATAATAATAATAATAATAATAAATTTATTTATACCCTGCCCTCCCCAGCCAAGGCCGGGCTCAGGGCAGCTAACAACCAATAATAAAAACGAGTTGAATGAATACAACTTAAAAACAAGATTAAAATACAACATTAAAACAATTAAAATGCGACCTCATCACAGGAGGAGAAAGGAAAAAGGAAAAAGAAAGAGGGGGAGGGAATCAAATTGACTCCAAGCCAAAGGCCAGGCTTCGATTGTTCAGGAGCTGGAACGTTCGACTCCCAAGGTGTTTGGGAGCTGACAAGGTGTTTGGGGAGAAGTGTCTACCATAGTTATGCAACCTTTTCGGCCCTTGGGCACATCTGCAAACCAGCGAAAATATTGTGAGCACCACACGCTCATGCACCAAAACCAGCCACACAACAACCTATTACGTTGGCTACAACAGAAGGCTTCTTTCTAGTCTAATTTCAGCAGGGGAGGGGGTACCCATGTGGGCACCAGGGAAGGCCTCTGTGGGCGCATACTCCCCAAACATTTTGTCCCGTGGTCCACTTGGAAATAGTTGAAGATCTTGGAGGACCACTTGATAGTTTCTCTGTCTGTTGTAGCAATTTCAAACGACTGTGCCAGAGGCTGTATGGTTTTTAATTGTATTTTTAGAGACAAGCCGTAGACTACCTGAATGAAGCTCATGGACCACAACCACAGCCTGAGAGCTTAGTATAATCAGCTGAGGTGGAAACTTGATTTTGAAAACAACAACAAAATTATATGCCTGATATGCATAAGAGCTTCATTCCCTATGTGGAATCATGTTTCAGCAGCATAGTATTATATTTTCATGAGTCACTATTTTCAACCAGTTATATGCATTGTTTCTTTTCTATTCTTTTCTTTTGAATTTTATCTATGCATTTTTCAGATTATGTTTTACATGCATTCACCATTTTGCCATAGTCTTATCCATAGTCTTATTCCCAACCTATCCTTCACTGACATCCTATATCACATTCATTTTGCTACATCTCCTTTATTTTACCATCCTTTTTCATCCCTTCCCATCACTTGCCTTGTCTACTGCTGATCATAAGCTCATCTTACTTGCCAGTTTACCTTAATGTCATCTTTCTTTAAATATTCTTCAAAGGCATTCCCACTTGCTTCTTTTTAAAAAAATCAATATTCCTTATTTTGGCCATCAAACTTGCTAACTCTATTAATTTATGCGTTGTTTCTATGTATCTGACTGCTTTAGGAAACCTGTATATTCATATACTGTTTTGCTTATAGTCTATGCAGTAATTGCTCTTATTTTTAGTGACTCTGGAAAAAAACCTTTCTTCCCATGAGATCAAAGAGCAAAACCGGAATTTGGTGGTGGTGGTGGTGGTGAATCCATGTGCATAGTAAATACAGCACTGAGATTTTCATAAATTAACATCCCTACTCCTTAACTCTCGATTTTTATTTGTTAATTTCAATTCCCGCCCCCAACATTAACATCATTTGAGTTACTCCAGATTAGTGGCTGAAACACAAATTTGCTTTCAAGTACGGGTTATTAAGTTCTTAACGCTCTACTTTCTATTCCTGACTCAGGAATATCTTTCATACATACACAGAATCTTATTTTTAAATTATCAGCCACTGGCCATAGCAATATAACAAAACACACTGTACTGAGGATAGAGCTAAATGCTTAACTATACAAAGTACGTTCTAGGGGTTTACGTCTTTCAAGATGGGGGCTCCTTTCCCCAAACATCTGTGCATAAGCAACACACATCAATTCCCAATATAGGATTACCTAACAGTGCAATCTATCCAAGTCTATTTGGAAGTAAGTCACACTGAGTTTGTCATTGTGAAGCAACTGTCATGCACAATCCGAGCCACAAAGTTGGCCGAATACCCTTCTGAGCAATGAATATTGGTCAAAACATTTTACATAAAATATTTTACAAACATTAATTTTGCCCTGCACTTCCCATGAAATTGTGTATAATAGAACTCATTACCAATGAGCTATGGTCTCAATTTCTCTTGTTGAAAAGGTTAACTGATAAAAAAAATCACATTTTCCAAATGCATGCCAAAAGAAGGCCAAAAGAAAGCTTCTGTAAAATAATCAAGCGAGAGAAAGTGACATGATTTTGTATAACATTTTCTACCACATTAAACAGTATGCATCAGTCAGAAAAGGAAATGTACCGTGGCTATACAGGCCAATAATTCAAGAATGTTGATATTTTCATACATGTGCCAACATGTGTCATATATTCCTCTCTAACCATTTCCTAAAGGCTGTCATCTACCTAGATATTGTTAGGCTGGCTGTCACATTTCTGCCTGCCTACACAGAACATTGTTGTTTTATTTGGGGGGGTTGTTTGTTTTTATTGAGGGAGGGAATATATGTCTGAGAGGAGAGGGGGCAGTAAAACCATTCCTCAAGAAACTCTCTAGATCTGGAAAATCTAAGCAACTACTAGCCAGGTGCCAACTTCCTCCACTTGGGCAACATTCTTGAGTATTCAACCTTAGATCGTTGGTGACTCATTCATACAAGACCATAGAGAACTCCCATAGCACCTGATATCATGCTGCCCCAAAAATTAACTCACACATTCACCTGCCAGTCATTAAATCAAGCAATGTGTAGACCAACCTTGTTTGTCTGTAAAAATCTTGATTCGGATTCCTGTTCATTGATATTGAGCCCCCTCAACACCAACACACACACACACACACAAAGTGAATAGTTCTGAGAACCCATCAAAAACACCAATTTTCTAAAAGAAAAGCACTACATTTTGAGGCGGTAACCTTAATGCTTAGAAATGTGAAAACCTCTCATTTATGTTCCCTGAAATTAACTCCCCCCTGTGAATATTCATTGAATAGCAACAATTGTCACAAGTGGGGGGAGCTGAGAAGCGGAGTCCCTCAGATATAAACATTCTGTGGAGATTGAATTTTTCCCATTGCAATCTGTAAATGAACTATTGGCTATGCCATATATCAACTGTCAGAAGGTAGGTAGAATTCAGGTCCACGCTAGTCTCTTACTCTTTGAAGCACCTATTTCTATAAGGAAATAATTTTATATCCAAGACTGTCAACCCTTTGCCACCTCTTACAATTGTTGTTTAGTCGTTTAGTCGTGTCCGACTCTTCATGACCCCATGGACCAGAGCACACCAGGCACTCCTGTCTTCCACTGCCTCCCGCAGTTTGGCCAAACTCATGTTAGTGGCTTCAAGAACACTGTCCAACCATCTCGTCCTCTGTGGTCTCCTTCTCCTTGTGCCCTCAATCTTTCCCAACATCAGGGTCATTTCCAGGGAGTCTTCTCTTCCCAAAGTATTGGAGCCTCAGCTTCAGGATCTGTCCTTCCAGTGAGCACTCAGGGCTGATTTCCTTCAGAATGGAGAGGTAGTCTTTGCCACTTAATTAAATCCTGCAGTTGCTTTTTCTTGCATTGATAGCTAATATAAGAGATGTGAGGAGTCTTATTGGGACTATGGCATAAGTAGCTGTGTGAATGTACCCCTTGATAATATGCATACTTGCTTCTTTTCCCCATTATGTTTCTTATTTAATCATTTACAATACCTGGAAGTCATGTGTGGCTCTGAAATCACAGTCTGGTGCACGGAAGGACACCATATAGCTGAAGATTACACTGATCAGGAACTTGTAGCTCTGTTGTTGTGTAAATTACATTTTGTGTAAAATTCCTTGCCAAAGTAAAGAAAAGTGACGTCTTCACAGAACAGAAAGAACGTGATACTGAACGCTACTAGTAAATCACGAATCGTGTCATTCTGCTTTCTAAAAATCGTAATTCTATTTATAATTATTTATATAATTCCATCCCTGTGCTTAATAGTTTGCAGAATAATTGTGCCTGCTTCAAATCAACACGGAGAAGGAAGCAGAGGAACATAAGGGTGATCAAAGAATGCCCATATTTACTCAAAAAGTCTTTTACGGTGTTTCATTTCCAGTTGTCCATTGTTTGTGTTTAAGTCAAGTGTTGATATTTGTTTTGTGTCCAGCTTTTACCAGTCAATAAAGTGTTGACTTATCCCTCATGTTTTCACATGTATATATTTCCCAACAAGAATAAAATGGGAATTGTATGGGTTGCATGTAACCAATACAGCTTTAACTTTGCCATTTACCATGCAATATCTTCACCCCATGTGCCTGAAATCTGCATTTTCCTTAAAAACTATGTCAGCTTTCTCTGAGCAAAAGAGAGATAATGAATGCCACTTCAAAGTTATTTCATTAAAAACATTAATATTCATTGACTACTTAGGCCTGAAAGACAAATAAACGTCTATTGTTTGTCCCTTCTTGTGTTGTTTAAATATCACTCCAAGATAATTTATCATCGATCATTTGTTTACCACAAAGCAACACCTCTGCACAGTGTTGATTAATGTAAAATCTGACACCTCCAAATAACTGTTAATTAATCTATTTCCACTGGCTGAATTTGACTCTAGAACTAACTTGTAAACTGGAACCTTTACAGGACTGGTTATTTCACGCAACTTTTATTTAGTAAACACCCAGAAGGAAGGAGATCAGCAGGTGATGAAATTAGCTCTGGATTTTGGCAGTACAAACCTAAATATCAATTTGTTGTTACAACACACATGCAGCAGGAAATACCCCATGGTGGTTCCAGGCTAGGCAGACCTTGGAGTAATTGCTTGTTTTTAAAATATCCCACAACAGACTATGAAACCCTTTTAGCTGTGCGTATGAGATGAACAAGAGATTGCCAACATGGTGCCCTCCAGCTCGTTCTGAACTACACCTCCCAGCAACCCCAGACAGCATGTGGGTCCAGAAACATCTGGAGGGCATAAGGTAATTATGATGCACAGAAACTAATTGACAGGAGCTAGCCAGCAGTAAATCACACCAAGCAAGTTAGAGTTAACTCTTTATTAGCAAAAGCAGGATCTGCACAGGAGTATGAAGTCCAATGAGCTCAGTAACTCTTCTTCGGTAGGTCTTGCCCCCATGAAGCAGTTGCTGAGACTCTGCACAGCTGCCTAAGTCCACTCCTCCCCAGCTATTTCCCCAAGCAATCTGAGACTGTGCCTGCATGAAGCTAACTGCTCCTCTGCCCTCTTCATGCCTCTCCTGGTTCTGAGAGACCAGCAGGTCTCTGCTTGTCGCAGCAGGAGGGGGAGACACCCTTGCCTCTTCACCAGCCGGACTCATCTCTGTCTCTTGGCCTCCCTCCTCTCCTGCTTCAGCTTCTGTGTCACAAAGCCCTATTAACTCTTCAGCTTCCAAGACCTTCTTGGAGTCTTTTCCCTCTTCTCCCTCTGAACACCCATTGTCATCTCACCAGCAATCCCCTAGCTCTGAAGAGCCTTCTTCCCTTGGGGGAATCAGCAAAATCAGTGGTCTGAAGTATGCATAGAATAAATTTAAAAATGCAAGATCTGCTCTCCTTTGTAAAAGTGAAACATATGACCGGAAGCAGAATTTGAACTTTGGCTCATTAAGAGATTGTTGTTATTCTGTTTGAGCTCTTCCAGTCAATCTGTTTCTTGAGCATTCATCCTGATTTGTTGCACAACACGCACAGAGGTTGTAAGATGCTGCTGTTTATTCTGAATTGTCTGCATGGAAGGTGATATGACTTTGCCCTATGTTGCTCTTAACCTACACATCCCAGTGTGTTTTCCTGTAACTTCTATTTCCACAAAAGTTGTGTGTGAGGTGGTGGGGCTTGGAAGCAGGTTTCTTGAACAAGAACACATGAGCACTAAATTCATTTTATTGTGCAATACCCGCAAAACAACGGCAATCTGGAAGTAGCCTCCAAGAGCATATTGGACTCAGCAGAAAATGGCTTCCCTTTTAGCACACGGAGAATTGCACAATGCTCTGTTTGCTGCCTGTACTGTAAGCAACATATTCTTATTAACAACAGCAACAACAATTAAAATATGATTCCCCTCGTATATGTTTCACAACTCAGTTTTCTACAGTGATTCTATAAATCTGGCTCACTGTACAATGTAAAAGCAAAGTCAAGTTAATTTCACACTCCATGTACCTCTGCTTGATTAGGGTAATTAGATCTTTGGCTAGTAATAAGACTCTGCGTGTGGCCACAAACTAGAAATCCCTGGGTTGCCACCACTGATTGCAGAGGAAATGAATTCACACTTTCTGAGCAACATGGAAGGGTGGAATGAATATATATATAAATTATGGACATCATCATACATTTTGAACCCTACAAGCAGCATCTAGGAAATCAAAATAAATCATCGCTGCTTCAGAACAGAGGATGATCCTTATAAAAACAAATTTATATTTTAACATAAGATGATGCCCCCTCCCATTCCATGTAGTTTGACACTTGCAACAGGGCTGCTACTTTCACTAAGCTAGCTTGGGCTAGTTTAAAGGCAGGCTGTGTAGCACACTCAGCTCCAGCCTCCAGCATCTTACTGCTGCTCTCCTCCCACAGGGTTTGCCCTCTGAGATGGCTGCCTCATTCTGTCAAATGGTAGGGCTGGGCTTGCTGTTTCACTCTGCTGAAGCTAATGCGGTACATTTCTCCTGAAACTCAGACAGGACATCTGTGCATGGCAGAGGACAGGTACAGCCTCAGGTTCTGAGCCAATGCCCTTTTATTGGGAAAGCAATCAGCAATTAAACACACTAAACCCTAGGCAGAAACATTTATTGCCTTTCAGAGTTTACAGGATATTTTGGAGCTTTCAGCAGGGCATGTGGATCTCTCTCTCTCACTCACTCTCTCTCTCTCACACACACACAAAATCACATACTGTATTTTTCGCTCTATAAGACGCACCCGACCATAAGATGCACCTAGTTCTTAGAGGAGAAAAACAAGAAAAGCCAGCAAGAGCCGCAGACATGATCGCTCGGCACGGCTCTTTAAAGATAGAGTGGCTCTTGCTGGCTTTTCCAGGAGGTGGGAGAAGGGACTGATGGGCTGCCCTCCATCCCTGCTGCCACCTCCCTAAAAAGCCAGAGCAAGCTGCGCAGCTCTCGCTCTTGCTGTGCTGGCTTCAGCGACAGCTGCGCAGCCTGCATTTGATCCATAAGACGCACACACATTTCCCCTTACTTTTTAGGAGGAAAAAAGTGTGTCCTATGGAGCGAAAAATACGGTATGTTAAAAAGTTGTTAAAGTCCAAGCTGCACTATATTATTTTCCCTTGAGCTTACTCTTGTGGCTTTAAGACTGTCCAGGCCTGCTTAGTTTTGGCAAGTTGGTAGCCTTGCAAGCCTTCAGTCCATACCCAGTGGCTATTGAAGTGTAGATTGGTTCCCACGAGGCAAGACACAGTGATAACAGCAAGAACCTTTATTGAACTAACAGAACTGGACAACAGGGGCAAAGCAAAAGGCCACTCCCACCATAATTGGCTGTCTTAACGTCCAAGCTGCAAATCATGACTCAGACTTTAAGGGCCAATGGCAGAGGCCCAAATCCGGAAATGTTCTGTGATTGGATATCATGTATCGAATCAGAACACAGGGGCTCAGAATCTTTAGTCCAGACTCAAACTCAGGCAAACACAGACCACTGAATACATAACAGCTATGGAGCATTTTTGGTGAATCACTTTTGCCGTACTAGTTCCTATACTGCCAGGGCCGGTAGTTGGAGATGGAAGCTGCATTGCAGGCATTTCAATCCAAGGTACAGATTCCAGAGACCAGAATCCTCATGACCCTGAGTCAGGTGATCCAGGAGAACTAATCATGTGCCTCAGTATCTTATATAACGCCAAGACCTGTGACATTAGTCAACGTTGACAGCTTGTTGCTAAAATATCTCATTGGCTTCTGTTTTACAGCCTGAATCCATTCTGTCTTCACCAATGTCCTTCCTGGTTTCCTGCCCTGCTGTATCCAGTTGTTATCTCTGCCCGGTTTATGTTGCTTGTGATCACCTGTAGCCTCGCCAGACTTCCTTGGCACCGAATGAATGACATCTTGCCATTTGTAACTTGTGGCACAAGTTGTAAGGGACCCTGCAAGCCACATCTTTTAAAATGTTTCAATCGGGCCTGTCTACTGAACATGTATAGATAAGGATTGGATGACTAGAAATGAATGGATTTTATCTACCACAGTATGGGGTGGGGGTGGGAGTGGACGGAATCCGCTGAACTATTGTGAATACTTGACATAAATGGCCTTGTGAAAGGTTGCCTAATATGCACCTGCCTGGTATTATTCTAAATAACTGAGTCAATGAGGAGAAGTGAGAAAACTGTCAATTTCACAACACTGAGCTCCCTAAGAGCGATTAATGTTATAATTAATGCTAGTTGACATTTCACCCTCCTTCACGCATCCGTGTGTGGCTTTCTCCTTCGTTCGCCTTTGGCATTTGAATCAGATAAAAAGACAAGTCAACTGCTGCTGAATGATACTGCTGCCATCTTTTGTTAAGAGAACTCTCAGCCCAGGAGGTGGTTTAAGGATTGCAATAGGAGTCGCTCTGGTCTTGCTTTCAGTAGTAAATGGCACTGTGGGGCTGCTCACCTAACCTCCCTCCTATCGAGTCACTGCTGCATGCTGGGAGAGGGAGGGACGAGGCGGTGACAGCGAGGTCAGCATGGTGCAAACATGATGGCAGAGGTACTGGATTGTCTCTGCCAGTGCATGTGCACCGCATCAGTTTTGCCACCTCCTCTCACCCTTCGAACCCTTCCTCCTGGTACGTGGCAGCAACTCAGCCAGAGGGGGTCAGGTAAGTGGTGCAGCTGTACTGTGCCATCTGCTTCTGCTAGCTTTATTACCATTCATGCTTTTCTGGCCACAGCCAGTGGACAAAAGTTATGCAGAATACTGAAGAACTGTCAGCACTGTCATCGTCATCAAGCACCTAAAATTACTAGGTGCTTCAAAAGACAATCTCTGACTGCCGACTCACAATCAAAGCTGTAGAGCCTTGAGGGGTGGTTTGAAATGAGGGAAGGAAAAATTTATAGGGATGCTTGGTTTTGTGGCAGGAAGGAAACAGTGAACTGACTGTGAGCATTTCTCTGGTGTGGTGGTTGAGACCATTTATCCATTTGCAAATACAGTGGTATCTCGGGTTACATACCTTCAGGTTACATACGCTTCAGGTTACAGACTTCGCTAACCCAGAAATAGTACACTGAGTTAAGAACTTTGCTTCAGGATGAGAACAGAAATCCAGCACGGCGGCAGCTGGAGGACCCATTAGCTAAAGTGGTGCTTCAGGTTAAGAACGGACCTCCAGAACGAATTAAGTACTTAACCCGAGGTAGCACTGTATGACGTTCCAGTTCCCCATATTTATAAGTATTTGCATGTACCAGTTATTTTATAGCTGGTGCTTTGAGACAGTGAAGGAGGAAGAATCACAGCAAACATTCAGATTTATTTTTTTAAAAAACTTTTAATGGCCTGCCCCAATCAGGTAGCTGACTTTAGATGTCCTGGAAGGGAAGAAAATCCTGAGCCATTTAATTTATTATGATTGGACCTTTTAGTATTGTTCTACTAGTATAGTACCAAGGAGGGAAAGGTGAGCTTGTGGGGTTACCTGCCTCAGGTGACAAAATAACTTGATCATCCCTGTCTACTAAGCACCTTGGTGAATTTGCTCCTTTGCCTCTTTGGCTGAGAATAAGCAATGCCCACGGTATCAAATCTTTGTTAAACTCACGGAGAAATCACCTTGTGCTATTCTCCTGATCTAGACTGTACTCTTAATACTGTTATTTGTTCCACAGAGTAAAACATACCTGGCTCAGGACCAAATTTAGGCCTCTTGTAGCCCAAATTTAAGGGAAAGGGGAAATGTTGGTAGATCCAGTCATGGATTTCCTGCATCTGATTTAGTTTTCAAATTCTTTAGTGTCTGAGTCCACTAGCAAAGCGCCCTAGGTGGTATTAAAGCAGGATGGGGAACCCGTGGACCTTCAATTTTTGTTGCACTCCTCTTCCCATCATCCTGAGTCAATGGTCATGGATGATGGGAGTTGTGGTCCAACAATATCTGGAAGGTCATTGATATCCTAGGTTTGCCATATTTCAAAAAGTGAAAATCCAGACAGAAAAGTAATTGAGCTCCCCCCCCCCCGACACTGCTTTTGACTACTGTATTCCGGGTAGGTCTGGGAAATTCTGGACATCTGGTATCCCTAAGATATCCCATCTCTGCTTTAGAACCACCCATTGACTAGCACTAAGATGGCGCCCAATGCAAATGCATCTGCTGTGGTTCTTAAGTAACTACTAAAGAGAGCTGAATAATCCCAAAGACATTTGTGCTTCCCTGTGGGAAGCAGGATTCTAATACCATTTCCCCCCTTTTCAATCAAATATTAAGACGTGCGGATGAGGAAGAGGCAAGCCATTAGGTTGGTGCACTGTTTTATTATTATGAATGCTGGCAAACAATGCTGTGTCTGTAATTACACCACCTCTTGCTTCCAATTAATTTTACAGCCCTGCATTCCAGGAAACAAAAAATGCCCTAACAAAACCAATACCACAAAATTGCTTCAGACCACAGGATTTCAGTACATTGCAACTTTTCTTTGAGGGACATTGTTACAATCCTGTACTTTTCTTTACAACATAAGCAATGCAATCCTATCAGGTCAATTGAATTCCATTGGGGTTTACTCCCAAGTGTGAGCTAGGATTGCAGCCTTAGTTATACATTTAGTAACTCAGACTGCTTCCCCACATAGCAATATCTGTGTGGGATTCCTAAAACATACACACAGCTCTCTTTCCTCCTTAGAATGGGGAATGTGTTTAAAACTTAATATTCTTTTATAACCTTGACTGAATTGGAAACACGTATTTGGTTAGTTTTTTTTAGTATTTAGTATTTTACTGTACTGCCATATTTCATTTCCACTTATAAAATACTGTTTGATCCTCAAAGAAGCAGATAACAGAATAAATATATAAATTGTTTAATTAATAAGTAAAACAACAAAGCAAATACAAAATGCAGAAAATAACATGCGCACACTAGAGATCAAACTTTTGCAGGAATAGGACTTTAGCCCTTTTGTGTTTGGCTTTTGGTTGTAAAATATGGGTTGTAAAATGGTTGCTCTTTTTTTTGGCTTTAAAGGCTGTTGTGCATAGGAGGGTCAACTGTTCACAGGAAGGTTAAAAGTACAAGGGAATGTTTTGCTTAGGAAGGTGTGCACAGGAAGGTTAAACAGTTCCTACCAGGAACCTGGCAATTAAGGGAAAATAGAAACTTAACCTTTCCTCCTGACTAGCAAAAAAGGTTGGGCGGGGAGTAAAAATACTGTACTCAAGTCGAGCTAGAAAAATAAGGCAGTTAGTTAGAGGGTCGTAGAGCCAGAAACTTGATGAGCTGTATTTGAAGAACTTCAAGAGGGGGTAAAGGGCTGATACACTTTAAGAGAACTGTTAGTGTCGCAATGTGTAGGAGAAGGAAGAAGGATATGACCATGAAGGGACACATAAGGGGAAGCAATGTAAAATAGTATACCTGGATACATTCATTTTTGTCTCCTTTTCATTTCCTCTCAAGGTTAACTATTCTTACTATTCAACCCGTGCCTATGTGCTGTGCCACCCATTAGTGGGAATAGGTGGCACCAGTAAATTACATAAGATTAAAAGTAGAGACATCACCTTGCCAACAAAGGTCCGTATAGTAAAAGCCATGGTTTCCCCAGTAGTGATGTATGGAAGTGAGAGCTGGACCATAAAGAAGGCTGATCGCCGAAGAATTGATGCTTTTGAATTATGGTGCTGGAGGAGACTCTTGAGAGTCCCATGGACTGCAAGAAGATCAAACCTATCCATTCTTAAGGAAATCAGCGCTGAGTGCTCACTGGAAGGACAGATCATGAAGCTGAGGCTCCAATACTTTGGCCACCTCATGAGAAGAGAAGACTCCCTGGAAAAGACCCTGATGTTGGGAAAGATGGAGGGCACAAGGAGAAAGGGATGACAGAGGATGACAGTGTTCTCGAAGCTACCAGCATGAGTTTGACCAAACTGTGGGAGGGAGTGGAAGACAGGAGTGCCTGGCGTGCTCTGGTCCATGGGGTCACGAAGAGTCGGACACGACTAAACGACTAAACAACAAAAAATGCTATTTAGTGGAGGGAGCCAGTGAAAAATCTAGACATCTACTTTGTGGTGGTGGTAAAGTCAACAAGAAGCGAGTTTGGCTGCTTTGCTTGTCTCCCTTCTCTCTCTTGTCAGGCTTCAGCCCAAGCAGTGACAAAACTACTTAAAATGTCTGGCAAATATATATTTTTAAATTTACATTTTCTTTCTAAAAAGGAGCAAAAGAGTGCATCTGATGGTTTTCAGTGGGAAGGCCACCACTGGAGAAGAACAACTTCTAACTGTGATAAAGATCTTCTAGGAGTCTCTACTGCTTCACTGAAACCAACAAATCTCCATGATTAGGTTTCCTAAACTTGATATAAGTTTGGGGCCTGTTCTTCTGCTTATTTTTCATCAGATACAGTCCTTGTGTAGCATATGTACCACCCCGATTTTACAAGGTGATTACATTTCTCTGCAGCAACCTCCTCACAGAGGGGACTTAGCACACCAGAGAGAAAAAGAGCCCCCTCCCCCCACTTCATGCATTGCTCACATGAAGGATGACCCACTAATGGATCATGCGTGCTTCACCCCTGTTGGGCACAACAATGAGCTCTGCCACTGACTTCCATGTGTTGACTGTGGACATTTGCAACAGGAAGCCCAGGCACATAGACCTCTCCTCACTCAGGATTCTATGCATTCTGGAACCCCAAACTTGCACGATGTTGGAAAGGAGTCCAGCAGCATTGGCATCACAGCTGCTTTGACTCATGGAGTCTCCTTCAGGTGTCCAAGGGTTCTTCTCAATAGGTTTAACTCCCTCTTGCCCCATGATACATCCCCACATCACTACATGGGGACTGAACTACATCAAAACAAACGACTGCAGTAACCCAGACATGGAATCGTTTCCCCACCTCCAACTGCAGCAAAGGTAAAGCTCTGGGTCAATACATCTTTCATCAGTGCCATTTTGATCTGAGTTGTTAAATGTTGAACTCTTCAGGCTTTGAATTAGCATTTGGGTGGAGAGATGTACAAACTACCTTTGTTCTTCATCTGCTGCCTTTATCCGTCTTCTACATGAAAAGTCCCCTTTCATCTCTTTCCCTCTTGGATACCCAGGGCTTTTGGAGCAGGTGTTTGCCATTATCTGAAGTCTCTGCTCTGCTCAGGAAGGAAGAAGCATCTCTTTTGAAAGCTATCAGTGGATGCCATATTGTTGTACAATATGCCCCTTTCTTAGCCTCGGTCTGCACACGCCTGGCTGTATTACAATGTCGTGTTTCATACCGTTAATGAAACTGTGCTTGAATCTATATCTGCTCCAGGAACCAACTGTGCACAAGATGGGATTCAGACAGAGAGCCAAGAGCAGGAACCATTTTGCTAGGCTTGTGATGAGAGAGACAAAGAGCAGGAGAAAAACCGACGCAAGTAAATAGAGCACTTTGAAGCTGCCTGTGGGAGTCCCATACCATAGTTCTCACCAATGTAACAAAAGAAATCTGCTGTACACTGGCAATTGCCACTTCTAAACAAATACTGGGAGGGCTATGAATGATCGTTGGCAAGGTTCTTTGAGCTGGGGGAGTGGCCAAGAAAGCCATTCACAAATTGTATCTGGTTTTACCTACTCCGTTTGCATGTCTGAGGCTACTCGTTTCTTGTGCGCTTATATCTTTCCCCCTGTAGGTGGGAAAGCAGCTGGGAAAGTGGATTTCGAGCAGGGAAATGGCTGGCAAGGAAAGCACCCCACCTTCTTGCCACCCACCAATTCCCCATCTAAGATTACAGCTTCCTGAAGCTGCTTTTAATATAGAAATGCCTTTTAGGAATTCTAGGTGCCCAAATCCCAAGGGAGCAGATAAGACTGTTTTATGTATGTGACCACAGCTGCGCAGATGTTATTGGCCTAGAAATGGAAAGAAGATAGAAGTCCCTACCAGAGAAGAATGGCAGATCAAGATGATGGATTATGCCGAAAAGGCCAAAATGACCGGAAGAATCAGAAACCAGGAAGACCAAAATTTTAATAAGGAATGGGGAAATTTTATAACTTATCTTGAAAACCATTGCAAATAGTTAAAATCATTAGTGGGATTGAAATATCACTTGTAGTTTAATGGTGAATTTTAGACACAATGGAGAAGAAAAACTTTTTGGATTATCATAAAAGATGCAGAAGGAAATGATTAACAATTGCAATAGGGCCCACAAAGGGGAGAAGGGAAGTCCAAGAGATTCCTTGGAATCTTGTTTTTATGTTGTAAGTTGGACGTGTCAGTGTAAAATTGTAATTTGAAAAACCAAATATCTATAACTATATCTATATTTTAAAAAATAATATAGTGGGGGTGGATGGGCAGGGCGAGTGGTGTCAATACTTGGAATGCCATGTATCTAAAGTTTGTAGTCCCAAACATCTGGAGGGCCGGAGTTTGCCTATGCCTGAGCTAACTGAACCTGTTGTCGTGGTGCTGATGGCTGGGTTCCTGTCACTGAACCTGATCTTGCTGTTTAGGAGCCAGATGAGTTGGAAACTGATGAGCAGGAGCCTGCACAACAGTGCAGGAGGAGGCCACTGAGAGGAAAAGATGTGCCCATCTGCAGGCCAGGGGTGTTGTTTCCACACTTCAGGAAAGGTGGCCAAGCTTAGAAGGGGTGGACTGGAGGCAGAAGCTTAAAAGGCTTTGTCTTTGTCAGAGCAAGGTCACACCCACACAATGCATTTAAAGCACTATTTTAGCACTTTAACAGCAATGGCTTCCCACAAAGAATCCTGGACACTGTGGTTTACCCCTCACAGAGCTGCAGTTCCCAGCATCCTTAACAAACTAGGATTTGCGGAGGGGAAGCCATGCCCTTCAAATGTATGGTGGGGATGCGACCTAAGCTGCTCCCTAGGAGCTGTCCTTGGTGCTGCACCAGTTTGCCTGCCTTGCCTGCTGTGTCTGCTTTGCTCCCTTGTCTTCCTTATTGTCATGCCTTGTGGCTACCACCTATGGATATCCCAGAACTCCTGCACGTCTTCAGGGACACCTGCACATCTTCAGAGAGCCTTCTGCCACTTTTGGAGACCAGAAGCGCTTTCCATAGCACAATCAGGCAGAACTAGTGCACAAAGAAAGGCCACGGAGATGTTCTCAGTCCCAATACCAGGACTGGCGGTTCTTCACTAGCTAGCTGTGCTGCAGGCTTCTGCCCCTGGTGGTTCCTAGAGGTTGGCAATGATGGTTCTCCCAAAGCGCCCCTTGCCATTGCCTCCTCCCATCATGGCAGCCATCCATCATGACCCACATGCTCCTCCACTGTTCAGGTGATGCTCTCCTCTTTTCTCCATTGTCATTGCCTCTGTCAGTCTCCAATGTCCCTCCTCTTATGTGATTCCTGTGTCCACAACAAACAATACAAGCAACACGCAGACCAGTATACTAGATAGCACTAGTATAATATACATGATTTATAGAAGTATAATAAGTCTATGGTTATTATTTCGCTGGAATCTTCTTCATATCCATACGGCCACTGCTCCTTGTGCATTTTTCTAATCTATGGGTTGTGCTGAATAAGATTCCAGCGAAACAGTCAGATTATCCCGGATCACTGTCCGTTGTTATTCACCTACTAGTTCGGCACCATGAATGGCTAAAAAAAGTTTTACCGCTTAGCCCACAGGATAGCATCTATTACTTTGTTTCAGCCATAGACTTATTATACGTCTATGGACTTTCAAAGATTGACAGACGTGTGTTCAATTGATTTCAAATATATTAGAGAATTTACAAGTGCACACGTTTTGTTTTTGTTACTAAATCATGTACATTATGCAATAAGAATTACAGTGATATCTAGTATACTGGTCTGCGTGTTGCTTGTATTTTTTGTTGTGTTAAATTTGCAACACAGGGGTTTATTGTTCTTTATTGATTCCTGTGTCCAGTCTTCCCACCCTTCTCCCTCTGACCACGCATTGCCATCTCACCACCAATCCCCTGGCTCTGAGCCTTCATCCCTTGGTGAGCCCTTGAGGACTCACCAGCCGGTACCTCCCACCACACCTTTATATCCAGCCAGTCCATGACACTGGGTTGTCCTTGTCCTGCCAGCCCTGGTTCCCCTTCCATCCACAAACACCAGAGGAGTCACCACTTCTGATCTTCAGTGGCTGGATTTCACCTCCAGCGGTGCTTAATCTCTTTAAAGGAAACAGCCTTTCCGCCTTGTTTTGCCAATGGCTTCCCTCCTGTTTCTTCTTCTTTTCTGAAAATGTGATTTCCCACCGCAGCCATCAGAAGGATTTGGATTCCCAGCGACAACCAAATGACAGCTGTGCATTTGTTACGATGGCAGTGGTGGCGATCACCATCACAACCGCCACCGCCAAGCACCAAGGCTTTTAAGTACATAGTCATGCCCGTCTTTTCTCTTGACTGAATTTCAGTTCCTTGGGCTATTCTGTGAAATAGATGAGAAGAGAAAAACCCCAATCTCACTAATGCAATATGCAGATTGTGATTGCGTTCTTAGTGATTCCCGCGAACGGGCCTTTTCCCACTGATTTCAGAAGAGTCGGGATTGCAGCTGCAGTCATTACTGATGAAGAACTTAGCCGTTTGGGTGATAAGTGCTCCTATTAGCAGATATTACTTGTCTTATTCCTTCAAATCCTTCCTCCTGGACTTTATATCAGTTCAAATTAAAATGAAATTACTTCTAAAGGCACGTTATGCCTGCTGTTAGGTTTCCCTGCTTCCCCCCACTACTAAATGATGGCAGAGTTCCCCTAAGGATTGTAATGTTGCCTCAGGCAACTGGGTTGCAATGCCAAGAAGTAACTGAGGCACCCTTCAAAGCATAAGCTGTAAAGGGGGATGCATTGCCCAGAGTGAGTTGAGCTGACTGGAAACGGAGTGTGACAGGAATGCTGAAGTCTGCAGAGGCACTCGCCACTCTCTGAAAGCCTAGAGAAATCTCACACAGAAGGTTGCTGCTAAGGTGTCAGAAATGTATCTCATTTGCCTGTTCATATAGCCAGGGTTGTCCCCCTCGTTCCCGAGCACATACTGTATACATTCCTGGTTGCAACAGGACATATTTTTACTTTCAATGTGTTTATTTTGTTTTAAATACAGTGGTACCTCGGGTTACAGATGCTTCAGGTTCCAGACACTTCAGGTTACAGACTCCGCTAACCCAGAAATAGTACCTCAGGTTAAGAACTTTGCTTCAGGATGAGAACAGTAATTGCCCTGTGGAGGTGTGGTGGCAGCGGGAGGCCCCATTAGCTAAAGTGGTGCTTCAGGTTAAGAACAGTTTCAGGTTAAGAACGGACCTCCGGAACGAATTAAGTTCTTAACCCGAGGTACCACTGTATTCCTACTTGGCTTTTCAATGAAGGATGTCCAAAGTGGCAGAATTTTTAAAAATGTTTATCCATGATATAGCTATTAATGATAAATTAACATGTGCCGTTAAGGTAAGACGGGGAAGAATATGCAGGAGAAATTGTTTTGAGGAGAGATGGAGGGCATCTGTAGAATTTGTACTGTTAAAACGGAAAGGGGTCAAACCATCGCGAGAGGTGTTGAAATTTTGGGAGGTGGGATAGTTACAATGGAATGGTCTTGGGGGTGGGGTGCACATTTTTATTCTTATTTATTTATGATTACTACTTTGTCAAAAAAATAAAATAAAGGGGAAAATGTTTATCCATTCAAAGGCTTGTTAAAGAACACGAAGCCAGAAGCCCAATGCAAGTGAGATTTGTTCAGTTTTTCTTTTTTATATATATATATAATTTTTATTCAGTTTTCCAATAAAAAAATTAATACAATTCATACATCTTTTTGTTGGCTTTTCGCAGTATAGTAGCGCAGAGAGCTTGCTGGGGAGAGCTTGCATTAAAAAGAAAAGGGACTCAAAAATAACTTAAACAAGGTTTTAATAAGAAAAACAAAAACTCCTTAAACACTAAATCCATCAACAACCAAACCAGACCCAACCACCAACCCATCCCCCAGGGTGAAAAGGCAGAGCTAGGTGCTGCTCCTTATATACTGTGGCCAATTCCCAACACAGCTTAATCAATGCAACTCAGCAGCACCTGCTACACTCCACAGCTGCAAGGCTGGATCTCGTTAGCTTGCTCTGGCCCTTGCTCCGGCCCCTTAAAGGTATACACATTGGGTGAAACAATGATGAACCTTTTACATTTAAAGAAACAGTTCAACATTTCCCCTGCGGTTCATCATTGTGGAACAAAAACATAAAGCATACTCTGTACATGTTTTTCATGTGTAACCTTTGGAAGTGCTTTAGTAAAAATGTCTGCAATTTGATTGTCACCTGGAACATATTTAAATACAACCATTTCATCAGCAGTTAGTTTCTTTACAAATTGTAAACGTAATCTTAAGACTCTAGTGCGCTGCGTATTGGTTTCTGATCAACATTGTAGCTTTTTGGCTCAAAGACCGCCTTATTGGCATAGACAGTATTAAAATGCTCATCTGCAAATCGTTGTGGCTTCTGTCTCTTTCTATCTGAACGTCTCAGTCCGGAAGGAGAGTCAGACTCCTCAGACTTAATAGGACTAAGTTAACTACTAGTTTCAGGTTGTAAACCATCATTGTCAGACTGAAGAGATGCCTGTATGCTAAGCTCACGGTCAGAAAACTCAAGAGAATCTAACCTCCCCTCGGGTGCCTGTAACTTTAAATCATCATTAAAAAAAAAAAAAAAAAAAAAGCCAACATCTTTGGTTATGGGCCCAGCTGCTGAGTGGATGACTGCATATTTTTGGACTCTGAAAAGGTTTGAAAACTCCTTCTCTTGTTAGCGTAGGTTTTTTTGTGGGTCTGGAAGAGTTCCAGAATGGTTGACCGGGTTCCTGAAGCGGAGAAGGCTCTAGTCTTCCCACAGCTAACAGATGAGAACTATAGTTTATGGTCTTTTCGGGTGGAGGCGCTTTTGACCTCTAGAGATGTATGGACCTATGTAACTGATGACCCTCCTGACCCTGTAACTGATGCTTGGTCGAAAGGAGATGCGAAAGCCAGGGCGATAATTAATTTGGCAGTCAGCGACCAGCAAGTAGTTTATATAAGAAATAAGAAAACTGCCAAAGAAATGTGGGACAGTCTTGCAGCAGTGCATGTTAGAAAAGAGTCAGCGTCTGCACTGACGTATTTCAAGCAGTTGTACCAGACGAAGTTGCAGCCTGGTGGTGATTTGGCAGCACACTTGAGATGTCTGGAGGCAATACGCTGCGAATTAATCCGAAGGGACATGGAGATACCTGATATTCAGTATGTTTTTATCATCCTTTGTTCCCTTAATGAGGACTTTGATGGTATAGCTAGCCAGATATCTGCCGTTCCGCCAGCACAATTAACTGTGGAAGGGGTAACGGCAAGATTAATGGGCGAGTTGGACAGAAGGGAGGCTTGTGCCATAAGCACTCCTATTTCCGGAAGTAATGAGGGATGCCACATGCAAGCTGGTGGTGATACGACTGCGTTTAAAGCTGCAAAGCGTTGTTGGTTCTGCAATAAGCAAGGACATTTTGCAAAGGACTGCAGAGCCAAAAGAAAGCAAGGTACTCCCAAGTCTGTTTCTGTTCGTCAGTCGCGGTCGTCAGCCCAGCAGCCGACATCGTACCGTAAAGACAGAAACGAGCCGCAAGCTTTTCATGCTTGGACAGCGGATCGTAAAAGACTTAAAGGTGCCAAGTGGAAGTCTTTTGTTGTGGACTCAGGTGCGTCTCAGCATTTTTGCAACGATCGAAACTTGTTTATTTCTTTCGAAGAGGAAATTGGTAATGTACATTTAGCCAATTCACAAGTCTTGCAGTCGCTTGGCAGAGGTACTGTTAAACTTGACTCTTTAAACATTACGATAGCGAACTGCATTTACTGCCCATCAGTGGACAATTTATTATCAGTAAAGTGTTTTGCTCGTCAAGGCATAACTGTGCGTTTCTTAAATTCAATGTGTGAGTTTTTTAAGGGGAACAAACGTCTATTGTATGCCCAGGAATCTGATGGTTTATATAGACTGTATTTTCGCACCTACTCCCAATCACCTATAAATTGCAGAGCAGCACAGTCAAGCCAGGGGTTGAGGAATGTAAGGCCACATTCGGGGTGTGTCCATGAGGTGCACAGACTTCTGGGACACCTGAATTTTGCTGATGTAATTAAGACAAAGAATATTGTTAATGGCCTCAACTTAAAACCATGCAAATTCTTTATGCAATGCCTATCCTGTTGCAAAAATAAGCTTAAGGTTGCACGCAAGGGTAGGTGCTCAGATAGGAAAGTAACTGAGCCATTTGAGCGTGTACATTGTGATTTAGTTGGGCCACTCCCACCATCATTAGGAGGTTCTAAGTACTGGCTTACCCTGATAGACCAGTATAGTAGATATTGTTGGACTTATGCAATAGCTGAGAAGTCCCAAGCATTTGAGAAGTACAAAGTCTTTTGCAACTGGGTAAAAACGCACTTTAACAAACCAATTAAGAACCTGTTTTCTGACCGGGGCGGGGAATTTGTTTCTGAGGATTTTGAGAAATTCCTGGAAGCGCAGGGGACTACTCATGAGTTATCTTGCCCCCGAAGTCCCTGGCAAAATGGGCTTGTTGAAGTTGTGCAGCGTGACCTGCAGGCAGGGGTTAAAACTTATCTGCATGATGCTAATCTGCCCAAAGACTTTTGGGCTGAAGCGCTTAATGCTTTTTGCTTTGTTAAAAATCGAAGTTATCATTCTGGTTTAGATGTCACCCCCTATGAGAAGTTGTTTAAAAAACGCCCTAATCTGAAATACCTACGCATTTGGGGTTCAGATGTAATTATGCATTATCCCGCTAAGCAGAAATTGGGTGAGTGTAGTGTTCAGGGAAAATTAATGGGCTACCAGCAGGGGGCGTACAGAATTTACATACCAGCAACTGGCAAATTTCATATTACCAGAAGCATGATACAAACAGTAAATTGGGATGGAGTTGCTGTTTTCCAGGATACTGATGGTATAAATGATACTGAGGAAGAAGAGGAAGCAGGAGCAGCAGCAGCAGGAAATGGTGCTTCTGAATTAATGGGAGAAGACAAAAAGCCTGTTGAATCTGATAATCTGTTTGATTATCCAAAGTCTGGTTTGGTTGTTGATGGATTTAGTGTTTAAGGAGTTTTTGTTTTTCTTATTAAAACCTTGTTTGAGTTATTTTTGAGTCCCTTCTTTTTAATGCAAGCTCTCCCCAGCAAGCTCTCTGCGCTACTATACTGCGAAAAAAAGCCAACACTTTTTTTACATCCATTCTCTTTTTTTGACTTCCCTCAACTTGGCTGATACTCCTTCCCTTCTTAATTTCTTACACGTTTCTACTTCCATCTATTATTTTATAAATTAAATGTTGTTTTACTCATATTCTAACAGTTCTTTTTACAGAGCTTCGTTAAAGCTTACAAGCGTTATTTGTTTTTCACTTAAATTATGCATATACTCTGTAAACTTTTGCCAATCTTCTGTAAATCTCTGATCTCGTCGATTTCGAATTCTTCCTGTCAGTCTATCAAGTTCTGCAAAGTCCATCATCTTCATTCTCCATTCTTCTAGTGTAGGTAGCTCCTCTTGCTTCCAGAGATTTGTTCAGTTTTTCAGAGGGAAATTGCCAATGCAAATCCCTACAAAGCATAGGAAACTCAGAGTTCCCATATTTTCCTGTCTCATATTTTCCTGGGCTCACTGTTGACCACTGTTAGGAATGAAATGTCATATCCAGAGACTTTGATGTGTCCAGGTTTATGGGTAATTTCAAAATATTCAGTATGGTGGACTTCAAAGTGGACTTCAAAGAGTTCCCAAATGACCATCTCTCACATGTAGTCCAAACTGGGGGACTGGGCAACAAAATATCAAACGAAGTTCAATGTAAGTAACTGCAAAGTGATACACTAATAACGATGATGATAATTTTCCTAACTTAACATATGCCATGCATGAGATAATAAACTGAGGTGACTAATTAGGAAAGGGATTCTGGGATTGTTTCTGATGGTTCACTGAGAATGCCGACTCATTGCACAGCAGCTGTGGGGGTAAATGCAACTTATGTGCTGGGGATTTATTAGGAAAGAGATTGTGTAACTCCCTTAAATAAATTAATACAGCCAGTTCTGGGATATTCGATGCAGGTTTAGTTTCTCCCTCTCAAAACTGCAGTGGTGCCATTGGAATCAAAGGAATTGAAACGTCTGTTTGCTGTACCACATCAGAGACACGCACAATTGCTCTCAGATGCTATTCATTGGTTTGAAGAAAAAGAAAGAGGAAGTTTGCATTTGTTCTTGCTTTTAGAGTGGCTCTCTCCCCAGTTTAGCAATCTATTTCCTCCCTGCTTATGCTACTTAATGCACCTTCTCCCTTTGTCGGATTTGGAAGAGTTGAACATGTGAGAGACATTGACAGATGCTGGATGTTCTTTGCAGTGAAGGATTCCCAAGATATATGCTTTTTCATCCACCTCTGGTTCCCTTTCCAAACAGAGCAGATCACTTTCGGAGGACAAAATTATTTCTGCCCACTTTCTGCGGGAAAGGAACATGCCAGGCTTGGCTGCTGCTAAAAGATTCATCTCTCTATTCCCCTATGCAATATGGGAATGTTTGAAAGACACTTACGAGGGCATATTCTTCTTCAGGTCTCTGTGTTACAGAATACAACCAGAATTCTACACTCTTGATGAGTTGCATGGCTGCAGCATAAACTCCTCACTAGAAGCTACTTAATATAGAACTGTAGGTTACAGGAATTATGGACGCTATAGAAATGTCTGGCACTGAGTGTCATTTTGAATTCTCTCTCTTTCCCTCTCTCTCCTTTTTTTAAAAAAACATTTTGATCCACAAGTATTCCCCCCCCTCTCCTTTTTTTTTAAAAAAAAAACATTGTACAGAGTCAAGCTCTGAGGAGTGTGATGTTAACATATGAGAGTGCTGGAGGTGAAATAGTTAAACAGGTTACCCAATCAGAACCCGGGGGGGGGGGGTGGAGTCAGAGGGACTATAAAACCAGCTCTGGGAGGGGCGAAGGGAGGAGTTCATTGGGAGTTGGGTGGTTGGTTGGATGGAGTGGGAGTGAATGGGAATAGAGTCTGTGGGGAGGTTGAGTTAGTGTAGAGAAATAAGCTGAGTCAGGAACAGTTAGAAGCTAGGAAGACAAGTAAATATCTGAGAGCTGGTTTAGTGAGTGAGAGCAGGTAGCAGAAGTTATAGGTCTGGATAGGCACCCCATGGTTGTAATTGACCGATACCGTTTATGAAACCACATGCTTGTTAAACTGCAATAAATAAACAGAAGTTTATGTTCCAATTTAACCCTGATTGGACTCAGTATTGTACCAGGTAGGGCCTGGGTGGTGGCAGCGAGAAATAAAGTGGTGGTACAGGGATCAATAGACGATGAAGCGTCCAGGGACCCTGTGTGATCACCACAAGGAGCAACAGACCTGCCAAGTGTCCATATTTCCCAAGGACAGTCCTGGATTTACAGAAACTGTCCCGGTTACTGATTTGTTCCTGGAATGTTCCACTTTTCCTTGGGACGTCCCTATTTTCATCAGAGAAATGTTAGCAGGTATGGAATTATGTGACTCCCAAGCCAAGGAGAAAAGTAACTATACAACCTTTAGAAGACATTTGAAGGCAGCTCTGTAAAGGGAAGGTTTTTTTCAAAAAAATGTTTAATGTCTTATTGTGTTTTTATATACAGTGGTACCTCAGGTTAAGTACTTAATTCGTTCCTGAGGTCCGTACTTAACCTGAAACTGTTCTTAACCTGAAGCATCACTTTAGCTTATGGGGCCTCCTGCTGCCGACGCACCGCCGGACCACGATTTCTGTTCTCATCCTGAAGCAAAGTTCTTAACCCGAGGTAATATTTCTAGGTTAGCAGAGTCTGTAACCTGAAGTGTATGTAACCTGAAGCATACGTAACCCGAGGTACCACTGTATGTTGGAAGCTACCCAGAGTGGCTAGGGCAACCAGTCAGACGGGCAGGGTATAAATAATAAAATGGTGATGGTGATTATTATCATGGAATGGGACGTCTCTATTTTCATCAGAGAAATGTTGGATGGTATGGAGCAATGATTCTCTCCTGGGTAACCTTTTAGACTAGCCATAGGCAAACTCGGCCCTCCAGCTGTTTTGGGACTACAACTCCCATCATCCTTAGCTAACAGGACCAGTGGTCAGGGATGATGGGAGTTGTAGTCCCAAAACATCTGGAGGGCCGAGTTTGCCTATGCCTGTTTTAGACTAATAGCATCAACAGGCCTTGAAGCCTATGTAGGAGAACCACTTAAGTCTCTATCTGTGAGATGCTTGTCCATACATTTCCTCTGGTTGACCTGAAAAGCCTTCTGCCCTGTGCTGTCATTGGAACCTAAGAAGAGCCTTGCTAGACCAGGCCAAAGGCCTATCTAGTCCAGAATCCTGTTCTCAGAGCAGACAGCCAGATTCCCATAGGAATCCGACAAGCAGGAACTGACTGCAACAGTGTTCTTGCTTACGCAGGTTCCTCAGTAACTGTCATTCAGAGGCATATTGCCTTCAGCAGTGCTGAAGGGGTATCCCTGCGCCTCCCTCCATACACATCCTTCTGACCAATGAATAAGGAATGCATGCCTTATCCCCACAGCTCTTCTGGAACAAAGTAGCACATCTGCAAGCGTGCACCAAAAGGTTTTAGTTCAGATTGCGTGGTGTCAGATTGGAGCAGCGGTGCTTTAAACATTGATGACAGTTTGGGCACAACGCTGCATTTAAAAGGGACGAGAATGTGTTTAAAAGCCAGCTCTTAAAACAACGTGGCATTTGGTACCATTGCATTCTAACAGGTTTTTGAAACTGTTTTTTGGGGGGTGGCACGGAGAGAATCCTGGAAGCTCTTTTATCACAGGAGACCTGGGCACATTAAAAAAAAAACACCCGTCTGTCATTTGGGTGTTGCTATAGCAACAACCTAGTTCCAGCTGGAAGGAACTGGTTCACTTGTGTGCTTGCATTCCGTGTGCTCACAAGCTTGTTTTCTCCCTCTGCAGGGCAGTAAACAGACGTGTGTAATCTGGGCTGTACAGTAACACCTAAAAAACATGGAGGCCACACTCTTTGAAGTGTTTTCTTATTTTGAAGTGTTTCGTTTCCCGATTCTCACATGTATTATGGAGTCTCTGCGAGCGGATAACTTGTAATTATTTCAGATGCTTCTGCATTTGAATCGAGCTCAGATGCGGGAAAGCAATTTCACAGCATTTTAACCAATTAGGCTTTCTCTTAGGATTTCTAAATAAATAGATTATTTCCATGGTATTCATGGGGTCTCCTGCTGTTTGCGGAAGAATGTGTGCAGACAAGTCTCCAAGTCTTCTTACAAATGGCCTCCAGATGGTACGTGGATGGCATCCCCCCCCCTCTGAAGTTCAGAGACGCTAATGAGGATGCCTGCTGAATGTCTCTTAAGATGCCTCCAGAGTATCTTTCCCATTGCTCTGTTCAAATTCAGGAGAAGGAAAGACCGGATGCGATGGGGATGCCATTCAGATCTCTTCATTAGGTCTACAGTGTCACATTGAGAGCAAGGGTGATGGAAAATGCAGGACCTGATATAGAGGATAAAGGGGGGGGGGGAGGAAACTGGTGCATTTGGGTGTCATGGGGTGGGTACAAGGATACTTTACACGTGAATGTATATATATATTTAATTTGTTCTTATTAAAGATTTTTTGGGGGTTACAAAAGTACATACAGCACCTCTGCTTTCAATTCATAGAGCCCTTTCTGCAGATCAGTTATATTCAACGTGATACACTAATGTCAAATACAGAATAATAATAATAATAATAATAATAATAATAATAATAATAATAATAAATTTTATTTATATCCCGCCCTCCCCAGCCGAAGCCGGGCTCAGAATAAGGTTGGGGGAGAAGAGAGGTGGGGAGAGAGAAGGGGTGGTGGTACACTTTCATTCTTTTACAAAGTGTAAAAAGGTAAAGGTAAAGGACCCCTAACAGTTAAGTCCAGTCACGAACGACTCTGGGGTTGTGACGCTCATCTCGCTTTACTGGCCAAGGGAGCCGAAGTTTGTCCACAGACAGTTTTTCCAGGTCATGTGGCCAGCATGACTAAGCCGCTTCTGGCGAACCAGAGCAGTGCACAGAAACACCATTTACTTTCCCGCCGGAGCAGTACCTATTTATCTACTTGCACTTTGACGTGCTTTCGAACTGCTAGGTTGGCAGGAGCTGGGACCGAGCAACGGGAGCTCACCCCGTCGCGATGATACACAGTGTATGTGCAAGATTTTTGCGTCAGTGTCACGTGGGTAGTTTCTCTTTCTATTCATTTATTAGTGTTAATTGGTGGTGAGAGAGATTGGGGGGCCCAGGGGCCTGGCTGGTTG